>NC_141878.1:149538863-149841893 GCF_056163025.1 Triticum urartu
GCGGATCCATAGTGGTGTATTGGTATGGTGAATTTGTGGACTCGTGTGCGCCACCTCAAAAGAGTTACTTGTAGTCGTAGTTCAGGTTAGCCACTGAGTCAAAGCTGGCTTGCTGTAGTTAAACTCCACCACCCCTTTATTGATACCGATGCATATGTAGATAGTTCTGATGTAAGTCTTGCTGGGTACATTTGTACTCACGTTTGCCTATTTTATGTTTTGCAGAGAGACGTCAGTCTGCTAGTAGTTCCGTGTGGACTTCGACGTTTAGCTTGATACCTCAGCTACGATCTTGTGCCATCAGCAGGATCTGGTAGATAGTCAGGCTTCTTAGCCTTTTTCATTTGTAGATGTCTGTACTCAGACATGTTAAGCTTCCGCATGTGCTTTGACTTGTATGCTCTGAATGTTGGGTCATGAGACCCTTGTTTGTAATATCTCGCTCCTCGGAGCCTAATGAATAAATACTTGAGTCGTAGAGTCTTGTTGTGATTCCATGTTGCATTTACACATATCGAGCATATTGTGTGTATGATTGAAATGCTTGGTATGTGTGGGATCCGACAATCTAGTTGTTCATCCTTGGCAGCCTCTCTTATGGGGAAATGTAGTCTAGTGCTTCCATGAGCCATAGTAGTCCGCTACAGCCCGGTTCACCGGAGTCCTGCTAGCCCAGCACTACTGCTCAGGACACTTGACTGGCCGGCATGTGTTTCACTTCGTTCCTGTGTCTGTCCCTTCGGGGAAATGTCACGCGGTGACATCCGGAGTCCTGCCTAGCCTGCTACAGCCCGGGTTACCGGAGTCCTGTTAGCCCGGTGCTACAGCCCGGATTCACACGCTGTTGACCGACATGCTCGAGGTTGATTCATGTATGCCTGTCCCCATGGGTTAGTGATGCTTTGGGTTCACGACTAGCCATGTCGGCCCGGGTTCTTTGTCATATGGATGCTAGCGACACTATCATATACGTGAGCCAAAAGGCGTAAACGGTCCCGGGCCAGGTAAGGTGGCACCCGTGGGAATACCGTGCGTGAGGCCGCAAAGTGATATGATGTGTTACATGCTAGATCGGTGTGACTTAGGATCGGGGTCCTGACAGCTTTGGTATCAGAGCCTGACTGCCTGTAGGATTACCAAGCCAAACTGGTCGAAGTTGAGTCTAGAAATGCTTTAGTTATATAAGGGAATTGATTGTGGAAGGGAACGTAAGGCTCTTTTTACTCATTTACCTTATGCCCTTCTGATCTGAGTCAACCTCTTCTTTTCTACGGGGTTAAGAACTAGGCCTTCTCATCTATCTATTAGGTTCACGTGTTACTAATCCGTAGACTCTTATAGGACTGATGGATTTAAGCCCCAGTTTAGTTTCTACTACTTCCGTGTGTTCATAGTTGGTCCGGAACCTTGATATTGTGCTTCTGAGTGGTTATGCCACCATTTTGCAGGATATCTTAAATCTTTTGAGCATTTACAGTCGTTATGCTGTCCAAGTCATCCCAGGTTTCTAAACAATCTGATGCATTTGCAAATCCTTTCTTTCCGTTCCCGATGTCCTTTTGGTCAGAATAAGCACACTAATTGCTGAGTTGAGGTACTCTATTGCATCGACATATATGTTGGAGTTATTATTATGACCCTAGGTGTCTTAAAGAATCACCCAGTAATCTAGCAATGCTTTATATTCCTAGTGTGATGATTCTGGACATTCTTCTCGAAAGCATCCCGTGATGTTATTAGTTAGCAGGTATTCTACTCCGGGGTTCATGAACACGAGATTCGCCCTACTTACTTCATGTTGATAGTGTTTGCTAGTCCCTTTAGGATATTAGTAACCTTTGCGATAGTCCTCGAGGTCCGTGGTATATCGTTCTTCCAATACCATGAACCACTATGGCAGAAGTTCTTTGAACCAAAAGATCACAACCAGGGTGCTCTTGAGGAGTACTCCATTCATATTGTGACTCTGCCAGTTCTACCTTTCTGCATGGGTTATCTGGAAGAAACCTGTTGAACTTGGTTCGACATATTAATCTATGCATCCACAACTCAGAAAGATATATGTTCCCTTGAGTTGTCCCTCTTCAGTTATATTCCGACCTTCATCTATCAATTGATAGTAAGGAGTAGTTGGCAATCGTGTTTATCGATGCCTATTACTCTAGTGGTCCGTCAAGCCATTCTATTACGGAATGACTAGGAGAAACAAACTCCAGTAGCTCATCCATTTCTAGGATTGGGTCAAAGCAGTTGTATTCTGCGGATCAAATGCAATCAAGTTTTTGGTCTGTTCTACCTTGGAGTGTTACTATCTTTATGTCAAGAGTGTCATGAGAATTGCACCACCTCTTATGAATTGTTGACGCAGTAATAACTCTTGCCATCATTGTTCATTCCTCGGTTTCCGTGTTGTTGTAACCGGATCACCACAAGTGAACCATGATGCGTGAAATCAATACTCCTAGCAACTGTGTTGCTTGGTAGTTAATGGACAATAATGTTATCCTTAGCGCGTTGAGTATCGAATCATCACCCTAAGGTTTATCGTGCTACCTAGTCCTTATTTCTGGTGCACTCCTCGATCAATGAGTTAGGATTGTGTCAATCCCTCACTCTTTTGATCATATCATCTTGCCCTGAACAGCAAGGTTGTTCTCGAGCTTAGTAACATATCGGTGGTTTGTGATTTTTCGAATATCTTCTCGGAAGTATTAGCAGGTTGTTCCCTGACCGTTATGTTGAGCTCGTGATCAAGTTGGTTTTCCTCTAAACCAGCCATTCTCCAAGAATCTGTGTTGGATACCCCTGAGCTAGTTGGTTAAGCCAAACAACAACTTGGAGAGTTGGAAGATAAAAGCTTGTCCTACCACGCTCATTCCTATGGGATATCTTGTTTCTGTGTTGAATAAAGATAATATCTTCAACGATTGATCCACGTGATCAATTGTTGGCACTATTCTCTTATCAATCCTTTGATTTGAGTGTGGGCTATCTTCAAATCAAATCAGAACCAACGATGTTTGTAATGTTGTCTTACTCATGGTTGATCCCTCGAGCATACATCACTACATCTTTTGGTCTGACCAATGTTATCACCGTGTTCACATGATGGTGGAAGTCCAGTGATATGGAGATTCCGATGAGTTGTTGTTGAGCCCATCAGCAGCATTTTGTCTCCCCCATGATTCATGTTGAACATTATACTAGTGTTGGAAACTTTGTAAGAATTGCCATCATGTCCCGTTCATGAAGCATATGTCCGGTTGAAATATGTGACTTCCTCTAATTCATGTGCATCTGATTCAAGTTGCCGCCGTGGATTCGAGAAAGCTTGTTTTGCTTCCTTTGGAGTCATCCCAAGTTAGTCATGCATGTGCGAAGTATTCTATGGTTTGATAGGCTCGCTACCTCCAGTCCATATGTGTCCCTAGCACACCAAGCCACTGATTGATTTGTTCAAGGAGAAGAAGTTTCTTCTTAAGAACTAGACTTACACAAGGACTTAGATATCCTCGTTGATGGTTCCCCCTGAACTCGGTAGTGTTTCATTGTAAGACTACCAGGTGACCATGCTTGTCTAGGACAGCGTGTTCACATGCTTGTAGCAGAACCGGCTCATGTTTTGGAGCTTACTACCGTAGTTCATTCCCCCGAGAGTCTCGCAACGTCATCTCGTCGATTTGTGTTGCAAACTTTCATTTTTCTTTCTAGACTTGATGAGTCTGGAATATCCTGACACCAACCAGATCTGAATCTCAGGCAGATATGATGGTTGGAACACACTCCAAGAACTATAATATTGGTCTCTCTGTAACCGGTAAAGTGGATGTCGTGGCCAACACACCCAGCCGGAAGACCTATTATTGTAGTATCTTGATTGAGGAAGTTGGCCACCTCCCCATAAGGATTTCGTAGGATTTACTCCAGAAGTTGTTCCTTATGGATCTATTGTATTCCGAAGTCCGACCACTACTTGATGGCTATGTTGATGCTTTAAAGCATGACCGTGGTAACCAGTACATCAAGGAGAACACTAGAAGCAGAGTGCTAAATGTCTCTCGGTCGATCATCCAGAACTCATTCCCTTGGCCTCGCTAAGGTGAAATCTGAGAAAGGGTTGTCTTTCTATGCATCTGCATTGTCCATCACTATTCGTCAAGGAAGTAAGATGTGTTGCCAGGATCCTCGACTCGGATGTTGGTAAAACCTTGATGAATATGGAAATGCTCAAGTTCTTGAGAGCACGCGCAAGCAAAATCATCCCTTGCGTTGTCTTCAACAAGGTAGTCCACATCATCCATCCTAGCCAGAGTATGTCATTCTTCCGAACTCCTTCAAATGATCGATTGTGATTGACTTAGGCTGGCATAAAGAGTTTCATTGAGCATTATATCAAAAGTAATTCTTTTTGCCACTTAAGGGAATAGCTCTACGAGTCACCTTTCCCTAAGGTGTCACGTTATGGAATCATGGCAACTCAACTCCTCACTACGTTGACAACCGTTCACCACCCTCTTAAGTGTGGAATTGTTGCCTACCAATTTGAACCTTTGTCATCTATTACCTCCCATCTCTCTCGATGTGTGTTTTGTGTCTCAGCTCCAGAGTTGCTTCTATGTCTCATTCCATGAGTTGATCTTGTGATCATTAAGATGATCCTAAGTTGCTAGAACCTCGGGAAGGTCGATTGTTCTTAAATTCTCCCTTTCTACTCGTTCTCATGTTGGATGTAGTTCTCAAAGCAAGACGTCGAGATCAAGGTGATGCAATGAATCAACATCCTCGAGAAGACATCTGGACCATGAAGATTATGTTAGTTTGCGTTCCCCCTTCATCTTGCCCTACGCTTGAATCTCGGGACGAGATTCTTGTTTAGTGGGGGTGAGCTGTCATAGCCCCAGTTCTGGCCTTGCCTGTCTTGCATTAGCCTCCATGCATCATGTCTAAATTTTTATGAAACATTGAAATGGGGGGATGATAAACCCTAGCAGCAAATGAAATTCAACTAGGTTCAAACTTAAATCTTTCCAATGATCCCAAAATGCCTTTAGAAATGTTCATCATTTTTGAATTGGTCCAGCACCTCTGACAAAAATGGTGCACATTTTTCTAGATCAATTTGGATTTTTGAATTAAATCATTAAGTATTTGAATTTGGGCATTTAAATGCTATAACTATATTAAAATGCCCAAATAATTCTGGAAGTGGTTGAGGGTTGTTGGAAATAATTCTAACAGTGCCCACAATTTATTTCAGGAATATATGAAATGATTTAGTATTTTTACTAAATCAAAACAGAGCAAATAAATAGAAACACAGAATTAAAAGAGAGCGAGAGAAGTGCTTACCTGTAGCCCACCTGGCACAACCACCTGGTCCAGCACAGGAGGCCCAGCCCACAAGGGCATCCTTGTCTTCTACCCCTGCCAGAAGGCAGAGGCGAACCAGAGCACGACGCCGGCCGTGCCAGCTCCTGCTTCGTGCTGGCGAGCTCCCCTTGATCCCAACAGTGCCTGGAGAACGCGCTGGCCCCTCTCGCTTCCCCTCCTCTCTCTCGGCGCTCCTCCCCATCCTCTGCTCCCCCCCCCATGCCACACCCGAGCGCCACCGTCGCCACCGTTCGCCGCTGCCGCTCCCTGAGCCATTCCCTCGCCCCTACGACGTGTCCATGAGCTCCGCCTCAACATCCTCGACCTCCTCGCTCCGCCACTCGACACCGGGCGCTCTCTTCTGGCCTCACCGAGCCTGTCCCCGACTGCTATCGTCGGAGATCCCCCACGCCGCCTCGCTCAGCTCTGACCTCTCCCGAGCCCACTTCGACGGCTGTCGCAACCGTCGTGAGCCACTGACTCTTCTCCTTCCCTCCGTTTTTCCTCTCGCACGCCGTAGCCGCCGCGCCACTTGAGCCCGAACTCCGGCCGCCGCCATGGCCGACGAGCTCGATGCTCCTGCGCTCTCCCGCTCGCCCCAGCACCACCAATATGCTCATTGCGTCCCCAGGAAGCGAACGCGCCGCGCCGTTTGCTCTAGCTCGCGCTGAAACCCCGCACCCGCTCGAGCCCGAGCTCGGCCGCCGCTAAACCTCGTCGACGACATCGTTTCCGGCCACCCCGCGGCCTCCTGTCCGGTCCTTTGGACGTGGACAAGCGAGAGGACCTCCCTGGTGCCAGCAGCGCGACGAACTGCCGTCCCTAACGCGAGTCCGGCGAGCTCTCGCCGTCGGTTTGGTCATCGCCGGCGTAGATCCGGCGATGCTGACGTGGCTCTAGCTTAATTAGGCCTAACCACTAATTAGCACTAACCTAATTGACTCTATGGGTAAATGACATGTGGGGCCCGACCCTGATTAACTTATCAGTTTACGTTTAATTAAACTGGTTTAGTCACTGTGAGACTGACATGCAGGACCCACGCGTCAGGTTTGACCTGACCAGGTCTGTTGACCTGCTGACATCATGCTGACGCAGTAAAGGAATTTCTGGATTTAAAATAATACAGAAAATTCCAGAAAATACCCAAAACTTCTAAAAATCATAGAAAATTATCTATAACTCCAAATGAAATAATTTATATATGAAAAATTATCAGAAAAATCCAATCTATCCATTTATGCTACTTTCATGCATGATCAACCAATTTATACCCACTGTATAAGTGAAAACATGATAATGGCATTTTAAATGCTAAATATGGAGTTTGCATATGAACCCTTGGTCCATATGGACTTCATTTAAATTGTTGCTAGATGCATTAGTGCAAATCATAACATTATTTCCATGTCACATTCATGCATTATATTGTTGCATTGCATTGATTGTGTTTCCTCTCTGTTGCCGGTGTTTGTTCCCTCTCAGTAGATGACGTTCCGATAAATTGTTCGATGACACCGATGAAGAACTATACTATCTTCAGAAGTGCCAGGCAAGCAAAACCCCCTTGTTCATTCCGATACAATCCCACTCTCTCGCTCCTGCTCTCTTTTACTGCATTAGGACAACACCGATTCAACTGTTACATGCTGCGGTAGCTGAACCCCTTTCCTCTGCATGACCTGTCATTGCCACAGTAAATAGATGAAACCCACTAGCATGAGTAGGAATTGTTTGAGCCCTGATGTTCCTACTCATTCATGCTTGTTGTCATGCCTGCTACTGCTTAGAGTTGAGTCCGGTCTGATTCATCGGGAATGAATTGGAACATGGTGAACATGTCCTACCGTTGAGAGCTAACTGTGTGAACACGATTTGGTAAAGGTAGCGGTGAGAGGCCATGTAGGAGTACATGGTGGGTTGTCTCATTGAAACCGTCCTCAGGAACTGAGTTCTGTGTTTGTGATCCATGAACAGTTACTACCACACATTGGGTTCCGGTAACTCGGCCCCTCTCAGCTTATTAATCAACTCGATCTCTGTCCAGGAGTTGCAACTAGTTTCTGGTGTTTGTAGGTAGTGTTAGTAGTCTACCAAGTGGCACCCGGTACAGGTGGGCTTGGGACAGACTAGGCACAGTGGCACGGTGTACCAAGTGGCACCCGGATGGTGGGCTTGGGAACCCTGCACACATCGTTTGGGGCCGTGAGCGACACCCCGGCCGGATCTCCTTGCGGATGGAACCCGAATAGGCGATAAACCTGGACGAGAGACTTGTTGGTTAGTCAGGTCGTGGCCGACTCCCTCGCCCGGCTTCCGCTTGAAGGTTGCCGAGGTACATGACGTGTACAGGGCGATAAGTGGCGAGAGCGTGTGTGAAGTACACCCCTGCAGGGTTATCATTATCTATTCGAATAGCCAGATTCCTTGGATATGGAAACTTGGACCCCTTGCATAGTTCATAGACAAGCGAAAGTGGATACTTTAAAATGCGCAAGATAAGTGTGAGTGCTATGGATGGCGTTCTCGCAGGGAGACGGGAGCGGATCCATAGTGGTGTATTGGTATGGTGAATTTGTGGACTCGTGTGCGCCACCTCAAAAGAGTTACTTGCAGTCGTAGTTCAGGTTAGCCACTGAGTCAAAGCTGGCTTGCTGCAGTTAAACTCCACCACCCCTTTATTGATACCGATGCATATGTAGATAGTTCTGATGTAAGTCTTGCTGGGTACATTTGTACTCACGTTTGCCTATTTTATGTTTTGCAGAGAGACGTCAGTCTGCTAGTAGTTCCGTGTGGACTTCGACGTTTAGCTTGATACCTCAGCTACGATCTTGTGCCATCAGCAGGATCTGGTAGATAGTCAGGCTTCTTAGCCTTTTTCATTTGTAGATGTCTGTACTCAGACATGTTAAGCTTCCGCATGTGCTTTGACTTGTATGCTCTGAATGTTGGGTCATGAGACCCTTGTTTGTAATATCTCGCTCCTCGGAGCATAATGAATAAATACTTGAGTCGTAGAGTCTTGTTGTGATGCCATGTTGCATTTACACATATCGAGCATATTGTGTGTATGATTGAAATGCTTGGTATGTGTGGGATCCGACAATCTAGTTGTTCATCCTTGGCAGCCTCTCTTATGGGGAAATGTAGTCTAGTGCTTCCATGAGCCATAGTAGTCCGCTACAGCCCAGTTCACCGGAGTCCTGCTAGCCCAGCACTACTGCTCAGGACACTTGACTGGCCAGCATGTGTTTCACTTCGTTCCTGTGTCTGTCCCTTCGGGGAAATGTCACGCGGTGACATCCGGAGTCCTGCCTAGCCTGCTACATCCCGGGTTACCGGAGTCCTGTTAGCCCAGTGCTAAATCCCGGATTCACACGCTGTTGACCGACATGCTCGAGTCTGATTCATGTATGCCTGTCCCCATGGGTTAGTGCCGCTTTGGGTTCACGACTAGCCATGTCGGCCCGGGTTCTTTGTCATATGGATGCTAGCGACACTATCATATACGTGAGCCAAAAGGCGTAAACGGTCCCGGGCCAGGTAAGGTGGCACCCGTGGGAATACCATGCGTGAGGCCGCAAAGTGATATGATGTGTTACATGCTAGATCGATGTGACTTAGGATCGGGGTCCTGACAGCTTTGGTATCAGAGCCTGACTGCCTGTAGGATTACCAAGCCAAACTGGTCGAAGTTGAGTCTAGAAATGCTTTAGTTATATAAGGGAATTGATTGTGGAAGGGAACGTAAGGCTCTTTTTACTCATTTACCTTATGCCCTTCTGATCTGAGTCAACCTCTTCTTTTCTACGGGGTTAAGAACTAGGCCTTCTCATCTATCTATTAGGTTCACGTGTTACTAATCCGTAGACTCTTATAGGACTGATGGATTTAAGCCCCAGTTTAGTTTCTACTACTTCCGTGTGTTCATAGTTGGTCCGGAACCTTGATATTGTGCTTCTGAGTGGTTATGCCACCATTTTGCAGGATATCTTAAATCTTTTGAGCATTTACAGTCGTTATGCTGTCCAAGTCATCCCAGGTTTCTAAACAATCTGATGCATTTGCAAATCCTTTCTTTCCATTCCCGATGTCCTTTTGGTCAGAATAAGCACACTAATTGCTGAGTTGAGGTACTCTATTGCATCGACATATATGTTGGAGTTATTATTATGACCCTAGGTGTCTTAAAGAATCACCCAGTAATCTAGCAATGCTTTATATTCCTAGTGTGATGATTCTGGACATTCTTCTCGAAAGCATCCCGTGATGTTATTAGTTAGCAGGTATTCTACTCCGGGGTTCATGAACACGAGATTCGCCCTACTTACTTCATGTTGATAGTGTTTGCTAGTCCCTTTAGGATATTAGTAACCTTTGCGATAGTCCTCGAGGTCTGTGGTATATCGTTCTTCCAATACCATGAACCACTATGGCAGAAGTTCTTTGAACCAAAAGATCACAACCAGGGTGCTCTTGAGGAGTACTCCATTCATATTGTGACTCTGCCAGTTCTACCTTTCTGCATGGGTTATCTGGAAGAAACCTGTTGAACTTGGTTCGACATATTAATCTATGCATCCACAACTCAGAAAGATATATGTTCCCTTGAGTTGTCCCTCTTCAGTTATATTCCGACCTTCATCTATCAATTGATAGTAAGGAGTAGTTGGCAATCGTGTTTATCGATGCCTATTACTCTAGTGGTCCGTCAAGCCATTCTATTCCGGAATGACTAGGAGAAACAAACTCCAGTAGCTCATCCATTTCTAGGATTGGGTCAAAGCAGTTGTATTCTGCGGATCAAATGCAATCAAGTTTTTGGTCTGTTCTACCTTGGAGTGTTACTATCTTTATGTCAAGAGTGTCATGAGAATTGCACCACCTCTTATGAATTGTTGACGCAGTAATAACTCTTGCCATCATTGTTCATTCCTCGGTTTCCGTGTTGTTGTAACCGGATCACCACAAGTGAACCGTGATGCGTGAAATCAATACTCCTAGCAACTGTGTTGCTTGCTAGTTAATGGACAATAATCTTATCCTTAGCGTGTTGAGTATCGAATCATCACCCTAAGGTTTATCGTGCTACCTAGTCCTTATTTCTGGTGCACTCCTCGATCAATGAGTTAGGATTGTGTCAATCCCTCACTCTTTTGATCATATCATCTTGCCCTGAACAGCAAGGTTGTTCTCGAGCTTAGTAACATATCGGTGGTTTGTGATTTTTCGAATATCTTCTCGGAAGTATTAGCAGGTTGTTCCCTGACCGTTATGTTGAGCTCGTGATCAAGTTGGTTTTCCTCTAAACCAGCCATTCTCCAAGAATCTGTGTTGGATACCCCTGAGCTAGTTGGTTAAGGCAAACAACAACTTGGAGAGTTGGAAGATAAAAGCTTGTCCTACCACGCTCATTCCTAAGGGATATCTTGTTTCTGTGTTGAAGAAAGATAATATCTTCAACGATTGATCCACGTGATCAATTGTTGGCGCTATTCTCTTATCAATCCTTTGATTTGAGTGTGGACTATCATCAAATCAAATCAGAACCAACGATGTTTGTAATGTTGTCTTACTCATGGTTGATCCCTCGAGCATACACCATTACATCTTTTGGTCTGACCAATGTTATCACCGTGTTCACATGATGGTGGAAGTCCAGTGATATGGAGATTCCGATGAGTTGTTGTTGAGCCCATCAGCAGCATTTTGTCTCCCCCATGATTCATGTTGAACATTATACTAGTGTTGGAAACTTTATAAGAATTGCCATCATGTCCCGTTCATGAAGCATATGTCCGGTTGAAATATGTGAATTCCTCTAATTCATGTGCATCTGATGCAAGTTGCCGCCGTGGATTCGAGAAAGCTTGTTTTGCTTCCTTTAGAGTCATCCCAAGTTAGTCATGCATGTGCGAAGTATTCTATGGTTTGATAGGCTCGCTACCTCCAGTCCATATGTGTCCCTAGCACACCAAGCCACTGATTGATTTGTTCAAGGAGAAGAAGTTTCTTCTTAAGAACTAGACTTACGCAAGGACTTAGATATCCTCGTTGCTGGTTCCCCCTGAACTCGGTAGTGTTTCATTGTAAGACTACCAGGTGACCATGCTTGTCTAGGACAGCGTGTTCACATGCTTGTAGCAGAACCGGCTCATGTTTTGGAGCTTACTACCGTAGTTCATTCCCCCGAGAGTCTCGCAACGTCATCTCGTCGATTTGTGTTGCAAACTTTCATTTTTCTTTCTAGACTTGATGAGTCTGGAATATCCTGACACCAACCAGATCTGAATCTCAGGCAGATATGATGGTTGGAACACACTCCAAGAACTATAATATTGGTCTCTCTGTAACCGGTAAAGTGGATGTCGTGGCCAACACACCCAGCCGAAAGACCTATTATTGTAGTATCTTGATTGAGGAAGTTGGCCACCTCCCCATAAGGATTTCGTAGGATTTACTCCAGAAGTTGTTCCTTATGGATCTATTGTATTCCAAAGTCCGACCACTACTTGATGGCTATGTTGATGCTTTAAAGCATGACCGTGGTAACCAGTACATCAAGGAGAACACTAGAAGCAGAGTGCTAAATGTCTCTCGGTCGATCATCAAAAACTCATTCCCTTGGCCTCGCTAAGGTGAAATCTGAGAAAGGGTTGTCTTTCTATGCATCTGCATTGTCCATCACTATTCGTCAAGGAAGTAAGATGTGTTGCTAGGATCCTCGACTCGGATGTTGGTAAAACCTTGATGAATATGGAAATGCTCAAGTTCTTGAGAGCACGCGCAAGCAAAATCATCCCTTGCGTTGTCTTCAACAAGGTAGTCCACATCATCCATCCTAGCCAGAGTATGTCATTCTTCCGAACTCCTTCAAATGATCGATTGTGATTGACTTAGGCTGGCATAAAGAGTTTCATTGAGCATTATATCAAAAGTAATTCTTTTTGCCACTTAAGGGAATAGCTCTACGAGTCACCTTTCCCTAAGGTGTCACGTTATGGAATCATGGCAACTCAACTCCTCACTACGTTGACAACCGTTCACCACCCTCTTAAGTGTGGAATTGTTGCCTACCAATTTGAACCTTTGTCATCTATTACCTCCCATCTCTCTCGATGTGTGTTTTGTGTCTCAGCTCCAGAGTTGCTTCTATGTCTCATTCCATGAGTTGATCTTGTGATCATTAAGATGATCCTAAGTTGCTCGAACCTCAGGAAGGTCGATTCTTCTTAAATTCTCCCTTTCTACTCGTTGTCATGTTGGATGTAGTTCTCAAAGCAAGACGTCGAGATCAAGGTGATGCAATGAATCAACATCCTCGAGAAGACATCTGGACCATGAAGATTATGTTAGTTTGCGTTCCCCCTTCATCTTGCCCTACGCTTGAATCTCGGGACGAGATTCTTGTTTAGTGGGGGTGAGCTGTCATAGCCCCAGTTCTGGCCTTGCCTGTCTTGCATTAGCCTCCATGCATCATGTCTAAATTTTTATGAAACATTGAAATGGGGGGATGATAAACCCTAGCAGCAAATGAAATTCAACTAGGTTCAAACTTAAATCCTTCCAATGATCCCAAAATGCCTTTAGAAATGTTCATCATTTTTGAATTGGTCCAGCACCTCTGACAAAAATGGTGCACATTTTTCTAGATCAATTTGGATTTTTGAATTAAATCATTAAGTATTTGAATTTGGGCATTTAAATGCTATAACTATATTAAAATGCCCAAATAATTCTGGAAGTGGTTGAGGGTTGTTGGAAATAATTCTAACAGTGCCCACAATTTATTTCAGGAATATATGAAATGATTTAGTATTTTTACTAAATCAAAACAGAGCAAATAAATAGAAACACAGAATTAAAAGAGAGCGAGAGAAGTGCTTACCTGTAGCCCACCTGGCACAACCACCTGGCCCAGCACAGGAGGCCCAGCCCACAAGGGCATCCTTGTCTTCTACCCCTGCCAGAAGGCAGAGGCGAACCAGAGCACGACGCCGGCCGTGCCAGCTCCTGCTTCGCGCTGGCGAGCTCCCCTTGATCCCAACAGTGCCTGGAGAACGCGCTGGCCCCTCTCGCTTCCCCTCCTCTCTCTCGGCGCTCCTCCCCATCCTCTGCTCCCCCCCCTCGTGCCACACCTGAGCGCCACCGTCGCAACCGTTCGCCGCTGCCGCTCCCTGAGCCATTCCCTCGCCCCTACGACGTGTACATGAGCTCCGCCTCGACATCCTCGACCTCCTCGCTCCGCCACTCGACACCGGGCGCTCTCTTCTGGCCTCACCGAGCCCGTCCCCGACTGCTGTCGTCGGAGATACCCCACGCCGCCTCGCTCAGCTCTGACATCTCCCGAGCCCACTTCGACGGCCGTCGCAACCGCCGTGAGCCACTGACTCTTCTCCTTCCCTCCGTTTTTCCTCTCGCACGCCGTAGCCGCCGCGCCACTTGAGCCCGAACTCTAGCCGTCGCCATGGCCGACGAGCTCGATGCTCCTGCGCTCTCCCTCTCGCCCCAGCACCACCAATATGCTCATTGCGTCCCCAGGAAGCGAACGCGCCGCACCGTTTGCTCTAGCTCGTGCTGAAACCCCGCACCCGCTCGAGCCCGAGCTCGGCCGTCGCTAAACCTCGTCGACGACATCGTTTCCGGCCACCCCGCGGCCTCCCGTCCGGTCCTTTGGACGTGGACAAGCGAGAGGACCTCCCTGGTGCCAGCAGCGCGACGAACTGCCGTCCCTAACGTGAGTCCGGCGAGCTCTCGCCGTCGGTTTGGTCATCGCCGGTGTAGATCCGGCGATGCTGACGTGGCTCTAGCTTAATTAGGCCTAACCACTAATTAGCACTAACCTAATTGACTCTATGGGTAAATGACATGTGGGGCCCGACCCTGATTAACTTATCAGTTTACGTTTAATTAAACTGGTTTAGTCACTGTGAGACTGACATGCAGGACCCATGCGTCAGGTTTGACCTGACCAGGTCTGTTGACCTGCTGACATCATGCTGACGCAGTAAAGGAATTTCTGGATTTAAAATAATACAGAAAATTCCAGAAAATACCCAAAACTTCTAAAAATAATAGAAAATTATCTATAACTCCAAATGAAATAATTTATATATGAAAAATTATCAGAAAAATCCAATCTATCCATTTATGCTACTTTCATGCATTATCAACCAACTTATACCCACTGTATAAGTGAAAACATGATAATGGCATTTTAAATGCTAAATATGGAGTTTGCATATGAACCCTTGGTCCATATGGACTTCATTTAAATTGTTGCTAGATGCATTAGTGCAAATCATAACATTATTTCCATGTCACATTCATGCATTATATTGTTGCATTGCATTGATTGTGTTTCCTCTCTGTTGCCGGTGTTTGTTCCCTCTCAGTAGATGACGTTCCGATAAATTGTTCGATGACACCGATGAAGAACTATACTATCTTCAGAAGTGCCAGGCAAGCAAAACCCCCTTGTTCATTCCGATACAATCCCACTCTCTCGCTCCTGCTCTCTTTTACTGCATTAGGACAACACCGATTCAACTGTTACATGCTGCGGTAGCTGAACCCCTTTCCTCTGCATGACCTGTCATTGCCACAGTAAATAGATGAAACCCACTAGCATGAGTAGGAATTGTTTGAGCCCTGATGTTCCTACTCATTCATGCTTGTTGTCATGCCTGCTACTGCTTAGAGTTGAGTCCGGTCTGATTCATCGGGAATGAATTGGAACGTGGTGAACATGTCCTACCGTTGAGAGCTAAGTGTGTGAACACGATTTGGTAAAGGTAGCGGTGAGAGGCCATGTAGGAGTACATGGTGGGTTGTCTCATTGAAACCGTCCTCAGGAACTGAGTTCTGTGTTTGTGATCCATGAACAGTTACTACCACACATTGGGTTCCGGTAACTCGGCCCCTCTCAGCTTATTAATCAACTCGATCTCTGTCCAGGAGTTGCAACTAGTTTCTGGTGTTTGTAGGTAGTGTTAGTAGTCTACCAAGTGGCACCCGGTACAGGTGGGCTTGGGACAGACTAGGCACAGTGGCACGGTGTACCAAGTGGCACCCGGATGGTGGGCTTGGGAACCCTACACACATCGTTTGGGGCCGTGAGCGACACCCGGGCCGGATCTCCTTGCGGATGGAACCCGAATAGGCGATAAACCTGGACGAGAGACTTGTTGGTTAGTCAGGTCGTGGCCGACTCCCTCGCCCGGCTTCCGCTTGAAGGTTGCCGAGGTACATGACATGTACAGGGCGATAAGTGGCGAGAGCGTGTGTGAAGAAGTACACCCCTGCAGGGTTATCATTATCTATTCGAATAGCCAGATTCCTTGGATATGGAAACTTGGACCCCTTGCATAGTTCATAGACAAGCGAAAGTGGATACTTTAAAATGCGCAAGATAAGTGTGAGTGCTATGGATGGCGTTCTCGCAGGGAGACGGGAGCGGATCCATAGTGGTGTATTGGTATGGTGAATTTGTGGACTCGTGTGCGCCACCTCAAAAGAGTTACTTGCAGTCGTAGTTCAGGTTAGCCACTGAGTCAAAGCTGGCTTGCTGCAGTTAAACTCCACCACCCCTTTATTGATACCGATGCATATGTAGATAGTTCTGATGTAAGTCTTGCTGGGTACATTTGTACTCACGTTTGCCTATTTTATGTTTTGCAGAGAGACGTCAGTCTCGCTAGTAGTTCCATGTGGACTTCGACGTTTAGCTTGATACCTCAGCTACGATCTTGTGCCATCAGCAGGATCTGGTAGATAGTCAGGCTTCTTAGCCTTTTTCATTTGTAGATGTCTGTACTCAGACATGTTAAGCTTCCGCATGTGCTTTGACTTGTATGCTCTGAATGTTGGGTCATGAGACCCTTGTTTGTAATATCTCGCTCCTCGGAGCCTAATGAATAAATACTTGAGTCGTAGAGTCTTGTTGTGATGCCATGTTGTATTTACACATATCGAGCATATTGTGTGTATGATTGAAATGCTTGGTATGTATGGGATCCGACAATCTAGTTGTTCATCCTTGGCAGCCTCTCTTATGGGGAAATGTAGTCTAGTGCTTCCATGAGCCATAGTAGTCCGCTACAGCCCGGTTCATCGGAGTCCTGCTAGCCCAGCACTACTGCTCAGGACACTTAACTGGCCGGCATGTGTTTCACTTTGTTCCTGTGTCTGTCCCTTCGGGGAAATGTCACGCGGTGACATCCGGAGTCCTGCCTAGCCTGCTACAGCCCGGGTTACCGGAGTCCTGTTAGCCCAGTGCTACAGCCCGGATTCACATGCTGTTGACCGGCACGCTCGAGGTTGATTCATGTATGCCTGTCCCCATGGGTTAGTGCCGCTTTGGGTTCACGACTAGCCACGTCGGCCCGGGTTCTTTGTCATCTGGATGCTATCGACACTATCATATACGTGAGCCAAAAGGCGCAAACAGTCCCGGGCCAGGTAAGGTGGCACCCGTGGGAATACCGTGCGTGAGGCCGCAAAGTGATATGATGTGTTACATGCTAGATCGGTGTGACTTAGGATCGGGGTCCTGACACAGTCCCTTTGCAGTAGAAGCACTTAGTTTCTGGATTGGGGCCAGCTTTGGGCTTCTTCCCGGGAGTGGCAACTTGCTTGCCATTCTTCTTGAAGTTCCCTTTCTTTCCATTGCCCTTTTTCTTGATACTAGTGGTCTTGTTAACCATCAACACTTGATGCTCTTTCTTGATTTCTAGCTCCGTGGCTTTAAGCATTGCGAAGAGCTCAGGAATTCCTTTGTTCATCCCTTGCATATTATAGTTCATCACGAAGCCTTTGTAGCTTGATGGCAGTGATTGAACAACTCTGTCAATAACACAATCCACTGGAAGATCAACTCCCAGCTGAGTCAGGTGATTGTAATACCCAGACATTTTGAGTATGTGTTCACTGACATAATTGTTCTCCTCCATCTTGCAGCTTGAGAACTTGTTGGAGACTTCATATCCTCAACCTGGGCATTTGCTTGAAATGTTAAATTCAACTCTTGGAACATCTCATATGCTCCATGACGTTCAAAACGTCTTTCAAGTCCCGATTCTAAGCCGTAAATCATGGCACACTGAACTATTGAGTAGTCATCAGATCGAGATTGCCAGACATTTATAGCATCAGCTTCAGCTCCTACAGCAGGCCTTTCACCTAGCGGTGCATCAAGGACATAATTCTTTTGTACAGCAATAAGGATAATCCTCAAGTTTCAGACCCAGTCCGTGTAGTTTCTACCATCATCTTTCAACTTAGATTTCTCTAGGAACGCATTAATATTCAGGGGAACGATAGCTTGGGCCATTGATCTACAACACAGATATGCAAAACTATGAGACTAAGTTCATGATAAATTAAGTTCAGTTAATCAAAGTACTAATGAAGTCCCACTTAAATAGACATCCCTCAAGTCATCTAAGTGATATGTGATCCAAATCAACTAACCCATGTCTGATCATCACGTGAGATGGGGTAGTCATCAAGGTGAACATCTCTATGTTGATCACATCTACTATATGAGTCATCTTTGACCTTTCGGTCTCTAGTGTTCCGAGACCATGTCTGTACATGCTAGGCTCGTCAAGTTTAACTCAAGTATTCTGCATGTGCAAAACTATCTTACACCCGTTGTATGTGAATGTAGAGTCTATCACACCCGATTATCACGTGGTGCCTCGAAACAACGAACTTTGGAAATGGTGCATACTCGGGGAGAACACTTTTATCTTGAAATTTATTGAAGGGATAATCTTATAATTCTACCATCATTCTAAGCAAAATAAGATGCATACAAGATAAACATCACAAGCAATCAAAATATGTGACACGATATGTCCATCATCATGGTGTGCTTTTGATCTCCATCTCCAAAGCATCGTCATGATCTCCATCGTCACCGACTTGAATCCTTGATCTCCATCGTAGCATTGTGGTCGTCTCACCAACTATTGGTAACGCATAGCGATAAAGTAAAGCAATTACATGCCGTTTGCATTTTATACAATAAAGAGACAACCATAAGGCTCCTGCCGGTTGCCGATGATTTACAAAAAATGATCATATCATACAATAACATATATCACATCATGTCTTGACCATATCACATCACAGCATGCCCTGCAAAAACAAGTTAGACGTCCTCTACTATGTTGTTGCAAGTTTTACGTGGCTGCTACGGGCTTCTACCAAGAACCGTTCTTACCTACGCAAAAACCACAACGGTGTTTCATCAAGTTTGTTGTTTTAACCTTCTTCAAGGACTGTCCGTAGTCAAATTCGATTCAGCTAAAGTAGGAGAAACAGACACTCGCCAGCCACCTTTATGCAAAACTAGTTGCATGTCAGTCGGTGGAACCGGTCGCATGTGCGTGGACATGTAAGGTTGTTCCAGACCGCTTCATCCCACAATACCTCCAAATCAAAATAAGACGTTGGTGGTAAGCAGTATGACTATCACCGCACACAACTCTTTGTATTCTACTCGTGCATATCATCTACGCATAGACCTGGCTCAGATGCCACTGTTGGGAAACGTTGCATGCAAAACAAAAAAAATTCTACGCACACGCAAGATCTATCCATGGAGATGTGATGACCCACAAGTATAGGGGATCTATCATAGTCCTTTCGATAAGTAAGAGTGTCGAACCCAACGAGGAGCAGAAGGAAATGACAAGCTGTTTTCAGCAAGGTATTCTCTGCGAGCACTGAAATTATCAGTAACAGATAGTTGTGTGATAAGATAATTTGTAACGGGTACCAAGTAACAAAAGTAACTAAGGTGCAGCAAGGAGGCCCAATCCTTTTTGTAGAAAAGGACAAGCCTGGACGAACTCTTATATAAAGCAAAGCGCTCCTGAGGACACATGGGAATTACTTTGAAGTTAGTTTTCATCATGCTCATATGGTCCGTGTTTGTTACTTTGATAATTTGACATGTGGGTGGACCGGTGCTTGGGTGATGCCCTTCCTTGGGCAAGCCTCCCACTTATGATTAACCCATCATGCAAGCATCCGCAACTATGAAAAAAGAATTAAGATAAATCTTACCATAGCATGAAACATATGGATCCAAATCAGCCCCTTATGAAGCAACGCATAAACTAGGGTTTAAGCTTCTGTCACTCTAGCAACTCATCATATACTTATTACTTCCCAATGCCTTCCCATAGGCCCAAATCATGGTGAAGTGTCATGTAGTCGACGTTCACATAACACCACTAGAGGAAAGACAACATACATCTCATCAAAATATCGAACGAATACCAAATTCACATGATTACTTATAACATGACTTCTCCCATGTGCTCAGGAACAAATGTAACTACTCACAAAGCATATTCATGTTCATAATCAGAGGAGTATTAATTATCATTAAGGATCTGAACATATGATCTTCCACCAAATAAACCAACTAGCATCAACTACAAGGAGTAATCAACACTACTATTAACCCACAAGTACCAATCTGAGGTTTTGAGACAAGATCGGACACAAGAGATGAACTAGGGTTCGAGAGGAGATGGTGCTGGTGAAGATGTTGATGGAGATTGACCCCATCTCGATCAGAGGATCATTGGTGATGACGATGGCTTCGATTTCCCCCTCCCGGAAGGAAGTTTCCCCGACAGAACAGCTCCGCCAAAGCCCTAGATTTGTTCTGCCCAGGTTCCGCCTCGAGACGGCGACGCTTTGTCCCGAAAGCTTCCCTCTATTTTTTTTCTAGGTCAAAACACACCATACAGCAGAAGATGGGCATCGGGGGCCTGCCAGGTGGCCCACAAGGTAGGGGACCCGCCCTCCACCCTTGTGGATGGCAGGTGGCCCCCCGCTGGTGCTTTCTTCGACCAATATTTTTTATATAATCCAAAATAATTCTTCGTGAAGTTTTAGGACTTTTGGAGTTGTGCAAAATAGGTCTCTAATATTTGCTCCTTTTCCAGTCCAGAATTCCAACTGCCGGCATTCTCCTTCTTCATGTAAACCTTATAACATAAGAGAGAAAAGGCATAAGTATTGTGATACAATGTGTAATAACAGCCCATAATGCAATAAATATCAACATAAAAGCATGATGCAAAATGGACGTATCAACTCCCCAAGCTTAGACTTCGCTTGTCCTCAAGCGAAAGACGATGTCGAAAAATATGTCCACATGTTTAGAGACAGAGGTGTCGATAAAATAAAATACGGACATGAGAGCATCACGATCATCTTTAGAACAACAACATATAATGACATATAATTTCTTATGCTAAAGTAACAATTCATTCACAAGGTAAAGTATGAATCAGAAACTTCATTGAAAACTAACAAACTATGCTCTCGGTCATTGAAGCACTTGCAATTTATCATAACATTGGAAAGAGTCAATATAAGAGTTTTTCAGCAAGTCCACATACTCAACTATCATTTAGTCTTTCACAATTGCTAACACTCATGTGATACTTATGGGTACAAAGTTTCAATCGGACACAGAGAAAGATAGGGGCTTATAGTTTCGCCTCCAACCTTTTACCTCAAGGATAATGTCAACAATAATACTTTATGATAACCTACATATGAGTGGATATGTATATCCGGATCTCTCCAACACGTAGTGCCTACCAAAGGAAAAGGTGTAAAAAGGAAAGGTGAAGATCACCATGACTCTTGTATAAGGGTAGAAGATAAAAAATAAAAGATAGGCCCTTCGCAGAGGGAAGCAGAGGTTGTCATGCGCTTTCATGGTTGGATGCACAAAATCTTAATGCAAAAGATTGTCACTTTATATTGCCGCTTGTGATAAAGAACTTTATAATACAGTTAGTCGCTTTTATTTCTTCCATATCACAAGTTCGTCTAAAGCTTATTTTCTTCACACTAATAGGTCATACATATTTAGAGAGAAATTTTTATTTCTTGCACCGATGGTAACTTACTTGAAGGATCTTACTCACTCCATAGGTAGGTATGGTGGACTCTCATGAAAAAACTAGTTTAAGGGATGTTTGGAAGCACAAGTAGTATCTCTACTTGGTGCAAAGGATTTGGCTAGCGTGAGAGGGAAAGGCAAACTCAACATGTTGGAGGATCCATGACAATATAACTTCTATTCAGATATAAGAAATCATAACCCATTATGTTGTCTTCCTTGTCCAACATCAACTTTTTAGCATGTCATATTTTAATGAGTGCTCACAATTATAAAAGATGTCCAAGGTAGTATATTTATATGTGAAGCCTCTCTTTCTTTATTACTTCCTATTAATTGTAACAATGACCAAAACTATGTTTGTCAACTCTCAACAACTTTTATTCATCATACTCTTTATATGTGAAGTCATTACTCTCCACAAGATAAATATATGATCTTTTGATTTCTTTTTATTATTTCTTTTATTTAATTCCCTCAAGATCATAGCAACAAAGCAAAGCCCTCAACTCAAAACTACTCTTTATTATATATGACACACGGACTCTATTACATAGATAGAGATCAAAACAAAACTCAAAGCTAGATCATACTAAAAAATTTATTCTACTGGATCAAGATATAACCACAAGATCAAACTAAGAAAAATGATAAAAGTAAAGATGTGATGGTGATACGATACCGGGGCACCTCCCCCAAGCTTGGCAGTTGCCAAGGGGAGTGCCCATACCCATGTATTTATGTCTCTTTCTTTGGAGGTGGTGATGATGGAGTTGTTGATGTAGTAGGCTTATCATCCATCTTCCAAGGGATAGGCTCACCATCATAGAAATATGGACGAGTCTCCGGGATCCTCAAATTTGCAACCAAACTCATCCTCTTAAATTTGTATTCATACTCACACTTTTGGTTTTGCTGGTCATAGATCTGGGCTTGGAGATGCTCGATTTTCTCATGAATCTTGAAGATGGCCTCCTCAATGTTCTTGGCATCTAGCTTGTGATTGTTGGTGAACTCCGCGATCATCATGTGATTGGCGTTGAGTCCATGTTCCACCATCCCTTGGCACTTGAAAACTTGCTGCTCCATTGCTTCGAGTCTTGTCTCCACACTTCCGGTCTTCTTCAGCCCCTCAACATTGTGGATGTGCAGCACCCCCTTGAGGGAGTCCTGGATTAAGGGGTCCTCAGGCGTCCGGGCTATGTGACGTGGGCCGGACTAATGGGCCATGAAGATACAAGATAGAAGACTTCCTCCCGTGTCCGGATGGGACTCTCCTTTGCGTGGATGGCAACCTTGGCGTTCGGATATGAAGATTCCTTTCTTTGTAAACCGACTCTGTATAAACCTAGGTCCCTCCGGTGTCTATATAAACCGAAGGGTTTAGTCCATAGAGGCAAGGATAATCATAATCATGCAAGCTAGACATATAGGGTTTAGCCATTACGATCTCGATGTAGATCAACTCTTGTAAACATCATATTCATCCAAGATAATCAAGCAGGAAGTAGGGTATTACCTCAATCAAGAGGGCCCGAACCTGGGTAAACATTGTGTCCCTGTCTCCTGTTACCTTCGATCCTCAAACGCACAGTTCAGGACCCCCTACCCGAGATCTGCTAGTTTTGACACCAACATTGGTGCTTTCATTGAGAGTTTCGATGTGTCATCGACAGAAGGATTGATGGTTCCATCAATAATCTACAACAAAGCTGCCCTGAGGGAGGTCTTTTTCCCCAGCGAAATCTTTGTGTTCGGTGGCTTCACACTGCGGGCTAACTCGCTTGGCCATCTAGAGCAGATCGACACCTACGCCCCAGGTCACCAGATTAGTTTTGGAAATCTGGATTATGCCGCCGTTATCCGAGGAGATTTGAACTTCCAAGGGTTCGCGACAACAACCTCCACTCTGGCCTTGGATCCGGAGCACATCACCAGGTCCGAAGACGGGATTCCCGAGCCCGCCGGACTCTCTGCGACCATTAAGCCTAGTACAGGAGAGCCGGAGGAAGTAGTGTCACCGGCAATTATCATGAAGCCGGACTCCTCTCCGAACACTGGCTCCGAACCTTCGGGACCAGCATCATGTGAGCTCCACCAAGGAGTTTCCTTCTTGCTATACTCCACAAACTCCCTTCTCCCTAGCCAAACCTCGCCTTTAAGCGAGGATGTGGACTTAATGCGGTCCCTCGACATTACAAAGGGGCAACGTCCGAACTACGCCCAACCCAAACTAGGGGCTGTGAGCGGGGAATTTTACGTCCCACCCACCACCCACTTCATAGCCGATGTCGAGGACCTACCCGACATGCTTGACTGTACGTCCGAAGACATCTATGGTATGGACACCGATGCCAGAGACGAACAAAGCCAAAACCCACCGCATACCTTACGCTGGGCGGCCACCTCCACATACGACGTATACATGGTGGATACGCCAAAAGAGGATGGCGATGAAGGCACTAAGGATCCAATCAAGGACAATAACACTGATAAGCCACCAAAGCATCGGCACCAGCAGCGCCATTCAAAATTATGCCACGACAAAGAAAGTAATACCGGCAATGGAGACGATAACACTCCGGAGAATGCCGAAGACCCAGACGCCCCCGTCGAACCAACATCCGAACATGATGATAGGGAGGAGGGGTAGGGTTACCCTGGCGAACCAGTCGGAGACGAGGACTCAGAGGATAGCAATTATGTGGCACCCTCCGAAGATGAAATAAGCCTCGGCGACGAAGACTTCATCGTGCCAGAGGAACCTCTCGCTCAAGAACGCTTTAAGAAACAGCTCATCGCAACCGCGAGGAGCCTAAAAAGGAAGCAGCAACGACTTCAAGCCGAATGGGATACGCTAAACGACAGCTGGACTAATGTCCTAGCAGCCGAGGAATACGGCCTCGCACGACCAACCAAAAGCTACCCGAAGCGCAAGTTGTTACCCCAATTCAACGTTGAGGCGCGGGAGCCCCTAACATCAGCGCGTAATGCAGCCGATAAACCAGACCGGCCACCACGTGGCCAAGACAGAATGACTACTCAAGCCGAACACCAGCCCACATTACCCCTCGTAAAGGCAGGGAGACAGTGGCCCAGGATTACACCAACAACCTACGGTGGGACCTGGACACTAGGGCAGGCCTAGCCAGATCAATCTACGGGTCAAGGGGACGTGCACCCAACATGAGAGGACGGCTATCAGGCCCGGCGTGATCAAAACAACCCCACTCGGGGGCAAAAACCGCATAGGAACGTCCGCCGAACTCTGCCGCGACAACGCCCGTTATAGAGGCGCCGCACACCCCCTATGCTTCACCGAGGAAGTAATGGAGCACGAATTCCCAAAAGGGTTTAAACCTATGAATATCGAATCGTATGATGGAACAACCGACCCCACAGTATGGATTGAGGATTTCCTTCTCCATATCCACATGGCCCGCGGTGATGATCTCCACGCTATCAAATACCTCCCACTAAAATTAAAGGGACCAGCCCGGCACTGGCTAAATAGCCTCCCAGAGAACTCAGTTGGCAACTGGGAAGACTTGGAAGACGCCTTCCGCGACAATTTCCAAGGTACATATGTCCGGCCTCCGGACGCCGATGACCTCAGTCACATCATCCAGCAGCTCGGAGAGTCAGCCAGGAAACTCTGGACTAGGTTCTTAATTAAGAAGAACCAAATCGTCGACTGTCCGGACGCCGAAGCCCTCGTGGCCTTTAAAAATAGCGTCCGAGATAAGTGGCTTGCCCATCAGCTCGGCCAAGAAAAACCTAAGCCCATGCAGCCCTGACAAACCCGCCAGCCATACCAACAGAAATTGCTGGGTTTTCAAACAAGCTGGCAAGCTCAATGCCGAACACAAAGGGAAGGGGGCACCCAGTGATAGCAAAGATGAAGAGGTTCGACAACCAAACACCGGGGCACAGAAGCAATTTCTCTCCAAAGTCAAAATAGTAAATATGCTACACGTGATGCATATCCCTACAAGGGAGCACAAGCACGCACTATGAGACGCCTACGCCATAAAGCCGGTCGCCCCAAAATTTAACCCATGGGCGGCCTACCCAATCACTTTTGATCACAAGGACCACCCGACCAATATCTGTCATGGAGGTTCGGCAGCTCTGGCCCTCGATCCAATTATCGATGGATTCCAACTCATGCGGGTCCTTATGGATGGCGGCAGTAGCCTCAATTTACTTTATCAAGACACTGTCCGCAAAATGGGCATTGACCCCTCAAGGATCAAGCCCATCACAACTACCTTCAAAGGAGTAATACCCGGCGTCGAAGCTCACTGCACGGGTTCAATCACACTGGAAGTCGTCTTTGGCCCGCCGGACAACTTTTGAAGCGAAGACTTGATCTACAACATTGTCCCGTTCTGTAGTGGCTTCCATGCACTGCTCGGGTAGACCACTTTTGCTCATTTCAATGCGGTCCCACACTACGCCTATCTAAAACTTAAGATGCCTGGTCCACGCGGTGTCATACGATTAACAGAAACACGAACCGCTCCATCCACACCAAGGAGCAGACCGCGGCCATCGTAGCCGAAGTACCAAGCAGCCCCTTCAAGCCACATATCTCATCGGCCATTAAGCTACTGGCCCCTATTACACAGGACCGGCCAATTTTAAAGCTGGCTTAGCAGTTCCGCCTCCGTTGTTCGCCATATATACCCGCGAAGTTTGTATCGCGCATACATAATTATGCACTTAAAGTACCTTGGTCATCGGCGGAGGCACAATGCGGACAGGCCTACAATACGGTTCGCCCTCCTACAACCTTTCTTTATTTTCTAACTATATCTTATATTTGCAACAGGTGACTCAAAAACGGTTCATCTTACGGACCTACCAGGACTCTTTCTGAGCCAGGTTTTGTACCAATAACCAAATATCACTAATTTTAAGGAATACCTTTCGCTGAGGCAACGGCAGCGCAGACGTGCGACATGAGGTCAAGAAGATTTTCTGTAGACCAAACACTCTATTTAAAACCTGTGTAGAGCCTTTTTCCTCAGCCTTCAACCCCTGGCATGTAAAATGGCCAGGGTAGTGGTATTATAATCTGTAAGACTGCGTTCGATGTATCAATCAGATCCCATTGAACATAATTCGTCTTCAGTATTTGCTTTTCCCCATAGAACTGCATTTTTCAGTTGTTTCACGCACACACCTCGGCACAAATCACCATGGGCTCGAAACGACAACATATGAGTTGCCAAAAATGTCCGAACAGCTCTACAGCATACTTTGGCATCACGAGTTTGGCATTATATGCATCATCTTTGAATCATGTCTTTGGTCAATAACTGGGTTGTCCGGCTCCTGTGCTTACTACCTTATGTTCCGTCTTATCGGCTAGGGTAGTAAAGGGAGAACTACTGATATTTTGTTTCCGGTTCACCTGGTTAAACACCTCAGCAGAGAAAGCCGAAAACTGACTGTCATGATGCGGCGAGAGCTGGTCAACCACTCGGAGACTAATTAGAATCTTTTGTGATTCCTTTCGTACTACACGAAGGACCGTTCTTTATTTTTTTGGTCACCTATGTAACGCAATCGTATTCGGATCACCGCGTACATACCAGGGGCTACATCGTAGACCCACCGTAAAACTCCTACGGCTAAGTGAAAGTGTTCAAGCCCTATAGTCTGATTGCCTAGTTCGACGCACTGACACCTCCGTTACGGACCAAGACGTTGGGACAAGAGTGATCATGTGCTAATCCGAACACCCCCGTATTATATGCGAGGGGGCTGACACCGACGACTGGAAAACTTTCAGATTATAAAAACGGCCACACAGGAGGAAATAACTTTCAGGCAAAGGTATGAATATAACATAGCCTAAATGTATCATAATATTGTTCTCACAATTCCGGTGCATCTATTCGAACATAATATCCTTCAAGCACTGACCCTCTATCAAGCGGGCGCCATCTAGGACGTCCTCCAAATAATGCTCCGGCGTGCGGTGGTCCTTGCCGCCGGGCGGGTGATACGTCTCCGTCATATCTACTTTTCCAAACACTTTTGCCCTTGTTTTGGACTCTAACTTGCATGATTTTAATGGAACTAACCCGGACTGACGTTGTTTTCAGCAGAATTGCCATGGTGTTACTTTTGTGCAGAAATAAAAGTTCTCGGAATGACCTAAAAATCAACGGAGATTATTTCTGGAATATATAAAAAATATTGGCGAAAAGATCCACATAGGGGGCCCACACCCTGTCCCCGAGGGTGGGGGCGCGCCTACCCCCCTAGGCGCGCCCCCCTGCCTCGTGGGATCCCTGACGCTCCACTAACCTCAACCTTGACTCCATATATTCACTTTCGGGGAGAAAAAAATCAGAGAGAAGGATTCATCGCATTTTACGATACGGAGCCACCGCCAAGCCCTAAACTCCCTCGGGAGGGCTGATCTGCAGTCCGTTCGGGGCTCCGAAGAGGGGCATCCGTTGCCGTCGTCATCATCAACCTTCCTCCATCACCAATTTCATGATGCTCACCGCCGTGCGTGAGTAATTTCATCGTAGGCGTGCTGGACAGTGATGGGTTGGATGAGATTTATCATGTAATCGAGTTAGTTTTGTTAGGGTTTGATCCCTAGTATCCACTATGTTCTTGATGTTGCTATGACTTTGCTATGCTTAATGCTTGTCACTAGGGCCCGAGTGCCATGATTTCAGATCTGAACCTATTATGTTTTCATCAATATATGAGAGTTCTTGATCCTATCTTGCAAGTCTATAGTCACCTATTATGTGTTATGATCCATTAACCCCAAAGTGACAATAATCAGGGTACTTACCGGTGATGACCGTAGTTTGAGGAGTTTATGTATTCACTAAGTGTTAATGCTTTGGTCTGGTACTCTATTAAAAGGAGGCCTTAATGTCCCTTAGTTTCCATTAGGACCCCGCTGCCACGGGAGGGTAGGACAAAAGATGTCATGCAAGTTCTTTTCCATAAGCACGTATGACTATATTCGGAATACATGCCTACATTACATTGATGAACTGGAGCTAGTTCTGTGTCACCCTAGGTTATGACTGTTACATGATCAATCGCATCAAGCATAGTTCTCCATCACCGATCCTATGCCTACAAGCTTTCCATATATTGTTCTTCGCTTATTTACTTTTCCGTTGCAACTGTTACCATCACTATAAAACCCAAAAATATTACTTTTGCTACCGTTACTTTTGCTATCGTTACCACTACTATCATATTACTTTGCTACTAAACACTTTGCTGTAGATATTAAGTTATCCAGGTGTGGTTGAATTGACAACTCAGCTTCTAATACTTGAGAATATTCTTTGGCTCCCCTTGTGTCAAATCAATAAATTTGGGTTGAATACTCTACCCTCGAAAACTGTTGCGATCCCCTATTCTTGTGGGTTATCAAGACTATTTTCTGGCGTTGCCTGGGAGCATAGCTCTATTCTTTGAGTCACTTGTGATTTATATCTGTTTATCACTATGAAGAACTTGAAAGATCCAAGAACCAAGATTTATCCCTCAACTACGAGGGTAGGTAAGGAACTGCCATCTAGCTCTACACTTGATTCACCTTCTATTTTGAGTAAGCTTGTGACACCTAAACCTGCTTCTGCTATTCATTCTGATATGTCACATGTTATTGATGATACCACTTCTGCTTTGCATGATACTTATGATGAAACTACTTCTATGCTTGATACTACTGTGCCACTTGGTGAATTTCTTGATGAACAACTTGCTAGGGCTAGAGAGAATGAAATTATTGAAACTGGTAATATTGATGAAAGTGATGATGAAGATTCTCCCCCTAGATATGAATTGCCTGTTGTTCCTGAGGGTTATGTTATGGATGAAGAAACTGCTACAGATTTCTTAGCTTGCAATGATAGATTTGATCTTAAGAAATTATTAGCTAAGCTGGAAGAAAAATCTCTGAATGCTAGAATGAAATATGATCCTGCTTATGCTACTTCACCTATCTTTATTACTGATAAGGATTATGATCTCTCAGTTGATCCTGAGTTAATTACTTTGGTTGAATCTGAAACTATTGTGGCACATCTTACTAAAATAAATGATATAGCTACCCTATTTACTAAGGATGAGAAAACTCGATACTATTATATCCTTAAATTATTTCCGTTCTCACTAAAGGGTGATGCTAAGATATGGTTTAATTCCCTTGATCCTGGTTGTGTGCATAGTCCCAGGATATGATTTACAACTTCTCTGCTAAATATTTCCCCGCTCATAAGAAACAAGCTGCTTTAAGGGAAATATATAATTTTGTGAAAATTGAAGAAGAGAGTCTCCCACAAGCTTGTGGGAGGCTTCCCCAATTACTTAATGCTTTGCCTGATCATCCTCTCAAGAAAAATGAAATACTTAATATCTTTTATAATGGACTAACCGATGCTTCTAGAGATTACCTGGATAGTTGTGCTGGTTGTGTTTTCAGGGAAAGAACTGTTGATCAAGCTGAAATTCTATTGAATAATATGTTTACTAACGAAAAATAATTGGACACTTCTTGAACCAACTCCTAAGCCAACTCCGAAAGAAAAGGGGTATTTTATTTCTCAGTCCTGAAGATATGCAAGAGGCAAAGAAATCTATGATACAAAATGGTATTAAAGCTGAAGATGTTAAGAATTTACCACCTATTGAAGAAATACACGGTCTTAATTTGCCGCCTGTTGAAGAAACACACGGTCTTGATAACCCGACACAGGTAGTAAAGGTAAATTATCTCTATAGATATGATAAATCTGAAATCCCTCCTGCTAAGTTTGCTAGCCAATGTTTGGATGAATTTGATAACTTTATGGTTAAGCAAGAAGATTTCAATGCTTATGTTGGTAGACAATTGAAACATAATGCTTATATGATTGAACACTTGAGTGATTGTATGGCTGATGTTAAAGGTGAACTTAAACTTATTAGTAAACATGCTTCTATGGTTACTGTCGGTGTCAAAACCGGCGGATCACGGGTAGGGGGTCCCGAACTGTGCTTCTAGGCTGGATGGTAACAGGAGACAGGGGACACTTTGTTTTACCCAGGTTCGGGCCCTCTCGATGGAGGTAATACCCTACTCCCGCTTGATTAATGTTGATGATATGGGTAGTACAAGAGTAGATCTACCACAAGATCAAGGAGGCTAAACCCTAGAAGCTAGCCTATGGTATGATTGTTGTGTATGGAGTTGATTGCCTACGGACTACAACCCTCCAGTTTATATAGACACCAGATAGGGTTAGGGTTACACAGAGTCGGTTACAATGGTAGGAGATCTTGAATATCCGCATCGCCAAGCTTGCCTTCCACGCCAAGGAAAGTCCCATCCGGACACGGGACGAAGTCTTCAATCTTGTATATTCATAGTCCAGGAGTCCGGCTGAAGGTATAGTCCGGCTACCTGAACACCCCCTAATCCAGGACTCCCTCAGTAGCCCCTGAACCAGGCTTCAATGACGACGAGTCCGACGCGCAAATTGTCTTCGGCATTGCAAGGCGGGTTCCTCCTCCAAGTCCTTCGTACAAGATTGTAAACACCAAGAGTAGTGTCCAGCTCTGCAAAATAAACTTCCACATATTGCCATAGAGAGAATAATAATCAAATCTGTTGACGTATTCCGCAGTGCGCTATCACACTGCGGCCAAGTCCTTTACTCGAATCGTTTTTACTTTTCCACCTCAGCATGTTTTGCGAGGCGGTTTCCTTGGCACGTCTTGTCAAATCAGAGATCGTGTGCCCCCTCTTTATGGGATTCTCATCAATACGGACGTGGGTAACCCAATCGTGCCCGTTAGCATGTTTTCTCAATTAAAGGTGAGTCCCAAACGGTTACGGGGAGGGCTCCTGGTATTCAACCTCTTATAAAGAGACCAAGGCCTTACTCCTTTTTCCAATCTCAAACGAGTTCGCCCGTCGCCTCGAGTTCCAACACCCTAGGCTTCATATTCCAGGCGCTTCGGACCTTCGACAATGTCCGGTTCCGACCTTCAAGGCCGATGGATGCCCTCCTCCGTCACGGAGGAGGACATGCTAAAGTTGAGAGAGGCTAAGTTCTTGACCGCCGAAATTCCGCATAGGTTGCCTGCTCAAGGGCAGGCTATTCCCAATCCCCAGCCTGGTGAGAGCGTAGTGTTCTTGTCTCACTTCCTTCGGGGGTTAGGCTTCCCGATGGATCCCTTCGTGAGGGGGCTGCTGTTTTATTACGGGCTGGAATTTCATGACTTAGCCCCGGAGTCCATCCTCCACATTTCCTCATTCATCGTCGTGTGCAAAGCATTCCTCCGTGTTACCCCTCACTTCGGATTATGGCTCAAGACTTTTGGAGTGGAGCCGAAGATGATCGAGGGACGGCACGCAGAGTGCGGAGGTGCTGTCATAAGTAAGAATGCCGATGCTCCATGGCCCGAGGGCTCCTTTCAAGAGGAGCTCGACTTGTGGCAACGCGAGTGGTTCTACATCACCGCTCCCAGGAGCGCCAAGTGGGTGGCGCCTCCTGCCTTTCGCTCGGGTCCCCCACCACGGCTAGCGTCGTGGGTCAACAAAGGATTAGATTGGGGGTTATCCAAAGACATGCCCCTGTTGCAGGGCCACATTAGGGATCTCTTAGAAGGAGACCTCAACCTGGTCAAGGTGACGCAGGTCATGCTGATTCGCCGAATATTACCCGGCAAACGTCGCCCCCTTCGCTTGTGGGAGTTTAATCCAGAGGGACCGCGAGCTCTCCAGAACTTCATGGGCGCAACACCCGCGGAGATGTATAGACTGTTCTTCGGATCACAAGAGATGTGTCCGGATTTAACCGAGGACGCAGGTCTAAGCCGCAATTGCCCGGATACTCAAGTAAGCAACCTTGTGCCCGGACCTTCTATCTGTATAATTGTCATAAACTTGCCCCTAAAAGAGACGTCCTTTTAAACAGGAGTGGATAGCGAAGGCAAAGCTGATCAGGTGTCCGGCTCCCCTTCCTGAAACCAGGCCGGATCCCGTGCTAGTCAGGATGCTGGAGATAATGCCTTTGGAGGGGGAGGACAAGGAAGCTATGGCCTCCTCGAAGGAGGCTGCTCCGAAGGGGGGAACCGACAATTCCTCTCCTGAGGGGAAGAAGAGAGCCGCCTCTGACGACCCGGAAACCATAGTCTCGAAATGGGGGAGAAAATCCTCGTCAGAGGGTCCGGCGCCAGGGAGTTCCTCGGCCGGACTATGCCCTCAAGGGGATCAGCCCTCCAGCGAGCCGTCAGTAGAGAGAGGTTTTCCTTTTGAGGGATGAGAGAAATATTTGATTTATATCTGAGAAGATTAACCGAAATTTTACCTTGTAGCTCGGACCTTAGCCCTTCTCAGCAGAGCTCGTCTTCGGGGGATCTTCTTCCAGAGATGATGGAGAGCAGGACGCCTCCCCCTGCCGTGCCGCCTAGCGAGGCGGGCGACCCTGAGGTGTCGTCGCGGAGGGTTTCTCCGAATCCGGCAGGGGCGGAAGGTGGCAGTGCGGCCCCCCGAAGTTCTCCACGTTCGACCTTTGAAAGAGGCCATAGGACAAGTCCGGCACCGTCTGGTGCTCGGCCAAAGGAGCTAAAGATTCTTCTAGGGTGAGCTTCTATCTCAGAGGAGCATCGTGCATTGATGGGCACGGCGATTGAAAGGATTTCATCCGCAGAAAACGGATTGCATGAGGCCGTCAAAAGTTTACTGACGGGTTTTGAGGTACGTTAGATAATGTACACTTTTGTCAGTTGCGCAGAAGTAAGATGCGCCCTGTGTAGATAGTAGCCCCTGAGACTCTGCGCAGAGGATCATAATCCCAGGTCTAAGATGTCGTCTTTGAATTTAGGTGGCGAGGTGTTCGGAATCGAGCCAAACTGATGATTTTGCCGAACTAAAGCGGCAACTGGACGTGGCAGATGCTGACATCACGCTTGTTAATAAGAGGCTTGATGAGGCTCAAGGTATGTAATTCCTCGGGCGGCGTCAGGTAAGAACAGTTTTATGCCTGTATCTTACGATGTATGTGCTTGACGCAGATGGAGCGGCCGCCGTGGAGAGTCTTAGGGCAGAACTTGCCCGAGCTAAAGAATAAGCCAGTGAGAGTGATGCGGCTACCAGGAAGGCCCTAGAAGAGCTGAGAGCCGAACAGGCTTCTCACTGCCGAAGCAAAGAAGAGATGGCTGAGATGGCCGAGAAGTTAAAGAGTGCTGCAGACCGTTGCGAACTTCTTGAGAAAGAAGACCGGGAGAGACAAACGAATTTAGAGGAGGCCGTTGCCGATGCCAAGGACGCTCGCTCTGCGATGAGAGCTGCAAAAGAGGAGCTGCGTCAGGCCGAACAGATTGCAGCTGGAAAGCCCTTTATGCTGCGGAGGAAGTTTTGTGATCCGAAGTTTGCTCCGTTGGACCGGATGTGGAGTGTGAAGGACACCTATCTGGACTTGGCAACGAGTGCCACTGATGCGACCGAACACTTTCGAGATCAGAAAGATTGCGAAGTGGAAAAGCTTTTCTGGTCACAGTTTCATAATCCAGAGCATCCACTGGCAGTGGATGATCGTTTGGCTCAATGGTGAAAGCACAAGTGCTCCCCAGGTGGTTTTGATAATTGATGACAACATATCTCTTGTTGGACTAACATTTCTATCTAGCATGTTTCAGATAAGTTCAACAATGGAGTGGCATGGACTAAAGGTTGTGGGAACTCCTTCAAGATGCTAAGGACAAAGGATAGGATAAAGCTTCAAGCTCAAGACTCTTCATTTTACATTTTAGTGATCCAAGATCACATTGAGTCCATAGGAAAAGCCAATACTATCAAGAAGGGATGAGGTGTTGCTTAATGAGCCTCTTGCTTCATGTGCTTAATGATATGCTCCAAAAATCCTCAGCTACTTTCCCACTTCCACATATGACCTAAACCCAAAGCCAAACTCGGACCTACCGATTCTTTCTATCCGACGCCACCGAGTTTCACTTGTCATAAGCCACTGCCAAACCCTAGAAATTTGGTTCTACCGATAGGGATCTTGGTCTCACCGAGATGGGATTGCAAACTCTCTGTTTCCCTTTCGTAACTTTTCGGTCTCACCGAAAAAGCGAATCGGTCCCACCGAAATTGCAATGTAAATTCAGTGTTTCCTTTTTGTAACTTTTCGGTCTCACCAAAAGAGCAAATCGGTCCCACCGAGTTTGCCTGACCAACTCTCTGGTTAGCTTATTACCAAAATCGGTCTCACCGAGTTTGTGTAATCGGTCTCACCGAGATTACGTTATGCCCAAACCCTAACCATATCGGTCCTACCGAGTTGTATGTCAGTCCCACCGAAAATCTCTAACTGTCACTAGGTTTACCTTTTTGGTCCGGCCGAGTTTGTTGATTCGGTCCCACCGAGATTGGAAAACTGTGTGTAACGGTTGGATTTTGTGTGGAGGCTATATATACCCCTCCACCTCCTATTCACTCGTGGAGAGAGCCATCAGAACACATACACAATTCCAACTCATATGTTCTGAGAGAGAACCACCTACTCATGTGTTGAGACCAAGATATTCCATTCCTACCATATGAATCTTGATCTCTAGCCTTCCCCAAGTTGCTTTCCACTCAAATCTTCTTTCCACAAAATCCAAATCCTATGAGAGAGAGTTGAGTGTTGGGGAGACTATCATTTGAAGCACAAGAGCAAGGAGTTCATTACCTACACACCATTTGTTACTTCTTGGAGAGTGGTGTCTCCTAGATTGGCTAGGTGTCACTTGGGAGCCTCCGACAAGATTGTGGAGTTGAACTAAGGAGTTTGTAAGGGCAAGGAGATCGCCTACTTCGTGAAGATCTACCGCTAGTGAGGCAAGTCCTTCGTGGGCTATGGCCATGGTGGGATAGACAAGGTTGCTTCTTCGTGGACCCTTCGTGGGTGGTTGCTTCTTCGTGGACCCTTCGTGGGTGGAGCCCTCCGTGGACTCGCGCAACCATTACCCTTTGTGGGTGGAGCCCTCCGTGGACTCGCGCAACCGTTACCCTTTGTGGGTTGAAGTCTCCATCAACGTGGATGTAGGATAGCACCACCTATCTGAACCACGGGAAAAACATCCGTGTCTCCAATTGCGTTTGAATTCTCCAAACCCTTCCCATTACATTCTTGCAAGTTGCATGCTTTACTTTCTGCTGCTCATATAATCTTTGCATGCTTGCTTGATATGTACTGTGTATGTTGAAATTGTGCCTAAAACTCCATTCAAACCAAAAAGGCCTAAAAATTGCAACTTTAGCACTAAGTGTCTAATCACCCCCCCCCTCTAGACACATCTACTTCTAGATCCTACAAGTGGTATCAGAGCTTTGGTCTCCATTGCCTTGGTTTAATCACCATTGGAGGAAGATGGATGTGTCTACTTTAGGGAGTCTTAGACATAGAGTGCCTATTCTTGATGGAGAGTATTTTCATGAGTGGAAAAATGAGATGCTTGTAATCTTCAATCAATATCATTTGAACAAGTATATTGCTAGTCCTTGTGCACCTCATATTGATCCTTTGCATCCTACCCTAGATGAAGATATTGACATGATTCGCAATCTTAGAACTGTTGAGCTCATCATTAGAGGATTGCCCAAAAATTTGATTGCTAGTTTGCCTACTCTTAATTGTGCCTATACTATATGGAAATTTCTTAAGGAACGATTTCCCGATCATTCCTTGAAAACTTTGGATGAAACTCTCCATAAATCTATTGCTTTGAGTAAGATGAACTCTAGTGATCCTAGTTTTGGTAATTGTCTATTTGAACTTACCAATCTTAAGCATGCTAAAGGAGATGTTGGAATCATTAGTGATATCATATTCGAAGCTATAAGAATTCATAAAAGTGACCACTTTGATGATCATTTATCTAATGAATTACCCTCTCTAGGAAATGGTGAGACACAAGATCATGATGAACATGGATACTATGATGATGATGATAGTGACTTCGATCTTGATGATGCAATGAGACATTTTGGTCTTATGGCAAATCTTCGGGGATATGACTCAGGAGGAAAGGAATGGGTTCTTGATAGTGGATGTACTGATCATATGACCGGAGATGAAGAGATGTTTCGTGAGCTTGCTGAAAATGACGGCCCTCGAAAATATGTCACCTTTGGTGATAATTCAAAGGGTAAAGTGGTTGGCCTTGGTAAGGTGGCCATCTCACATGATAGTTCCATTCAAAATGTCATGCTCGTTGAATCTCTCGGCTACAACTTACTTTCAGTATCTAGACTTGCTGATTTCGGTTTGAATGTCTTATTTACTGAGGTAGATTGCCAAGTATTTCGTCGAGACAATCATAAAATGGTCTTTACCGGTATGCGTAGAGGTGATCTTTACATTGTCGATTTCTCTAAAAAGGCACAACCTAAAACTTGCTTTGTTGCTAAATCCTCAAAAGGTTGGTTGTGGCATAGACGACTAGGTCACGTTGGCATGAGAAACCTTGACAAGCTTATTAAAGGAAATCATATCCTTGGAGTTAACGATGTCATATTTGATAAGGATAGACTTTGCAGTGCTTGTCAAGCAGGTAAACAGGTTGGAGGAAGACATCCCGTGAAGAACATCATGACCACAAGGAGGCCACTCGAGCTACTTCATATGGATCTTTTTGGTCCCAACGCCTACAAGAGTCTCGGTGGAAATTCTTTTGGTCTAGTTATAGTTGATGATTTTTCAAGATTTATGTGGGTGTTCTTTCTTAATGACAAGTCGCAGGTCCAGAAGATCTTCAGAAACTTCGCTAGGAAGGCCCAAAATCAGTTTGACGTGAAGATCAAGAAGGTTCAGAGTGACAACGGAACGAAGTTCAAGAACGCAAATGTGGACACCTTTCTTGACGAAGGGATTTCACACGAGTTATCGGCTACGTACACACCTCAACAAAATGGAGTTGTTGAGAGGAAGAACCGGACGCTCATCGAAATGGCAAGAACGATGCTTGATGAATACAAGACGCCGAAGCACTTTTGGGCAGAAGCGGTTGAGACAGCCTGTCACGCAACAAATCGCTTATATCTTCACAAGCTACTCGGCAAGACGGCATACGAGCTTCTCACCGGTAACAAACCCCAAGTTGGATACTTTCGAGTATTCGGCTCAAAGTGCTACATTCTTGATAAGCATCGTCGTTCAAAGTTTGCTCCTAAATCTCATGAAGGTTTTCTACTTCGTTATGGCTCAAACTCTCACACTTACCGTGTCTACAACAATTTCACCCGAAAGGTTGAAGAGACGGTAGATGTGAAGTTTGATGAATCTAATGGCTCGCAAGTAGAGAAATTGCCAATTGATGTAGGAGACAAAGACCCTTCAGAAGCAATCCAAGACTTGTCCATTGGCAAAATTTGTCCAACGGAGGTGAAGGAGAGTACTTCATCCGTCCAAGTGGAAGCTTCTACTTCACGACTAGGTGAACCAAGAATTAACACGGAAGCATCCACAAGTGGGACACACCAAGATGAAGAAAATGAGGAAATGCATCAAGACGAACATCAACAACCTCCTTCTCCACCACGACAAGAGAACAACGACGTCAACAATGAAGAAGGCCAAGAAGAAGAACAAGATGAAGAAGATGTTCAACGAAGACCCAAGCAAAAGCTCTCACGAGTTCGAGCAAGAATTGCCAAAGATCATCCCGTCGAGCAAATCCTCAATGATATACAAACCGGGAGAATCACTCACTCAAAAACTCATTTAGCTAACTTTTGTGAAAACTATTCATTCATCTCTAGCATTGAACCTATGAAGGTTGAAGAAGCATTGGAAGATCCGGATTGGATAAACGCTATGCATGAAGAGCTACATAATTTTGAGAGAAACCAAGTTTGGACATTGGTTGAGAAGCCCGACAACAACCACAACATCATTGGTACCAAATGGGTGTTTCGCAACAAGCAAGATGAAGATGGACAAGTGGTTCGCAACAAAGCACGTCTCGTCGCCCAAGGGGACACACAAGTCGAAGGTATGGGCTATGGTGAGACATATGCTCCCGTTGCTAGACTTGAGTCCATTCGCATCTTACTTGCCTATGCTAATCACCATAATATCACCTTGTACCAAATGGACATTAAAAGTGATTTTCTAAATGGTGAAATAGAGGAGGAAGTTTATGTCAAACAACCTCCCGGCTTTATCAATCCTAAGAAACCAAATCATGTTTACAAACTTCACAAAGCTCTTTATGGTCTTAAACAAGCTCCTAGAGCATGGTATAAATGCTTGACCAAGTTCCTTATTACAAGTGGTTTTGAAATTGGTAAAATTGATTCTACTCTTTTTACTAAAAGGGTTAATGGAGAACTATTTGTATGCCAAATTTATGTTGATGATATCATATTTGGTTCAACTAACCCTCTCTTTAGTGAAAAGTTTGGAAAGCTAATGTCAGAGAAGTTTGAGATGTCTATGATGAGTGAACTCAAATTCTTTCTCGGTTTGCAAATCAAGAAAACTAAGGAAGGTACATTTGTCTCTCAAACAAAGTACACCAAGGACTTATTCAAGAAGTTCAATATGCAAGAATGCAAAGGCATGTCTACACCCATGCCTACTAGTGGACATAATGATTTGACCAAAGATGGTGAACCGGTTGATCAAAAGGTTTATCGCTCTATGATTGGTTCATTGTTATACCTATGTGCTTCACGTCCCGATATTATGCTAAGTGTGTGCATGTGTGCACGATATCAAGCTGCTCCTAAAGAATGTCATCTTAAGGCTGTGAAAAGGATAGTGAGATATTTAATCCATACACCAAATTTTGGCATTTGGTATCCTAAGAGGTCTTCTTTTGATCTTGTTGGCTATTCCGACTCGGATTATGCCAGAGACAAGGTTGATAGAAAGTACACTTCGGGTACTTGTCAATTTCTTGGTAGATCTCTTGTGTCTTGGTCTTCCAAGAAACAAAACTCGGTATCCTTATCCACCGCCGAAGCGGAATACATTGCCGCTGGTTCATGTTGTGCTCAATTACTTTGGATGACCCAAACTCTTAAAGATTATGGGATTTATGTGAAACATGTTCCACTGCTTTGTGACAATGAAAGTGCTATCAAAATTGGTCATAATCCTGTACAACATTCTCGAACTAAGCATATTGAAGTTCGTCATCATTTCATTCGAGATCATATTGCTAAGGGTGACATTAATCTTAAGCACGTTCGCACCGGTAAGCAATTAGCGGATATATTTACTAAACCACTTGATGAGAAAGTGTTTTGCAGGTTGAGAGGAGAATTGAACATCATTGATGCTTCGAATTTGGAGTAGAAACTCCATTGGATACATGCAAGACATGAGCTTATGACTAATCCATGATATATCTCTTATGATAACTATCTTATGTCTTGGATATATTTGCACCTTGCATGTTGTCTAACCCATGTAGGTGCTTGGTTGAATCTAATTCCATGAGATTGCGACTCACTCACATCTTGAGCAATCTCTACATCACCAAGACTCTACACAATGGTGGTTGAAGACAAGGAAGCACAAAACCATTCAAACATATCCTTTGACAAATTCTATGTTGAGCTTCATGATTGTCATTTTTGGATACACAAGTGCTCTTCCTTGCAAGAACTAACCCATGTAGGTAGATGAACTCAAACTCCAAGTGGTGCTCCCAACTCTTGATGAGCTACATCAACCTTGAGCACCCACACAAGTTCAACTACATGAGCAAGAACCACACCACCACCCAAGGTATGTTATTCCATCTTAGAGAAGCTTTACTCCAAGACATGAGTCAAAGCAACTCAATAAGATGTGAATACATCAAGATGCTTAAACGAAAAATGGTAACCCCATTTTGAGCTTAAACGATGAGTATGACCTATGATCAAGTGTTCTCACTTGACTCCTAAGTCAATATACTCTAACATAGGTGACTATGTCACCGCCCAACTCTAGATGAAGTTCTCTTGCGTTCTTTTCTGTGTTATTGCATTTGTCTCATGCATGTTTAGTTTCTTTCTTTTTAAAAAAAACAAAAAAAACTTCATCTAGATCTTTCAGTTTCTTCTCTTTTCTCTTTGTTTTTGTTCTGCATTTTCTGCATTTAATTCCTTGCAAATCCTTCAGGTAATTCATTGCAAATCTTTGTGAGATCCTACATGTCTAGTGAGCTGAGGTGACAAGTGTTTTTCTCTGTGTGAACTCGGTTTCACCGACTTGTAATTTTCGGTCCAACCAAATCTTTTCGGTGGCACTGAAACATACCACTCGGTGCCACCGACTTCGCAACAGGAAAAACAGTATGCCACTTGTTCTATAATTCTTCTGATCCAGCTCTACTCAATGAATCTTGTCCTCCACAAGCATCACAGTTTTATCCATTGCTTTGTGCTGAGTCTCAAGGACCAAACCTATACGACGGATTCCAGAAAGCCCTTCTTGGAAATTGATGTCAAAGGGGGAGAGAGAGATCACATCAAAGCTTGTAGGAGAGAGAGATCACATCAAGGGAGAGAAAAAGTCTCAAGGACCAAACCTACAAGAGAGAAAGTATTAAGGGGGAGAGAGAGACTTCCAGGGGGAGAGAATACTCAAGGATCCCAGATGCTTGATGCTTGATGTTCAAGAGGAGAGATGTCACATGTCTTTTTAGGGGGAAAGACATGTTCATTTGTATCTTTCAGCTCTGATTTGCTGTTCCTTATCTTCTCCCAATATCCCATGTAAGATTCAGGGGGAGCAAGACACCTAAGGGAAAGAAATCAGTCAAATTCATTGCATATCTTTATTCTTGGGGACATGTTGAATCCAATGTGGTACCTTGTAATCACTCTCTACATGTCATCCCAGTCTTGGTATTCTTGTGGTTTCTTTTGTTTGCTCTGGCTAGTGGATGTACCTGTGTTATGTAACTTTTTTTGTGCAGGTTCATTCCATCCTAAGCCAACTCAAGACCACAGGGTAAGTATATGCATCAAAATCATGAGTATGAGGAGTTCTTGCTTATGTACATACTGTTTTCAAGAAGGACTCATGAGCATGAAGGTATTTTCCTTGATAATCTTTTGCTCTGATGCATATGGCCAAGATACATGTAACACATTGCCTACTCTGTCATGGTTATGCTCTCACATGCCTCTATATTTCATATTTACATGAGTGCATACATGTAGGGGGAGCCTATGCTTGTTACATGTCCTTCCAAAGCTTTACTTGATGTTCTTTATATCTTTATCTAAAGCTTTGATATATGTTGCCATCAATTACCAAAAAGGGGGAGATTGAAAGCACAAGTGCTCCCTAGGTGGTTTTGATAATTGATGACAACATATCTCTTGTTGGACTAACATTTCTATCTAGCATGTTTCAGATAAGTTCAACAATGGAGTGGCATGGACTAAAGGTTGTGGGAACTCCTTCAAGATGCTAAGGACAAAGGATTGGCTAAAGCTTCAAGCTCAAGACTCTTCATTTTACATTTTAGTGATCCAAGATCACATTGAGTCCATAGGAAAAGCCAATACTATCAAGAAGGGATGAGGTGTTGCTTAATGAGCCTCTTGCTTCATGTGCTTAATGATATGCTCCAAAAATCCTCAGCTACTTTCCCACTTCCACATATGACCTAAACCCAAAGCCAAACTCGGACCTACCGATTCTTTCTATCCGGCGCCACCGAGTTTCACTTGTCATAAGCCACTGCCAAACCCTAGAAATTTGGTTCTACCGATAGGGATCTTGGTCTCACCGAGATGGGATCGCAAACTCTCTGTTTCCCTTCCGTAACTTTTCGGTCTCACCGAAAAAGCGAATCGGTCCCACCGAAATTGCAATGTAAATTCAGTGTTTCCTTTTTGTAACTTTTCGGTCTCACAAAAAGAGCAAATCGGTCACACCGAGTTTGCCTGACCAACTCTCTGGTTAGCTTATTACCAAAATCGGTCTCACCGAGTTTGTGTAATCGGTCTCACCGAGATTGCGTTATGCCCAAACCCTAACCATATCGGTCCTACCGAGTTGCATGTCAGTCCCACCGAAAATCTCTAACTGTCACTAGGTTTACCTTTTCGGTCCGGCCGAGTTTGTTGATTTGGTCCCACCGAGATTGGAAAACTGTGTGTAACGGTTGGATTTTGTGTGGAGGCTATATATACCCCTCCACCTCCTCTTCACTCATGGAGAGAGCCATCAGAACACATACACAATTCCAACTCATATGTTCTAAGAGAGAACCACCTACTCATGTGTTGAGACCAAGATATTCCATTCCTACCATATGAATCTTGATCTCTAGCCTTCCCCAAGTTGCTTTCCACTCAAATCTTCTTTCCACAAAATCCAAATCCTATGAGAGAGAGTTGAGTGTTGGGGAGACTATCATTTGAAGCACAAGAGCAAGGAGTTCATTACCTACACACCATTTGTTACTTCTTGGAGAGTGGTATCTCCTAGATTGGCTAGGTGTCACTTGGGAGCCTCCGACAAGATTGTGGAGTTGAACCAAGGAGTTTGTAAGGGCAAGGAGATCGCCTACTTCGTGAAGATCTACCGCTAGTGAGGCAAGTCCTTCGTGGGCGATGGCCACGGTGGGATAGACAAGGTTGCTTCTTCGTGGACCCTTCGTGGGTGGTTGCTTCTTCATGGACCCTTCGTGGGTGGAGCCCTCCGTGGACTCGCGCAACCATTACCCTTTGTGGGTGGAGCCCTCCATGGACTCGCGCAACCGTTACCCTTCGTGGGTTGAAGTCTCCATCAACGTGGATGTAGGATAGCACCACCTATCCGAACCACGGGAAAAACATCCGTGTCTCCAATTGCGTTTGAATTCTCCAAACCCTTCCCCTTACATTCTTGCAAGTTGCATGCTTTACTTTCTGCTGCTCATATACTCTTTGCATGCTTTCTTGATATGTACTGTGTATGTTGAAATTGTGCCTAAAACTCCATTCAAACCAAAAAGGCCTAAAAATTGCAACTTTAGCACTAAGTGTCTAATCACCCCCCCTCTAGACACATCTACTTCTAGATCCTACAAATGGGACGAACTGAATAGGTTGTCCGGACTCGCCATGAAGTACGTCATGGATTATCTGTGGCCGGGGAGATCGGAGCCGAAGAGTTATTTTCATCTTGGTGCAGCAATTCCTTGACGCGGTGCCGCATATTAATGCAATGAAGAGGTCAGCATGCATAGAGGGCGCAAGGATGGCTCTTGCCCGTGTCAAGACATACTGGGCAAAGATGGAGACCACCGTTGTTGCGGCCCGAGATTCGGACAAAAGCTGAGTATCTTCCGAGCACTATTTTCAGGAAGTCCTTGAAGGCGCTCGTGTAATAGAAATGCAGTGCTCGAAAGATGCTATGTTATGATAGCATATGTAATTGAAAAGTAGTATTTTGATAAACTGTAGTGGCCTTTTTTATACTTGTGCCTCCAAGTATTATTAACACCTTCTATGCGGCCATTTTAAGATATATATGTATATATATATAATCTGAAAGATGGCAGTCGTTGGCTTCAGCCCCCACGCACATAGTGCGGGGGTGCTCACAGAAGACGCATTTTCACACTTAACCCAACGTCTTGGTCCTACAAAGGAGGTGATAGCGCAGCGGGCCAGGCAACCGGACTATAATGCTTTAACACTTTCACTTAGCCATAGGAGTTTGAAAATGAGACTCTTTAGGTAGCTCCTTGGTGGCAACTGTGCTTGTCGGAATTTGGGGCGCGTAAGTGCCTGACTGGGAAGCGGCCCTTCGTTAAAGCGGAGGAATCCGATAGATTCCGATCGGTCATCGAGTGGCTGACCAGTCTCACGCTACATCATGACAGTCAGTTTTCGGCTTTCTCTACTGAGGTGCTCGCCCTGGCCGAACCAGGGGCACAATCGCAGTAGTTCTCCTGGTGCTACCTTAGCCGATAGAGCGGAACGTAAGGTAGCCGAACTCAGGAGCCGGGCAACCCAACATTTGACCAAAGACATGATTCGGAGCTGATGCATATAATGCCAAAACTCGCGACGCCGAACACTCCCTAAGGTGTTCGGTCTTTATGAGTGCGGGCCAAGCAACACTCTTTATTAAAAAAGCCCCTAGTGTCCAGGTACGTGCAAAAATTCTGACGTGGCCATATGCCAAGACGCCAGCCTCCTCCTTGGTTATATTAGAAAGAAAAAACCAGGGGATGTGTAGCAACAAGAGACAGTAAAAAAGGTTTACGCAGGGTCTTAATCTAAAAAGAATCCTTTAGGACGGGTCCCTACTGCACGTCTGCGTCTGTGTCTCCGTTGTGTCGTATCCTGGACGGGCGCCGCACGATGTTCATCTGTAAAAGAGAGGAACTGAGTTGAAAACAGGTCATGCCGAAAAAGTTTTAAAATGAGCAAAGTATACAGTAAGGTAAAGAAGTTTGAGCTTTATTGTCTCTTATTGTATATGCGTGGAGCCCCTTGTGCGGGGGTATATGGCTTCTAGGCCTACATCAATGATGATTTTGCACCGAACTCGTCTATCCGCGTTCGTGGTCTTTAAATGACCTATTTTGAAGTTTTTTGGCCGGTGAGGCCATTTTGCTGTGGGGCTGTTAAAGCGGCCGCACTGTCCTCCGCTTGGGGAGGCGCACTTTAGTGCTTCCCCTTCAAAGAGATGATGCCTCGTGGACCGGGCATCTTAAGCATAAGAGATGCATAATGCGGTATTGCGTTAAATCGAGCGAAAGCTTCGCGTCCCTGTAGTGCTTGATAGCGACTTGAGAACGGGACGATGTGGAAGGTCAGCTTTTCGCGGCGGAGGTTATAAACAGAGCCGAATGTGACTGTGAGCCGGAGAAAACCCGTACAATGGGTGTCCGGACCAGGTATTACCCCTTGAAAGGAGGTTTTGCTGCGGCGGATTCTTGCTGGGTTTATCCCCATGTGATGTATTGTATCCTGATATATCAGGTTTAGTCCGCTGCCGCCGTCCATAAGGACATTTGAAAACTTGAGTCCGCCAATTATTGGATCGAGTATCAAGGCAGTCCATCCTACATTCTTGATATTCCTAGAATAATCTAGCTGATCGAAGGTGATCGGTTTTGACAACCAGTGGCAGGATCCTTTGGGGATGGGCCGTGTGGGGCGTACCTTTACGAGCACCACAGGTTTTGTTATGTGAAGTAAGTTCACTGTTTTTACTTCTTGTGGGAAGTTCTTTTGTTTCCTGGTGCTCTGCTGTTGGGGTTCGTCCTCGTCTTCGCTTGGTGTGTCGAGCCCCTTGTGTTCGGCATTGAGTCTGCCGGATTGTTTGAAGACCCAACAGTCTCTGTGGGTATGGTTAGCAGGCTTCCCGGGAGTACTGTGTATCTGACACATCATGTCCAGGATTTTATTTAGGTTGGATGGATCGTCCCTGTTATCCTGGGGAGGGCGATTTTTCCTGTTTTTGTCGTGAGCCTTTGAATCCGGCATTGACTGCCGTGCTCTTCGGACTTTTGTCCTTAGTCCAGCGACGATCCTTGTTGCGTCGCATTTTTCTGTTTCCATTCCTAGTTTCGGATGTACTTGGGTCGCTGGGGCTGCACCTTGCCAACCAGCTGTCCTCCCCTGCACAAAAGCGGGTCATGAGGCTTGTTAGTGCGGCCATTGTTCTTGGCTTTTCTTGGCCGAGGTGTCTGGCGAGCCATTCGTCTCGGACGTTATGCCTAAAAGCTGCTAAGGCTTCGGCGTCCGGACAGTCGACTATCTGATTCTTTTTAGTGAGGAATCTATTCCAGAACTGCCGAGCTGATTCTCCGGGTTGTTGAGTTATGTGACTAAGATCGTCTGCATCCGTAGGACGGACATAAGTCCCTTGAAAGTTTGCTCGAAAAGCATCCTCGAGCTCTTCCCAGCTTCCAATTGTGTTTTCTGGAAGGCTTTTAAGCCAATGCCGGGTTGGCCCTTTAAGCTTGAGGGGTAGATATTTTATGGCGTGGAGGTCATCTCCTCTAGACATGTGTATGTGGAGGATATAATCCTCGATCCAGACTCCAGGGTCTGTTGTTCCATCATATGCCTCTATGTTTACGGGTTTGAATCCCTCTGGGAATTCATAGTCCAGGACCTCATCGGTGAAACATAGGGGGTGTGCGGCGCCCCTGTATTTGGGTATGCCGGATTCTGATGATGGCTTCATAGTGTTGCTTGTGAGAGCTTGCTTTATTGGCCCATAAATGGACCTGACTGGGCCATGATGCGAATACTTAAGTGGGTCGCATGCTGATTTATGTGCGGCGCCGCTTGCCGTTTTATGGGGTCGTCTATCCGACCGTGTGGCTTTTTCATTTTTTGAATGCGAGGGCTCTAGGGCCTCTTCGTCGAATTCAGGCAGTAGCTTTCTTTTCGGATAGCTTTTAGTGCGGCGACTGTCGCCGTACTTATGTGTTGTATTGGTTACTTTGCTCCATCTAATCCGGAGTGCATCTTCCACTGTTTTTAGCTTCCGCTTCTGCTTTTTTAGGCTGCGTGCAGTTGCAACGAGCCTCTCGTGGAGATTCTTCTGCTCCATAGGTTTATTTGGCGTGAGGTTGTCTGGAATGCCGTTTTCGCCGGAGGAGGGATGTTTTGTTTCTCTATCCGTGTTGCCCTGTTCGGACGGTTGCTCTAAGGCCTGCTCGTCGTCTGCCGGCTCGTCCTGCTCTATGGCTGGGTTTTTGTCGAGGCGGGGCTTGGGTCGGCGTTTACGCCGACGCTTTGATTGCTTTTTGGGGGGTCAATTTCCTGCCCCATCCCCTTTTTCCATGTTGTCGTTTCCTTTAGGGGTATCCACCATGTACACATCGTGGGATGAGGTGGCTGTCCAATGCCCTATGGGCGTTGGTTCGTCGGTATCTCCTGCATCGTCATCCACGCTGTCGATGTCTCCGGAGTCGCAGTTGAGCACGTCGCTTAAATTGTCGATAGTGGCTACCAAGTGGGTGGTGGGTGGGCTTTGAATTTCTTCATCGTCCGTATCCCATCCTCGCTGACCGTAATCCGGCCAGGGCTCTCCTGATAAAGAGAGAGACTTTAGAGAATTCAGGATGTCGCCGAAGGGCGAGTGCTGAAAGATGTCCGCGGCGGTGAACTCCATTATTAGCGTCCAATCGGGTTCGGTCGGCAGGGACGCGAGGGGTTCGGAGTTCGGAGAGGAATCCGGCTCCTTGGAGTCACGGGCCATGCAGAGTGCGGGCCTGGCGTTTGGCTCGATCGCCTTTGAGATTACAGCCCCCGAGGTGACGTCCAACCGCTCACCTTCGACTGGCGCAGCTGGCTCCGAATTAGGGGTCAGAGCCGGTGCGTTTGCGGCCTCCAGGGTACTGTTCAGCGGCAGAGCTAGATCATGCCCCACGAGAGAGTGCGGCGCGCTTGGCTGTGGCTCGAATCCATCGAAGATCAAATCTCCGCGGATGTCTGCCGTGTAATTTGGGCTTCCAAACCTGACTTGATGGCCAGGGGCGTAGCTTTTGATCTGCTCCAGGTGGCCAAGTGAATTGGCCCGCAGTGCGAAGCCGCCGAAGACGAAGATCTGTCCGGGGAGAAAAATCTCACCCTGGACCGCATCGTTGTTGATGATCGAAGGAGCCATCGGGCCCAAAGGCGACGACACAGAGGAACTCTCAGTGAAAGCACCAATGTCGGTGTCAAAACTGGCGGATCTCGGGTAGGGGGTCCGAAACTGTGCGTCTAGGCCGGATGGTAACAGGAGACAGGGGACACTTTGTTTTACCCAGGTTCGGGCCCTCTCGATGGAGGTAATACCCTACTCTTGCTTGATTAATATTGATGATATGGGTAGTACAAGAGTAGATCTACCACGAGATCAAGGAGGCTAAACCCTAGAAGCTAGCCTATGGTATGATTGTTGTGTATGGAGTTGATTGCCTACGGACTACAACCCTCCGGTTTATATAGACACCGGATAGGGTTAGGGTTACACAAAGTCGGTTACAATGGTAGGAGATCTTGAATATCCGCATCGCCAAGCTTTCCTTCCACGCCAAGGAAAGTCCCATCCGGACACGGGACGAAGTCTTCAATCTTGTATCTTCATAGTCCAGGAGTCCGGCTGAAGGTATAGTCCGGCTACCCGAACACCCCCTAATCCAGGACTCCCTCAGTTACCACTCAAGTAGAACAAGTACTTAAAGCTCGGAATGATTTGCTCAATGAATTGAATAGCAAGAATAATGATGTTGGTGTTAGAGTTGCAAATAGAGGAGGTAAAGTGACTCAGGAACCTTTGTATCCTGAGGGCCATTCTAAGAGAATTGAGCAGGATTCTCAGAGAAATAACGTTGATGCACCTAGTCCTTCTAAGAGGAAGAAAAAGAAAAATGATAGGACTTTGCATGCTTCTAGTGAACCTGTTGTAGACACACGTGAGAATCCCAATGATATTTCTATCTCTGATGCTGAAACACAACCTAGTAATGAACATGAACCTAATGATAATGTTAATGATGATGTTCATGTTGATGCTCAACCTAGCAATAATAATGATGTAAAAATTGAACCTACTGTTGATCTTGATAACCCACAATCAAAGAATCAACGTTATGATAAGAGAGACTTTGTTGCTAGGAAGCACAGTAAAGAAAGAGAACCATGGGTTCAGAAACCCATGCCCTTTCCTCCTAAGCCATCCAAGAAAAAGGATGATGAGGATTTTGAGCGCTTTGCTGAAATGATTACGCCTATCTTTTTGCGTATGCGTTTGACTGACATGCTTAAAATGAATCCTTATGCTAAATACATGGAAGATATTGTTACTAATAAGAGAAAGATACCGGAAGCTGAAATTTCCATCATGCTTGCTAATTATACTTTTAAGGGTGGAATACCAAAGAAACTTGGAGATCCAGGAGTACCAACTATACCATGCTCCATTAAAAGAAAATATGTTAAAACTGCTTTATGTGATCTTGGAGCCGGTGTTAGTGTTATGCCTATCTCCTTATATCATAGACTTGATTTGAATAAGTTGACACCTACTGAAATATCTTTGCAAATGGCTGACAAATCAACTGCTATACCTGTCGGTATTTGTGAGGATGTGCCTGTTGTGGTTGCAATAAAACTAAACGATCATTATGCTAAGCTAACGGATGGGTCTTGTCCATCACATCATTCTCTAATGATGTGATCCCGTTCATCAAATGACAACACATGTTTATGGTCAGGAAACTTAACCATCTTTGATTAATGAGCTAGTCAAGTAGATGTATACTAGGGACACTCTGTTTGTCTATGTATTCACACATGTACTAAGTTTCTGGTTAATGCAATTATAGCATGAATAATAAACATTTATCATGATATAAGGAAATATAAATAACAACTTTATTATTGCCTCTAGGGCATATTTCCTTCAGAACTGTGGCGCCGAGCTGTGTGCAAAGGGTAGGGCACCCCGGCAGAGAGGCGGCACAGGCGAGGCTGACTACGCTGGCAGCGAGTAGCTGTACTGGGTGTTGAGGCCAGCGGTGAACGTGGGGAGGGAGTGCGCTGGTCGGGCTTCAGGCTGGAGGGGGAGGCACGCGGTGGCGCGCCATGCGGGAAGGTGATGTTGTGATTGAAACCACCATGCGCGTCACCATCGGAGTAGCCAGGCGAGCCGGGCGGAAGGTTCATCATCCCCACCCACCTACCCACCCCCTCTGCGTGAGACACCTCTCCCTACTCTACCGCCGCCACGTCCCTGGCCCTCTTGGTGATAAGCCTGTTCCACAGGTCGGTGGTGACCGCCTCCCGGCGCTGAACATCCGCCCTCCACTCGGCGTTCGACGAGCCCGCTGGCCTTGCCATCGGTGCCTTCGCCTTCCTCTGGTTCGGCTGGGTGGAATCGATGGCGGCATGAGGAGCCACATTTTTATTCGTCGGCAAGGCGCCTAGGTCTGATGAGGAGAATGGCAGGAACAGTGGGGGAAGCAATGGGGGAAACAGAGGGAAAAGGCAGGTAAAAATGGCAGGAATATGCCTGTTGTCGCTGACAGTGCGGCCCACGCGCCTTTTCGCTTCAGCCGGCGTCCCCCGGTGCGCTGGGTTCGGCTCGGGTTCGCCGGTTGTTATTTCGGCCCAAACCGGCGATAAACAACAACCTGGAGCGCGACTGGGTCGAATTTTCATGATCGGCACTAAAAAGATGCCCTGTGGCACCCCGGCTCAGAGCGACCGGTTTACCATGCATTGCCAGCCCAGAGACCATGTCTTCTGGCAACACACAACATCTTGGTACAGAATAACAACTGCTTTATTGATGCTAGCGGAACAGAGTTACATTACAACAGCTGTCGAGGCCAAGCGGCACACTCGGTGCGGCTGAACAATATGTACATTATTAGTGAACATAAAGGGGCCTCGATAAGAACAACTACGTGGCAACGGAATAACATCGTGGCGGAAGCTCCATATCACAGCGACACTGATGTGGACTCAAACAGCACTCCTCTCCAACGATACTTTCCTGAAATCTGGCATGACACGCCAGGTTAGTACATTGAATGTACTTGCAAGCTCACAACAGGCATAATCATAATGACAAACAATATCATGATATTTAACCAATTATTAAAATGCAACACTATATGTCAACATGTTGTGACCATGCTCGAACGTCCCTCGGGACAGCTTACCAACCGTGATCATCTCTAGATCACAAACACACCACCAAAGTGGTCAGATTACAAACACACCACCAAAGTGGTCTTTCTCAAGAACAACTCGTGATCCTTATGGTGATCACAACCATGACCATCATTTGGTCCCAAATGCCTCGATGGCCTTTCTGCCATCCATCAACAATGCAAAGTTCATAGCTTAGTGTGCAATTTTTATTAAACGTTGACTCATGGTGGGACTTACTACGAGGTGTTCGTAACCGTGGACTCGGCTATCGATAGATTACACACTCTGCAGAGGTAGCACACCATACCCACACCACGGAACCCATGGCCTCGCACTCCCGTTCGGGTGGACCAACAGCATTCCGTCAAAACCCCTCCATTACCACAACACTTTCCAGGCCACTCCGACCCAAATCCCCAACGGGCTGGTCCTGGGTGGCCCCGTGTCTACCAAAGACACCCCGACCACCGTCGTGGTCAAAATAATCCCACTCCAGGACACTCCCACTCGGGGACTCGGTACCATAATCTCATCAATGAGCACACAAGATTATGTTTGCTTACCGGGCCAGGGCAAGCACGACATAACCTTCCCTAGATTGAGGCACCGACCAGAGGCCGTGTCAATGGACCGAATCAAGGCCTTTCCACAAAGGCAAATGTGGTTGCACTGGAAAGAAACTCGATTCAACGGCACCATGACCCAGTCAACGGTATATTCAAGTTGAGTTATATTCATGTTTAACCTTAAACTAAAAATGACCGTTGTCATAGCATGCCATGAAATGCAAAACAACACATGCATCATATAGTGATAAAAATGACCGATGTCATCCTTATACACACCAAGCATAACGTCAACAACTCAAATTACTCTACTTGCTCAAATAACTCACAACTTAACCAAAATATTTTGCAACAAGTTTTATTGATTTCTTACACAAGAAAGTAACTCCGGTAAATTTCCCTTATGCTTGTCAAAAAGATTTCACTATCAACAACTCTTACTTTCTTTATCACTAAGTTGGGTTCAAACATTCTGTAAGAAAAGTAATATGATTAAACAAGTATTTAACATGTCATTTTATAACAAATTTTTATCAATCTAAGAGGGCAAAAACATAGCTTTAAATAATTTCTAACATGCATAACAAAATTATTTCTAACATCACCTCAAATAAATCTTATCTTGCTTTATCCACTAAACTAGTTTCACCCATTCTGTACATCAAGCATAACAACTAACCAATGCTTAACAGAATATAAATAACTCCATAATCATTTAAATGCATGGATTAATCATTTCATTCAAGTAAGAAAATCACAAATATTGAAGTGGCACCATGAAAATGTTGTTGTGGCTTGCCTTAGTGCAGATGAGGTTCACAAGCCTCCTGGTGATCCTCAAGACAAGCTTCACCTTCTGAAAATAGTTTTAAACACAAAAAGGAGATATCAAGAACACTTATGAAAATCACCAGAAATTCTAGACAGCTCAGAAAAATCTCATCTTTGGTGAGCTGCTAGATTTCTTATCAAAGAACACAATACAAAAAGAATCAATTCATTTGGACTTATGGTTGAAAAGTTATAACTGTTTGAAGTGTTATGTAAATTCAAATGAATTTGAATAAAAGAAATAGACTGGGGGTGACGTCGAAGGCGTAAAGCCCAGGGGCGCCACCACTCGTACCGCTTCGCGCGCATACTGAGTGGCTGACTGTTGGAAATATGCCCTAGAGGCAATAATAAAAGTATTATTATTATATTTCTTTGTTCATGATAATTGTCTTTATTCATGCTATAACTGTATTATCCGGAAATCGTAATACACGTGTGAATACATAGACCATAATATGTCCCTAGTAAGCCTCTAGTTGACTAGCTCGTTGATCAACAGATAGTCATGGTTTCCTGGCTATGGACATTGGATGTCATTGATAACGGGATCACATCATTAGGAGAATGATGTGATGGACAAGACCCAATCCTAAGCATAGCGCAAGATCATGTAGTTCGTTTGCTAGAGCTTTTCCAATGTCAAGTATCTTTTCCTTTGACCATGAGATCGTGTAAATCCCGGATACCGTAGGAGTGCTTTGGGTGTACCAAATGTCACAACGTAACTGGGTGACTATAAAGGTGCACTACAGGTATCTCCAAAAGTATCTGTTGGGTTGACACGGATCGAGACTGGGATTTGTCACTCCGTATGACGGAGAGGTATCACTGGGCCCACTCGGTAATGCATCATCATAATGAGCTCAAAGTGACCAAGTGTCTGGTCACGGGATCATGCATTACGGTACAAGTAAAGTGACTTGCCGGTAACAAGATTGAACGAGGTATTGGGATACCGACGATCGAATCTCGGGCAAGTAACATACCGATTGACAAAGGGAATTGCATACGGGGTTGCTTGAATCCTCGACATCGTGGTTCATCCGATGAGATCATCGTGGAGCATGTGGGAGGAAACATGGGTATCCAGATCCTTCTGTTGGTTATTGACCGGAGAGTCGTCTCGGTCATGTCTACATGTCTCCCGAACCCGTAGGGTCTACACACTTAAGGTTCGGTGACGCTAGGGTTGTAGGGATATGTATATGCAGTAACCCGAATGTTGTTCGGAGTCCTGGATGAGATCTCGGACGTCACGAGGAGTTCCGGAATGGTCCGGAGGTAAAGATTTATATATAGGAAGTACTATTTCGGCCATCGGGACAAGTTTCGGGGTTATCGGTATTGTACCGGGACCACCGGAAGGGTCCCGGGGGCCCACCGGGTGGGGCCACCTGTCCCGGGGGGGCACATGGGCTGTAGGGGGTGCGCCTTGGCCTACATGGGCCAAGGGCACCAGCCCCAAGAGGCCCATGCGCCTAGGGTTACAAGGGGAAAGAGTCCTAGGAGGGGAAGGCACCTCCTAGGTGCCTTGGGGGGGAAGGAAACCCCCCTTGGCCGCCGCCCCACCCTAGTAGATTGGATCTCCTAGGGCCGGTGCCCCCCCCTTGGCCCTCCTATATATAGTGGGGGAAGGAGGTCTTTCATCCCACGCCTTTGGTTGCCTCCTTCTCCCTCTCCAACACCTCCTCCTCCTCCATAGCACTTGGCGAAGCCCTGACGGAGTACTGCAGCTCCATCATCACCACGCCGTCGTGCTGGTGCTGGTGCCATATCCCTCAACCTCTCCTTTCCCCTTGCTGGATCAAGAAGAAGGAGACGTGGCTGTTCCGTACGTGTGTTGAACGCGGAGGTGCCGTCCGTTTGGTGCTAGGATCTTCGGTGATTCGAATCACGTCGAGTACGACTCCCTCATCCACGTTCTTTGAACGCTTCCGCTCGCGATTTACAAGGTACGTAGATGCATCTAATCACTCGTTGCTAGATGAACTCCTAGATGGATCTTGGTGAAACCGTAGGAAAATTTTTGTTTTCTGCAACGTTCCCCAACAGTGGCATCATGAGCTAGGTCTATGCGTAGTTCTCTTGCATGAGTAGAACACAATTTGTTGTGGGCGTTGATGTTGTCAACTTTCTTGCCGCTACTAGTCTTATCTTGCTTCAACGGGATTGTGGGATGAAGCGGCCCGGACCAACCTTACACGTATGCTTACGTGAGACCGGTTCCACCGACAAACATGCACAAGTTGCATAAGGTGGCTGGCGGGTGTCTGTCTCTCCTACTTTAGTTGGAGCGGATTCGATGAAAAGGGTCCTTATGAAGGGTAAATAGAAGTTGACAAATCACGTTGTGGCTTTCACGTAGGTAAGAAAACGTTCTTGCTAGAACCCTACTTCAGCCACGTAAAACTTGCAACAACAATTAGAGGACGTCTAACTTGTTTTTGCAGCAAGTGCTTTGTGATATGATATGGCCAAAGTTGTGATGAATGATGAATAATATATATGTGATGTATGAGTTGTTCATGCTATTGTAATAGGAATCACGACTTGCTTGTCGATGAGTATGACAACCGGCAGGAGCCATAGGAGTTGTCTTTATTTTTGTATGACCTGCGTGTCATTGAGAAACGCCATGTAAATTACTTTACTTTATTGCTAAACGCGTTAGCCATAGTAGTAGAAGTAATAGTTGGCGAGCAACTTCACGGAGACACAATGATGGAGATCATGATGATGGAGATCATGGTGTCATGCCGGTGACAAGATGATCATGGAGCCCCAAGATGGAGATCAAAGGAGCTATGTGATATTGGCCATATCATGTCACTATTATAATTTGATTGCATTTGATGTTTATCATGTTTTGCATCTTGTTTACTTAGAACGACGGTAGTAAATAAGATGATCCCTCATAATAATTTCAAGAAAGTGTTCCCCCTAACTGTGCACCGTTGTGACAGTTCGTTGCTTCAATGCACCACGTGATGATCGGGTGTTTGATTCAAACGTTCACATACAACGGGTGTAAGACAGATTTACACATGCAAAACACTTAGGTTGACTTGACGAGCCTAGCATGTACAGACATGGCCTCGGAACACAGAAGACCGAAAGGTCGAGCATGAGTCGTATAGCAGATACGATCAACATGAAGATGTTCACCGACGTTGACTAGTCCGTCTCACGTGATGATCGGACACGGCCTAGTTAACTCGGATCATTTTATACTTAGATGACTAGAAGAGGGATGTCTATCTAAGTGGGAGTTCATTGAATAATTTGATTAGATGAACTTAATTATCATGAACTTAGTCTAAAATATTTACAATATGTCTTGTAGATCTAATGGCCAACGTAGTCCTCAACTTCAACGCGTTCCTAGAGAAAACCAAGCTGAAAGACGATGGCAGCAACTATACGGACTGGGTCCGGAACCTGAGGATCATCCTCATAGCTGCCAAGAAAGATTATGTCCTACAAGCACCGCTAGGTGATCCGCCCGTCCCACAGAACCAAGACGTTATGAACGCTTGGCAGACACGTGCTGATGACTACTCCCTCGTTCAGTGCGGCATGCTTTACAGCCTAGAGCCGGGGCTCCAAAAGCGTTTTGAGAGACATGGAGCATATGAGATGTTCGAAGAGCTGAAAATGGTTTTCCAAGCTCATGCCCGGGTCGAGAGATATGAAGTCTCCGACAAATTCTTCAGCTGTAAGATGGAGGAAAATAGTTCTGTCAGTGAGCACATACTCACTATGTCTGGGTTACATAACCGCTTGACTCAGCTGGGAGTTAATCTCCCGGATGACGCGGTCATTGACAGAATCCTCCAGTCGCTTCCACCAAGCTACAAGAGCTTTGTGATGAACTTCAATATGCAGGGGATGGAAAAGACCATTCCTGAAGTATTTGCAATGCTGAAATCAGCAGAGGTAGAAGTCAAGAAGGAACATCAAGTGTTGATGGTGAATAAAACCACTAAGTTCAAGAAGGGCAAGGGTAAAAAGAACTCCAAGAAGGATGGCAAGGAAGTTGCCGCGCCCGGCAAGCAAGCTGCCGGGAAGAAGTCAAAGAATGGACCCAAGCCTGAGACGGAGTGCTTTTATTGCAAAGGGAAGGGTCACTAGAAGCGGAACTGCCCCAAATACTTAGCGGACAAGAAGGCCGGCAAAAAAAAGGTATATATGATATACATGTAATTGATGTGTACCTTACTAGTACCCGTAGTAGCTCCTGGGTATTTGATACCGGTGCAGTTGCTCACATTTGTAACTCAAAGCAGGGGCTGCAGAATAAGCGGAGACTAGCAAAGGACGAGGTGACGATGCGCGTCGGGAATGGTTCCAAGGTCAATGTGATCGCCGTTGGCACGCTACCTCTATATTTACCTTCGGGATTAGTTTTAAACCTTAATAATTGTTATTTAGTGCCAGCTTTGAGCATGAACATTGTATCGGGATCTCGTTTAATACGAGATGGCTACTCATTTAAATCCGAGAATAATGGTTGTTCTATTTATATGAGAGATATGTTTTATGGTCATGCTCCGATGGTCAATGGTTTATTCTTAATGAATCTCGAGCGTAATGCTACACATATTCATAGTGTGAGTACCAAAAGATGTAAGGTTGATAATGATAGTCCCACATACTTGTGGCACTGCCGCCTTGGTCACATAGGTGTCAAACGCATGAAGAAGCTCCATGCAGATGGACTTTTAGAGTCTCTTGATTATGAATCATTTGACACGTGCGAACCATGCCTCATGGGTAAGATGACCAAGACTCCGTTCTCAGGAACAATGGAGCGAGCAACCAACTTATTGGAAATCATACATACTGATGTGTGCGGTCCAATGAATGTTGAGGCTCGCGGTGGCTATCATTATGTTCTCACCCTCACTGATGACTTGAGTAGATATGGGTATGTCTACTTAATGAAACACAAGTCTGAAACCTTTGAAAAGTTCAAGGAATTTCAGAGTGAGGTTGAGAATCAACGTGACAGAAAAATCAAGTTTCTACGCGTGGTGGAGAATACTTGAGTCACGAATTTGGCACACACTTAAGGAAATGTGGAATCGTTTCACAACTCACGCCGCCTGGAACACCTCAGCGTAACGGTGTGTCCGAACGTCGTAATCGCACTCTATTGGATATGGTGCGGTCTATGATGTCTCTTACCGATTTACCGCTATCTTTTTGGGGATACGCTCTAGAGACAGCTACATTCACTTTAAATAGGGCTCCGTCTAAATCCGTTGAGATGACACCGTATGAATTATGGTTTGGCAAGAAACCTAAGCTGTCGTTTCTAAAAGTTTGGGGATGCGATGCTTATGTCAAGAAACTTCAACCTGAGAAGCTCGAACCCAAGTCGGAAAAATGCGTCTTCATAGGATACCCTAAGGAAACCATTGGGTATACCTTCTACCTAAGATCCGAAGGCAAGATCTTTGTTGCCAAGAACGGACTCTTTCTGGAGAAAGAGTTTCTCTCGAAAGAAGTAAGTGGGAGGAAAGTAGAACTTGATGAAGTGTTACCTCTTGAACCGGAAAATGGCACAACTCAAGAAAATGTTCCTGAGGTGCCTGCACCAACTAGAGAGGAAGTTGTTGATGATGATCAAGACACTTCTGATCAAGCTCCTACTGAAATTCGAAGGTCCACAAGGACACGTTCCGCACCAGAGTGGTACGGCAACCCTGTCTTGGAAATCATGTTGTTAGACAATGGTGAACCTTCGAACTATGAAGAAGCGATGGCGGGCCCGGATTCCGACAAATGGCTAGAAGCCATGAAATCCGAGATAGGATCCACGTATGAAAACGAAGTATGGACTTTGACTAACTTGCCCGTTGAGCGGCGAGCCATAGAAAATAAATGGATCTTTAAGAAGAAGACAGACGCGGATGGTAATGTGACCATCTATAAAGCTCGGCTTGTCGCTAAGGGTTATCGACAAGTTCAAGGGGTTGACTACGATGAGATTTTCTCACCGGTAGCGAAGCTGAGGTCCGTCCGAATCATGTTAGCAATTGCCGCATTTTATGATTATGAGATATGGCAGATGGACGTCAAAACGGCATTCCTTAATGGTTTCCTTAAGGAAGAATTGTATATGATGCAACCGGAAGGTTTTGTCGATCCTAAGAATGCTGACAAGGTGTGCAAGCTCCAACGCTCGATTTATGGGCTGGTGCAAGCATCTCGGAGTTGGAACATTCGCTTTGATGAGATGATCAAAGCGTTTGGGTTTACGCAGACTTATGGAGAAGCCTGCGTTTACAAGAAAGTGAGTGGGAGCTCTGTAGCATTTCTCATATTATATGTAGATGACATACTTTTGATGGGAAATGATATAGAACTCTCGGACAGCATCAAGGCCTACTTGAATAAAAGTTTTTCAATGAAGGACCTTGGAGAAGCTGCTTATATATTAGGCATCAAGATCTATAGAGATAGATCTATAGAGATAGATCAAGACGCCTCAATTCATTTGGACTTATGGTTGAAAAGTTATAACTGTTTGAAGTGTTATGTAAATTCAAATGAATTTGAATAAAAGAAATAGACTGGGGGTGACGTCGAAGGCGTAAAGCCCAGGGGCGCCACCACTCGTACCGCTTCGCGCGCATACTGAGTGGCTGACTGTTGGAAATATGCCCTAGAGGCAATAATAAAAGTATTATTATTATATTTCTTTGTTCATGATAATTGTCTTTATTCATGCTATAACTGTATTATCCGGAAATCGTAATACACGTGTGAATACATAGACCATAATATGTCCCTAGTAAGCCTCTAGTTGACTAGCTCGTTGATCAACAGATAGTCATGGTTTCCTGGCTATGGACATTGGATGTCATTGATAACGGGATCACATCATTAGGAGAATGATGTGATGGACAAGACCCAATCCTGAGCATAGCGCAAGATCATGTAGTTCGTTTGCTAGAGCTTTTCCAATGTCAAGTATCTTTTCCTTTGACCATGAGATCGTGTAACTCCCGGATACCGTAGGAGTGCTTTGGGTGTACCAAACGTCACAACGTAACTGGGTGACTATAAAGGTGCACTACAGGTATCTCCAAAAGTATCTGTTGGGTTGACACGGATCGAGACTGGGATTTGTCACTCCGTATGACGGAGAGGTATCACTGGGCCCACTCGGTAATGCATCATCATAATGAGCTCAAAGTGACCAAGTGTCTGGTCACGGGATCATGCATTACGGTACGAGTAAAGTGACTTGCCGGTAACAAGATTGAACGAGGTATTGGGATACCGACGATCGAATCTCGGGCAAGTAACATACCGATTGACAAAGGGAATTGCATATGGGGTTGCTTGAATCCTCGACATCGTGGTTCATCCGATGAGATCATCGTGGAGCATGTGGGAGGCAACATGGGTATCCAGATCCCGCTGTTGGTTATTGACCGGAGAGTCGTCTCGGTCATGTCTACATGTCTCCCGAACCCGTAGGGTCTACACACTTAAGGTTCGGTGACGCTAGGGTTGTAGGGATATGTATATGCAGTAACCCGAATGTTGTTAGGAGTCCCAGATGAGATCCCGGACGTCACGAGGAGTTCCGGAATGGTCCGGAGGTAAAGATTTATATATAGGAAGTACTATTTCGGCCATCGGGACATTTTCGGGGTTATCGGTATTGTACCGGGACCACCGGAAGGGTCCCGAGGGCCCACCGGGTGGGGCCACCTGTCCCGGGGGGCCACATGGGCTGTAGGGGGTGCGCCTTGGCCTACATGGGCCAAGGGCACCAGCCCCAAGAGGCCCATGCGCCTAGGGTTACAAGGGGAAAGAGTCCTAGGAGGGGAAGGCACCTCCTAGGTGCCTTGGGGGGGAAGGAAACCCCCCTTGGCCGCCGCCCCACCCTAGGAGATTGGATTTCCTAGGGCCGGCGCCCCCCCCCCTTGGCCCTCCTATATATAGTGGGGGAAGGAGGGCTTTCATCCCACGCCTTTGGTTGCCTCCTTCTCCCTCTCCAACACCTCCTCCTCCTCCATAGCGCTTGGCGAAGCCCTGACGGAGTACTGCAGCTCCATCATCACCACGGCGTTGTGCTGCTGCTGGTGCCATCTCCCTCAACCTCTCCTTTCCCCTTGCTGGATCAAGAAGAAGGAGACGTGGCTGTTCCGTACGTGTGTTGAACGCGGAGGTGCCGTCCGTTCGGTGCTAGGATCTTCGGTGATTCGAATCACGTCGAGTACGACTCCCTCATCCACGTTCTTTGAACGCTTCCGCTCGCGATTTACAAGGTACGTAGATGCATCTAATCACTCGTTGCTAGATGAACTCCTAGATGGATCTTGGTGAAACCGTAGGAAAATTTTTGTTTTCTGCAACGTTCCCCAACACTGACTAGCGAGCCCCGCTAGTTAGGTGGGGAAAGAGGGAGAAGGAAACAGAGGGGGCCGTGGCTTCGCCGGAGCTCTCGCCGGCGACGAGGGCTCCTTGGCCCAAAAGAGAGGGAGGGATGGCAAGAGGGGGTTGAGGCGCACCTGCCCGTACCCGTAGCATAGCTAGGGCGGTCAGATGGCGTCGGAATCAACCTCGCTAGCAGAGGCAGAACATGGAGGTCGCCGGAGTTGAGGAAGTCGGCGAGCAGAGGCCACTCCAGGGGCTCCAAGCGGGCGAGACGGCCTCACCGGAGAGAGGCGGAGGCCCTGGAGGGGTCGCCCAGGCCTAGGAGGGGCTGGAGCTACTGCGGCGACCAGAGGGGATCGCCGGCGAGCTCGAGCTCGGGGACGGCGGCCCGAGGCCTGCCTGGCCGGGCTCCGGCTTCCTACTCGATCGTGGGGTGTGTGAGTGCTGGATGGTGCTCGAGGAGGCTGGGGAGGGATCTATTTATAGGCGAGCGGCGAGGGTGCTCCGGGCTCCGTCGGTGGACACCTGTCCACGGTGCCCGGCGACGAGCGACGTCAGTGAGAGGGGGAGAAGGCGACGGAGGTGTAGCGACCAGACCTCAAACGGTCCAATCTCGGTGCTTCGGTGTCATCCCTGGATCAATAATGCTGACACCATACAGTACTTGAAGGATTTATGACAGAGTAGCAATCACACACTTATTACCTCGAGTGTCTCAAAAGAGAACTTATTACAATAAATATGGCTTAAGGCCATCTAATAACGATAACAGCGGAAGGCTTGGAAGATAAGTGAGTCCATCAACTCCAACGGCATCACTGAGTATAGAACCACGACCTAAAGGCACCTTACTCGTCGTCTGAAAAGTCTGCAACATGAACGTTGCAGCCCGAAATGGGTCAGCACATGGAATATGCTGGCAATGTAACACATAGAGAGCAATGAAAGAATAAGACTATACTACATGCATATTTGGCTGGTGGAAAGCTCTATGGTTACAGTTTTGTGTAAAGCCAATTTTTCCCTACTACAAAGGAATAAATTTTATTTAACTATCATGGTAGTTGGTAAACATTGAGAGTGTAGACACCCTCTCAATCCCAATTAAGCATCATCATTAAAACCCAACAAAATTAATTTAGAGTAACATGATGAGATTCACATGATAATCCAAGTACTAGATACTCAAAACGTCCATAACCGGGGACATGGCTAACCATGATTAGTTTATACACTCTGCAGAGGTTTGCGCACTTTTCCCCACAAGACTCGATCTCATCCGTTGGGATTCTCGCACTACGTGATGTTTGAGAAACGGATGACCGAGACATAGTCTTTTAGAAGCGCTTGCACCTTACGAACGGGTAGACCGTACCAACCTACATCCCCTACATCTGCTAGTCTACCACTGTAAGAGTTCGCACGACTTAGTCAACTATGCTAGAGCCCATAGTAGCTTGTGGCTCCACACGGAAGTTTCTAGTATGAATAATCTCATGATCCCTTTGAGCCTGGGTGTCGGTCCAAAAGAAAAATAGGCAATCGCCGGAATACCCAGGTGCCTCAATCCACCCAGATGTGTGTTTAAGTTGCCACCTTAGATAAACCATTAATTTTACAATCTCACATCTATCATGGATGCACTCACCCAATCCACGTCTACTAGCATAGCATGGCATAATAAGCAAGCGTAGAAGTAACTCCCAAAGGTTTGATAATAAAACAGGTAATAGGTACTACCTCATCTACTTCCCAAACCCACAATTTAATTAGATCCTAATCATGCATTGGTGTGAGCATTGATCTAATGCAATAAAACTGGGTAGTAGGAGGTATGATCAAAGTGTTACTTGCCTTGTTGATGATCCGTGAAACCTAGCGATTCGAAGTAGCAAGCGGCGCACTCCGGGTACTCTATCGCAAGCAAACAAGCATACAATAAGTACTCATCTAATGCATAGGTAAACCTTGAATAAGAGATCTAACCAGATAGTTCAACTTAAGAACTCCGGTTGGCAAAAAGAATCAAATCAAACGAAGCAACGAAAGACAAACGGCGAAAGAAACAAGCTTCGTTTACTATTCTGGATCTAGGTCAAATTTTACAGAGGCAAAAACTTGTTTGACTTGGTTAAATGAAAGAGGGTTTCGAGACAAAACTCCAGGCGCTTGAATCGCCTCATTCTGATAAACAAGCGAAAAGTTAAATTAGAACGCAAATCGGATCGGAAATCGCAATCAGAATAATCGTGAAATAATCCGAGAAAAAGAAAAACGACGAACGGAATTTTCAACGAACGTTCGTTTTCTGGAACTAAACTATGAACGCGTTCGTTAAAACGGACGGATGAGCGAACGCTCGCTAAATAAATAAACTGGAAACAACCGATCTATTTAAAAAAACGAAAACTAGGGTTTTCTAGAAAAAACCCAAATCAGTTTTTCTCAGAAAACCGGGCGGCGGGTCGGCTACCTCGGCTCGGTCCGGCGGGGCTTCCGGTGGGCAGCAGCGGCGGCGAAGCGGCGGCAGCAGCGGCGCGGCGCAGGCGGCGTGCGGTGGCAGCAGCGGCGAGGCTGCGTGGGCGGCGGCGGGTGGTGACTCGGGGCTCCCAGGGGGGCCCCGGGGTGGCTATTTAAGAGAGGGACGGCCTTGCTTGGGGAGGGGGTCGGCGGCGGAGGCGTGCCCAGCTCGGTCTCCCCGAGTCCGGCGGCAGCTCGGCGAGGGAGGTGGTGGCCCGGCGGGCCGGCCTGGCTCGGCTGGGCCTTTGGCCCAGTCGGGCGCGGGGGTTTTTTTTAAACAATTTCGCCGAAACTAAGAAAAATTCTAGAAAAATAAATAGAAATCTAAAATTGCCAAAACAAATTTTTCACCGTCTAAATAAAATATTTAGAACAGGATGAACATTTTCTTGGCCCTAAATGCAATTTTTGAAAACGTGCAATTTTTCCTAAATTCAAATAAAACCACGAAAAACTCCAGAATAAAACCTTATTTGATTTTTTTATTCAAATCCTCAATATTTATTTATTTTGGGAAAGTCATTTTATTCCCTCTCTCATATTTTTATAATAGAAATAATTGAAGATAAAATAAATCAAATCAAATGATCCTATTTTCAAAATTTGAGAAAACTCAAATATGAAAATAACGAAATCCCCAACTCTCTCCGAGGGTCCTTGAGTTGCGTAGAATTTCTAGGATCAACCCAAAATGCAAATAAATATGATATGCAGTGATGATCTATTGTATAACATTCCAAATTGAAAATTTGGGATGTTACAAACCTACCCCCCTTAAGATGAATCTCGCCCTCGAGATTCGGGTTGGCTAGAAAATAGGTGAGGGTGGTCCTTCAGCAGATCTTCCTCTCGCTCCTAGGTGGCTTCATCCTCCGTGTGGTGGCTCCACTGAACTTTGCAAAACTTGATAACCTTGCTACGGGTGACTCGGCTGGCATACTCAAGAATCTTGACTGGTTTCTCCTCATAGGTCAAATCACTATCCAACTGAATCGCTTCCAGTGGCACTGTATCTCTCAGCGGTATATCAGCCATCTCCGCGTGGCACTTCTTTAACTAGGAAACGTGGAACACGTCGTGAACTCCTGACAATCCTTCGGGCAATTCCAACTTATAAGCTACTTCTCCCATACGCTCCAAAACCTTGTATGGTCCTACAAAATGTGGCGCTAACTTTCCCTTAACTCCAAAGCGCTTAACTCCTCTAAGTAGAGATACTCGAAGATAAACTCGGTCTCCGACTTCGTAAACTGTCTCCTTGCGTTTAGAATCTGTGTAGCTCTTCTGCCTGGACTGGGCTACCTTGAGCCTATCGCGAATCAAATTCACCTTCTGTTCAGACTCCTTAAACAGATCTGGTCCAAACAACTGTCGGTCTCCAACTTCATCCCATGACAACGGGGTTCTGCACCTCCTTCCGTACAAGGCTTCAAAAGGGCCCATCTTCAAACTGGATTGATAACTGTTGTTGTAAGAGAACTCTGCATATGGCAAATTGTCGTCCCAACTAGATCCATAATCTAGCGCACAAGCTCTCAGCATATCCTCCAAAATCTGATTGACTCTCTCGGTCTGTCCATCTGTCTGCGGATGGAAAGCTGTACTGAATTCTAGCCTGGTACCCAAAGTTTCGTGCAACTGATTCCAGAACTTTGAGGTAAACTGGGTTCCTCTAGCTGATACAATGCTCCTTGGAACTCCATGCAGACATACGATCCTGGTCATGTATATCTTTGCCAACTTGGCACTGGTGTAGGTAGTCTTCACTGGGATGAAATGAGCTACCTTTGTCAACCGATCGACTACAACCCAGATCGAGTCATAGCCTGAACGAGTTCTAGGAAATCTCGTAATAAAATCCATGCCTAGCTTATCCCACTTCCATTCGGGTATTGGCAATGGCTATAGCAATCCGGCTGGCTTCTGATGCTCTGCCTTTACTCTCTGACATACATCACAAACTGCTACATACTCCGCGATATCCTTCTTCATTCCGGTCCACCAGAAAATATCCTTCAAATCCAGATACATCTTGGTATTTCCTGGGTGAATCGAATATGGTGAATCATGGGCCTCTTGCAGAATCAACTTCCTGATCTCTGGGTCATTGGGCACATAAACACGGTCTTCAAACCATAGGGTGTCGTGCTCATCCTCACAAAATCCTTTAGCTTTTCCTTTGCTCATTTTCTCCTTAATAGAAGAAATCTCCTTGTCAGTCTTCTAGGCTTCTCTGATCTTATCCATCAAAGTAGACTGAATCTCCAATGCTGCTACATAGCCTCTTGGAACTATCTCCAAACATAGCTCACGAAGATTCTCGACTAACTCTCTTGGTAAACCTCCCGTCATTAAGGTGCTGACATGACTTTTACGGCTCAACGCGTCAGCTACTACGTTAGCCTTTCCAGGGTCATAATGCAATCTCATATCATAATCCTTGATGAGCTCCAACCATCTCCTTTGCCTGAGATTTAACTCCTTCTGCATGAAGATGTACTTCAAACTCTTGTGATCCGTGTACACCTCACAATGGTTTCCAATGAGAAAATGTATCCAAGTCTTCAACGCATGCACTACGGCTGCTAACTCCAAATCATGCTTGGCATAATTCAACTCATGAGGCTTAAGCTGTCGTGAGGCGTATGAAACAACTCTTCCTTCCTGCATAAGCACTGCTCGAAGTCCTCGACGTGAAGCGTCGCAATACACCTCATAATCCTTGGTCTGATCTGGCAAAATCAACACTAGTGATGTAACCAAACGTTTCTTCAACTCCTGGAAACTAGCCTCACATTCTTCAGTCCATTTGAACTTGGTATCTTTCTTCAATAATTCCGTCATAGGCTTCGCAATCTTCGAGAAGTTTTCAATGAATCTCCGGTAGTATCCCGCGAGTCCAAGAAAACTCCGGATCTCTCCAACTGTTGTTGGGGCTTCCCAATTTGTCATAGTGTCAACCTTGGTGGGATCTACTGCTATACCTTCTCCAGATATAACGTGTCCGAGGAATCCAACTTCCTTCAACCAAAACTCACATTTGCTAAACTTGGCATATAACTGATGTTCTTTGAGCTTTCCAAGTACCAAACACAAATGCTCCTTATGCTCCTCTTCATTCTTCGAGTAAACTAGGATATCATCAATGAACACTACGAGGAACTTATCCAAAAACTCCATAAACACTTTGTTCATCATGTTCATAAAATATGCAGGTGCGTTAGTCAGACCAAATGACATAACGGTATACTCATACAACCCATACCTGGTGGTAAATGTTGTCTTAGGTATATCATGTTCTCGAATCTTCAGCTGATGGAATCCTGATCGCAGATCGATCTTGGAAAATACCTTAGCTCCTTGCAATCGATCAAACAGATCATTGATCATCGGTAGTGGGTACTTGTTCTTGATGGTTACTTCCTTCAATCCTCGATAATCAACAACCATCATTAACAATCCATCCTTCTTCTCCACTAGAAGTACCGGCGATCCCCAAGGTGAAGAACTTGGGCGAATATAACCCTTATCCAATAACTCTTTAATCTGCTTCTTAATCTCCTCCAAATCCTTTGCGGGCATCCTGTATGGTCTCTTAGATATTGGCCCTGTGCCTGGAAAAAGCTCAATCAAAAACTCAATATCTCTATCCGGTGGCATGCCTGGCAACTCCTCTGGGAATACATCAGGGAAATCCTTTACTACTAGTACTTCCTCCTGCACAACTCCTGTTAAGGAATTTACTTGAGTCCTCTTTGGCACATGCCGGAATACATACTTGATCCTTCTTCCTTCTGGCATTGTAAGCAAAATTGACTTATTGGCGCATTCAATGTTCCCTTCATACTTCGATAACCAATCCATGCCTAATATCACATCCAATCCTTGGGATTCCAATACTATTAGGTCCGAGGGAAACACATAGTTACCAATCCTTAATGGTAATCGATCACACCATAGACTAGCCATATACTCTGCTCCAGGTGAGGTTCCTAGTAGTTATTGAAGGTTGCTACCATCAACTGCATGCTCAACTCATCATTCAATCCTTCCAGAAACTTCTCCTCCTTAGCTGCATCCGTAGCAACGTCGTCTGGGGCATAATGTGTTAGCTTACTAAAGTCCTCCACATACTGGCCAACTGTCCGTCCTCCTTGGCGCAAGTTGCGAAACTCACACTTATTCATGGCCATAGATCCTGCTGAAACATGGGCAGTACAGAAAGCCTGCTGAAACTGGTCCCACGTGACAGTGTCGATAGGGAAAGTGGTCATGAAATTCTCCCACCATGATGATGCGGGTCCTTCAAGCTGATGTGCGGCAAACTTCACCTTTTCCGCATCTGTGCATCCTGTCGTGGTCAACTCCCTAGCTGTCTTGCGGAGCCAATCATCTGCTACTATTGGCTCGGTGCTACTAGAGAACACCGGCTGATTTAGCCTAAGAAAACGGGCTAAGTGATCAACAAGTGGTGGTGGTGGTGGGTTGTTGTTGTTGTTGTTCCCCTGATTCTGATTCTGGACTAGCAATTGCATCAATGTGTTCTGCTACTGGATCAACTGAGTGAGCTCCGGTGGGAAGGTAAATCTGGGGTCACGTCTCGGAGCCATCTGAGGGTTTAGAAAAGATGAGATTAAGAATAGAGGGGGTCTAGAGAGAAAACACTACCCATATGCACATGAGGCAAAACAAACAATTTACTTCATTCAATCAAACAAGGGCATACAATCGGTCTAACTATCACAAAAGTGCTTGGACTACTATATTTACATGGTGGACTACTACTACTGATGAGGTGGTCTACTAGAAATATTCTTCGGTTGCAGACTCCATGATATCTGCTCCAGCTTCATCAACATAGTCATCATCACTATCATCTAGATCCGAGTCGGTGTCATCGATGATGATGTAGTCTTCAAGGCGAATCTCCTTGGGTTCTTCGTCTTCTTCTACTGGTGTAGGGCCTCCCATAAATATTCCGATCTTCTTGATCAGGTCGTCATTCTTCTCCACTAATACTTCGATTTCCTCTTTATAATCTTCACATGTAGCCTTGAGTTCTTCCTCCAGTTCCAAGATTCTTGTCCTCGCCTTCTTCAGATCTATCATGTCGGCGCACATCTGGTTCTCCTGACGTCGAATGTGCTAGTTTAACTCCTGGATAAAAGCTGCAATTGATCTATCCCTCTTGGTATTGATCATCTCCCAGTGCTCACCTCGGCGCCCACAAATCTGGTAGATAGTGTCCTTGAGATCATTGCGGTAAACTTCTCCAATACGTCCCATGGCGATGTGAGCTGCCATGCTCTTTCCTAGACTCCAGGTTGGTAAATCAAAGGAAAACTCTATGGGCTCAGTGACTGGCATGAACGTCCTTCCTGGAACTTGAACTTGAATCATCCAGCGCTCCTCTTCAGGTAAAGTGGCATTGTAGGTTCCGGTGAAGCTTGGTACTCTGATGTTCAGGTACTTAGTGACTTCCTTTAGGTGACGTCCAAAGGGTGTATCTTCATCCGGCTGTGTGAACTTGTTCCTTGCATCCGCCATCCTAAAAGAGTAGAAAAGATGAGGAATCAGAATGAGAAGAGCGAGTAGTGATCTAGGGCTTTAGCTTAGTGGTCGTGTCCTACAGTCAGCGTGTGCTCTGATACCATCTTGTAGTGACCAGACCTCAAACGGTCCAATCTCTGTGCTCCAGTGTCATCCCTGGATCAATAATGCTGACACCACACAGTACTTGAAGGATTTATAACAGAGTAGCAATCACACACTTATTACCTCGAGTGTCTCAAAAGAGAACTTATTACAATAAATATGGCTTAAGGCCATCTAATAAGGATAACAGCGGAAGTCTTGGAAGATAAGTGAGTCCATCAACTCCAACGGCATCACTGAGTATAGAACCACGACCTAAAGGCACCTTACTCGTCGTCTGAAAAGTCTACAACATGAACGTTGCAGCCCGAAACGGGTCAGCACATGGAATATGCTGGCAATGTAACACATAGAGAGCAATGAAAGAATAAGACTATACTACATGCATATTTGGCTGGTGGAAAGCTCTATGGTTACAGTTTTGCGTAAAGCCAATTTTTCCCTACTGCAAAGGAATAAATTTTATTTAACTATCATGGTAGTTGTTAAACATTGAGAGTGTAGACACCCTCTCAATCCCAATTAAGCATCATCATTAAAACCCAACAAAATTAATTTAGAGTAACATGATGAGATTCACATGATAATCCAAGTACTAGATACTCAATACGTCCATAACCGGGGACACGGCTAACCATGATTAGTTTATACACTCTGCAGAGGTTTGCACACTTTTCCCCACAAGACTCGATCTCCTCCATTGCGATTCTCGCACTACATGATGTTTGAGAAACGGATGACCGAGACATAGTCTTTCAGAAGCGCTTGCACCTTACGAACGGGTAGACCGTACCAACCTACATCCCCTACATCTACTAGTCTACCACTGTAAGAGTTCGCACGACTTAGTCAACTATGCTAGAGCCCATAGTAGCTTGTGGCTCCACACGGAAGTTTCTAGTATGAATGATCGCATGATCCCTTTGAGCCTGGGTGGCGGTCCAAAAGAAAAACAGGCAATCGCTGGAATACCCAGGTGCCTCAATCCACCCAGATGTGTGTTTAAGTTGCCACCTTAGATAAACCATTAATTTAACAATCTCACATCTGTCATGGATACACTCACCCAATCCACGTCTACTAGCATAGCATGGCATAATAAGCAAGCGTAGAAGTAACTCCCAAAGGTTTGATAATAAAACATGTAATAGGTACTACCTCATCTACTTCCCAAACCCACAATTTAATTAGATCCTAATCATGCAATGGTGTGAGGATTGATCTAATGCAATAAAACTGGGTAGTAGGAGGTATGATCAAAGTGTTACTTGCATTGCTGATGATCCGTGAAACCTAGCGATTCGAAGTAGCAAGCGGTGCACTCCGGGTACTCTATCGCAAACAAACAAGCATACAATAAGTACTCATCTAATGCACATGTAAAACTTGAATAAGAGATCTAACCAGATAGTTCAACTTAAGAACTCCGGTTGGCAAAAAGAATCAAATCAAACGAAGCAACGAAAGACAAACGGCGAAAGAAACAAGCTTCGTTTACTATTCTGGATCTAGGTCAAATATTACAGAGGCAAAAACTTGTTTGACTTGGTTAAACGGAAAGAGGGTTTCGAGACGAAACTCCAGGCGCTTGATTCGCCTGATTCCAATAAATGAGCGAAAAGTTAAACTAGAACGAAAATCGGATCGGAAATCACGATCAGAATAATCATGGAATAATCTGAGAAAAAGAAAAACGGCGAACAAAATAACGAACGAACGTTCGTTTTCTGGAACTAAACGATGAACGTGTTGGTTAAAAACGAACGGATGAGCGAACGCTCGCTAAATAAATAAACCAGAAAAAATCGATTTATTTAGAAAACGAAAAGTAGGGTTTTCTAGAAAAAAACAAATCGGTTTTCTCAGAACACCGGGCGGCGGGGCGGCTACCTCGGCTCGGTCCGGCGGGGCTTCCGGTGGGCAGCAGCGGCAGCGGGGCGGAGGCGGCAGCAGCGGCGGGGCGGCGGGACTGCGTGGGCAGCGGGGGGTGGTGACTCGGGGCTCCCAGGGGGGCCCCGGGGTGGCTATTTAAGAGAGGGGGCGGCCTTGCTTGGGGAGGGGGTCGGCGGTGGAGGCGTGCCCGGCTCGGTCTCCCCGAGTCCGGCTGTAGCTCGGCGAGGGAGGCGGTGGCCTGGCTCGGCTGGGCCTTTGGCCCAGTCGGGCGCGGGGTTTTTTTAAACAATTCCGCCGAAACTAAGAAAAATTCTAGAAAAATAAATAGAAATCTAAAATTTCCAAAACAAATTTTCACCGTCTAAATAAAATATTTAGAACAGGATGAACATTTTCTTGGCCCTAAGTGCAATTTTTGAAAACGTGCAATTTTTCCTAAATTCAAATAAAACCACGAAAAATTCCAGAATAAAACCTTATTTGATTTTTTTATTTAAATCCTCAATATTTCTTTATTTTGGGAAAGTCATTTTATTCCCTCTCTCATATTTTTATAATAGAAATAATTGTAGATAAAATAAATCAAATCAAATGATCTTATTTGAGAAATTTGAGAAAACTCAAATATGAAAATAACGAAATCCCCAACTCTCTTTGAGGGTCCTTGAGTTGCGTAGAATTTCTAGGATCAACCCAAAATGCAAATAAATATGATATGCAGTGATGATCTATTGTATGACATTCCAAATTGAAAATTTGGGATGTTACAGGAGGTCACGCGGCCACCATGGGCGGGCGGAGACGAGCACAGGATCAAGAGGATGGCGACGAGCACAGTGCGCTCTGCACTGTTGGGCTGGCCGGACCTTTCCTGTTCTCGCTACGGCGAGCTCCGGCGTCGGCGAGCGCCAGGGAGGAGTTAAGAACGTTGAGATGATGATGGTGGCGAGAGTTGGCATGGTTGGGCAGGCGGGGAAGCGAGCACGCGAGCAACAGAGGCTCGGGCGCATCGCAGAGCGCGTCGGCTGCATGCTAGCACAACTGTACGAACGTGGTCACCGCGTGAACTATGACATCAGGTCGATCTAAGCAAAAACTCAATGTCTGGCATGTTGTTTGTGGTAGTTTTGAGTGTTACCATGATTTGGTTTGGATCCAGGAGCAGTAGAGAAGTTTTCGCACACCAAGTAAGTTTCTGGTCAGTAACTTGGTGATGTTGCTGTTGTCAAATGGCTTGGAGTTTGAAGCTGTGCTTTGGAGGCTAGTGATAAATTACTAAGGTAAAGATGCACAAGAAAGTTCAGGTCAAATGGAGCAAGTAAAATGGTAGTTGCTGTAGAAACCACCATTTCTGTCCAGAATAGAAAAGATTTTCTATAGCAACAATATTCCAAAAAGTGATGAAATAGTTTTGCTCAGGAAGGTGCACTAGGGTTCACAGAATATTTGTGAATTACCTCAGATTTTTCTGAGCCATAAAAATTGGGGTTGCTTTGAAGCAAACAGATCTGGCTTAGGGTTTTTGGAAAGAAAATGAATATTTTTCATTTAAGAAAAATATTCCAAAGATTATTTTTGGGTGGGTCAGAAGTGAAATGATGATTTAGGAGGGAAGTGAAGCACTTGGGTGAAAGCCAAGGATGCCCAAGTGTTTAAGTCCATATGAAAAGATTCAGAAACTCCAAGTTTCAAAAACTTTCAAATGAAAAAGCAAGCAAATAAGAAAGGGCAAAACCCAGGCTGTCACAAACCTCCCCCACTTAGAATGAATCTCGTCCTCGAGATTCGGTTGCTTGGGAAAACCACTCTGGATACTGATCCCTAAGTAATTCTTCCTGCTCCCAAGTTGTTTCTGACTCTGTGTGATGCTCCCACTGAACCTTCTAAAATTTTCTGACTTTACTGCGAGTGACCCTTTCCATCTGATCCAAAATTTTGAACGGTATCTCTTCATAAGTTAAATCTTTTGCCAATTCTATCTCAGTCGTTGTAGTTCTTTTCTCAGGCGGGGATATGCATTGTCTCAATTGCGAAACATGGAACACGTTGTGTATGTCTACTAATTCCGGGGGTAGTTCCAGTTGATATGCAACCGTTCCCACTCGAGACATAATTGGGAATGGACCAATGAATCTGGGAGCCAGCTTTCCACGAGTCTGAAATCTCTTGACTCCTTTCATAGGAGTAACTCGGAGGTATGCGTCTTCTTCGGGTTCAAAACTGACCTGCCGATGTTTGGCATCATAATAACTCTTCTGTCGAGATTTGGCCAATTGCAGTCTGTCTCGGATTTCCCTAACTTGTTTCTCAGCTTCCAGCATGAGATCCGTTCCGAAGATACGGCTATCTCCAGTCTGAGACCAATTTAGAGGAGTGCGGCACTTACGTCCATACAGAGATTCGTATGGTGACATCTTTAGACTGGTCTGGAAACTGTTTTTATAAGAGAACTCGACATACGGCAAGCAGTCTTCCCATTTAACACCTTTGGCTAGCACACAGGCTCGCAACATATCTTCGAGTATTTGGTTTACCCGCTCTGTCTATCCATTTGTCTGAGGGTGATAGGGAGTACTATATTTCAGTGATGTCCCCAAGGCTTGATGGAGACGGGACCAAAGAGCGGAGGTAAACAAAGAACCTCGGTCGGAAGTGATAGTTCGGGGTACTCCATGCAGACTGACGATCCTGGATACATACAGTTGTGCAAGTTCATTTGCTCTGTATCTGGTGCTGATCGGAATGAAATGAGCAACCTTGGTCAGGGTGTCTATTATAACCCAGATTGCATCCTTGCCTCGCTGAGTCCTAGGCAATCCTGTGATGAAATCCATGCAAACGTCATTCCATTTCCACTGTGAAACTGGCAGTGGTTGGAGAAGTCTGGCTGGTTTCTGATGATCTGCTTTCACCTTGTTGCATATGTCACAACAGGCTACAAAATAGGTAATGTCTTTCTTCATTCCATCCCACCAGAATATTTGTCTAAGGTCCTCATACATTTTTGTACCTCCCGGGTGAATGGAATATGCGGATTCATGGGCTTCTGATAGGATTTTCTTCTATAAGTCCGGTTGATTCGGCACACAAATGCGTCCACGGAATCGGAGGGTACCAAATTCATCCTTGGAGAAGTCAGAGGCCTGCTTTGCCATCTGGCCCTTGGCACGTCTCTGTAGGTTGGTGTCAGCTAGCTGTGCCTTGCAGATCTCCATCTCAAGTGTGGGGGTAACTTCCAAAATATTAGCGAGGTCAACCTCTATGATGACCAAGTTGAGCTGAGCGATCTCCTCTTGGAGTTTAGTGGGCAATGATTTTAACATGACATTTAAGCTGACGGGCTTTCGACTGAGCGCATCAGCAACGACGTTGGCCTTGCGTGGATGGTAATTTATTACAAGGTCATAATCCTTGACCAAGTGTAACCATCTTCGCTGACGGAGATTTAAATCTGGCTGAGTGAAAATGTACTTGAGGCTTTTGTGGTCGGTAAAAATTTGGCACCTTTTTCCAATGAGGTAGTGTCTCCAAATTTTTATTGCATGAACCACTGCAGCCAATTCCAAATCATGAGTAGGATAATTTCCCTCATGAGGTCGTAGCTGTCGCGATGCATATGCTACTACCTTGCTGTCTTGCATCAACACGCAACCAATACCTTGTCTGGAGGCATCGCAGTACACATCAAAGCTGCGATAAATGTCTGGAAGAGTCAATACATGTGCGGTTGTCAGTCGTATCTTCAGCTCATTAAAACTCTTCTCACAGTCCTTTGTCCACTGAAACTTTGTATCCTTTTTGAGCAGCTCCGTCATGGGTTTAGCAATTTTGGAAAACCCTTCAATAAAACGACGATAGTATCCAGCTAATTCGAGGAAACTCCGGATCTGTGTCACGGTCGTGGGTGGTACCCAATCGAGCACATCCTTTACTTTGCTCGGGTCCATGGCTATACCTTCGGCGGATAGTACATGTCCGAGAAATCCAACCTTCTTGATCCAAAATTCGCACTTACTGAACTTGGCGTATAGCTGATGGTCGCGGAGCCGTTGTAGTACTGCTCGGAGGTGATCCTTGTGTTCTTCTTCACCCTTGGAGTAAATGAGGATGTCATCGATGAAGACTACCATGAATTTGTCGAGGAAGTCCATAAATACTTTGTTCATCATATGCATGAAGAAAGCAGGGGCATTGGTGAGACCAAAGGACATCACGGTATATTCGTAAAGACCGTACCGAGTAGTGAATGCGGTCTTAGGAATATCTTCCTTTTTAATCTTGAGCTGATGATATCCGGTCCGTAAATCGATTTTAGAGAATACCTTGGCCCCACTTAGCTGATCAAATAGATCATCAATCCTTGGCAGCGGGTATTTATTTTTGATGGTGACCTCATTCAGCTGGCGGTAATCTATGCACATACGGAGACTACCATCCTTTTTATCCCCGAAAATTGCAGGTGATCCCCACGGTGAGGAGCTGGGACGAATATAACCTTTCTGGAGTAATTCGTCAAGCTGTTTCTTTAGCTCCACTAATTCTGATGAGGGCATCCGGTAATACTTCTTGTATAATGGTGCGGTTCCAGGCACAAGATCTATGGCAAACTCCAGTTCCCGATCTGGTGGCATGCCTGGCAGTTCTTCTGGAAACACATCAGGGTACTCACTGACCATAGGAATAAATTCCAATTCAACCACAGCAGTGCACACTAATTCTGGCTTGGGTATATTCTTGCGAGCATAGAATTTGGCGAGCTGCCCATCCAGACTTGTCAGATTGACTTCTCGGGTTGCACAGTTTATGCAAACTTGATATTTGGTCAACCAATTCATGCCCAATATAATATCCAACCTTTCAGACTCAAGGATTATCAGAGATGTTGGAAAGCGGACCCCGTTGATATTGATCTCCAGATCACGGCAGACCAGATTGCTCTTGATTATGGATCCCGGGGTTTGTACCAGCATATTTTTGCCCAAAATGGTGCAAGGAAAATTGTTTTGGGCGGCAAAACTCTAAGAAATAAAAGAATGGGAAGCCCCAGAGTCAAATAAAATTATGGCAGGTATGTCATTAACAGAAAACATACCAATGACGACTTCTAGCTTTTCTTGGGCTTCATCGGCGGAGATATGATGCACGTGCCCAGTGAAGTTTTGCTGGTTTGTCCACGACTCCATAAAATTGACTTGCGGCCGACTTAGGGCATTTGTCTTGTTGTTCTTGGGGCACTGCTTGGCATAATGTTCGTGCTGCCCGCAAATGAAACAAGAATTATTGCACTGACGCTCCTCATGCATTAGATTGGTCACAATATTCATGACTTGAGTGGTGGTCTTGTTAACATTCTGCTGCCAATTTGGCCTGTATTCCACCTGAGTCTGCTGCTAGGTACGAGCCTTTTGCACAGGTGGCCCATCCTTCTTTGGCTCAAACTTGCGCTTGTTGTCGTTAGCAGGCCTATTATCAGAGATAAGCTTGTGCTCCCGTTCAACAATGAACGCCTTGTCCACCAGAGTTTGTAAATCCGTGAAATCAAACATACTGAGAGCACACTGAAGTTGCGGATTTAAACCTCCAAGAAATCTGTCAATCTTCCTTTCTTCGGTGACCACGTCATACAGAGAGTAATGGGCCAAATGATTGAATTTTTACAGATATTCAGCCATAGACTAATTTCCTTGGACGAGTGCGAGAAATTCACGCTGCTTGGCCTTCATAACTCCAGTAGGGATATGATATTTTCGGAACTTATCCTTAAATTTCTCCCAGGTGATTTCCTCATCAATCGGCCACATGGCCTTTGTATTCTCCCACCATATGGCAGTTGCGCCTTCAAGGTAATGAGTTACAAATGGAACTTTATCATTTCCTTTAGTACGGCCAATCTCAAGCTTTTTCTCCATTGTGCGTAACCAATCGTCTGCATCCATTGGGTCAACAATCTGACTGAAACTGGGTGGATTGGTCCTCTGAAAGTCTGACAGCTTTGAGTGATGACCATTCTGATTTCCATTCTGTCCAACCATAGCTTGAACACTTCTCAATATTTCAATCAGATCATTGTTCCTTTTTTCTTCAAACATACGCAGAATTTGCTCGGTGGAGGGAGGATCAGGCGGTGGAGGTGGTGGCTGAACGTACGGCTCGGGAGAATATCCTGCCTGTCGTGCGGAACGACGAACAGGAGTTCCCTCACGAACGTTGCTACTGCTGCCTCCCCACGTCATCCTATTGTGAATTTTTCCCAAGACAACACAATCGAGATGAGAAACACCCAAAAATAAATTGGGGAAAAGCCAGCGACAAATCCCGGAAGAAAGCAGAAGAGCGAAAAATGCGGCGAATAAAGTCCCAACATAATTATACATAGACTCATACATGAAAAGTAAACAACATGACTGATTCACTACTCTCATACAGGCAATGAAACATCATGACTCTTACGACTACATCCATACATCATCCAGACAACTACGAATACTCAAAGATACTACTGCTCTGCTGGTGCTGCGGCGTCCTCCCTTGAAGTGGTCTCGGATCCTGAACTGACATGGTTAACAGAAACCTCCGGATTAAAGGTAACACGATGGCGCTGCCTCGAGGGCTCTCCCTCAGGGGCAAGGGTAGGATGAAGCATCGGGGCTACAGGAGTAGCGAGAAGTGAGACCCACTCGGCAGGAGTACTGAGAGGGTTCGCGGCCGAGACGCCCGTGCTACTCGAGGGAGTAATCGGTGAAATAGGGGAGCTAGAACTGACTGGGACATAAGGGGTAAATCCCAGTGAAGACGGAGTAGTGGCAGATCTAGAAGTGGCCAAAGTAGTGGCTAAAGCAGTACGAGTACGAGTCAGCTCTTGAGCCAGCTCGTGGATCATGAGATAGCTAGCAGTGATATAACGAGCAAGGTGGCTAGAAACACTATCAGACTCCGGATCAATGAGAGGGAAATGGACATGACCGTTGTCGTGCGGAGATGGGTAGTAGTAGAAACCTGGGTGGTTCTGCATTCGGACCTCGTTGTAGCGAAGTTCGACAAGGACCTCAAATGCAGCAAACTGGACAGCTTAAGAAGCGGTGGAGGCATAACCGCTCCGAGAAGTGCGAGTGTAAGAGCTGGAATCAGAACTAGTGCGCAGAGTGACCACTGCGTGATACTCATATACTGAATCAGCTAGATGCTCCCGGTACACACGATAGACCGGGTCGTCTCCAAGAGGGTACAGCCGACGCCACACGTTGCGAAGGAGGTGCGGTGACGTGTACGGCATTAGCTACAACTGGCACGGATACGGTACCAGAGCCATCTACACCCACAACCATTAGCAGGTTAGCATAAATATATAAACCGAATGCATGCAACTCAATAATCAGCACAAATTACTACCAGTACTCAACTAAAACTCATATCTAGCGCGTCGTAGTCTAGCGTGGCCTACAGTCAGCGCGGCTCTGATACCAAGCGTTGTGGCACCCCGGCTCAAAGCGACCGGTTTACCATGCATTGCCAGCCCAGAGACCATGTCTTCTGGCAACACACGACATCTTGGTACAGAATAACAACTGCTTTATTGATGCTAGCGGAACAGAGTTAGATTACAACAGCTGTCGAGGCCAAGCGGCACACTCGGTGCGGCTGAACAATATGTACATTATTTAGTGAACATAAAGGGGCCTCGATCCGAACAACTACGTGGCAGCAGAATAACGTCGTGGCGGAAGCTCCATATCACAGGTACACCGATGTGGACACGATCTAGACTCGAACAACGCTCCTCTCCAACGATACTTTCCTGAAATCTTGCATGACACGCCAGGTCAGTACTTTGAATGTACTTGCAAGCTCACAACAGGCATAATCATAATGACAAACAATATCATGATATTTAACCAATTATTAAAATGCAACACTATATGTCAACATGTTGTGATCATGCTCGAACGTCCCTCGGGACAGCTTACCAACCGTGATCATCTCTAGATCACAAACACACCACCAAAGTGGTCAGATTACAAACACACCACCAAAGTGGTCTTTCTCAAGAACAACTCGTGATCCTTATGGCGATCACAACCACGACCATCATTTGGTCCCAAATGCATCGATGGCCTTTCTACCATCCATCAACAATGCAAAGTGCATAGCTTAGTGTGCAATTTTTATTAAACGTTGACTCATGGTGGGACTTACTATGAGGTGTCCATAACTGTGGACTCGGATATCGATAGATTACACACTCTACAGAGGTAGCACACCGTACCCACACCATGGAACCCATGGCCTCGCACTGCCGTTCGGGTGGACCAACAGCATTCCGTCAAAACCCCTCCATTACCACAGCACTTTCCAGGCCACTCCGACCCAAATCCCCAACGGGCTGGTCCTGGGTGGCCCCGTGTCTACCAAAGACACCCCGACCACCGTCGTGGTCAAAATAATCCCACTCGAGGACACTCCCACTCGGGGACTCGGTACCATAATCTCATCAACGAGCACACAAGATTATGTTTGCTTACCGGGCCAGGGCAAGCACGACATAACCTTCCCTAGATTAAGGCACCGACCAGAGGCCGTTTCAATGGACCGAATCAAGGCCTTCCCACAAAGGCAAATGTGGTTGCACTGGAAAGAAACTTGATTCAGCGGCACCATGACCCAGTCAACGGTATATTCAAGTTGAGTTATATTCATGTTTAACCTTAAACTAAAAATGACCGGTGTCATAGCATGCCATGAAATGCAAAACAACACATGCATCATATAGTGATAAAAATGACTGATGTCATCCTTATACACACCAAGCATAACGTCAACAACTCAAATTACTCTACTTGCTCAAATAACTCACAACTTAACCAAAATATTTTGCAACAAGTTTTATTGATTTCTTACACAAGAAAGTAACTCCGGTAAATTTCTCTTATGCTTGTCAAAAAGATTTCACTATCAACAACTCTTACTTTGTTTATCACTAAGTTGGGTTCAAACATTCTGTAAGAAAAGTAATATGATTAAACAAGTATTTAACAGGACATTTTCTAACAAATTTTTATCAATCTAAGAGGGTAAAAACATAGCTTTAAATAATTGCTAACATGCATAACAAAATTATTTCTAACATCACCTCAAATAAATCTTATCTTGCTTTATCCACTAAACTAGTTTCACCCATTATGTAGATCAAGCATAACAACTAACCAATGTTTAACAAAATATAAATAACTCCATAATCATTTAAATGCATGGATTAATCATTTCATTCAAGTAAGAAAATCACAAATATTGAAGTGGCACCATGAAAATGTTGTTGTGGCTTGCCTTAGTGCAGATGAGGTTCACAAGCCTCCTGGTGATCCTCAAGACAAGCTTCACCTTCTGAAAATAGTTTTAAACACAAAAAGGAAATATCAAGAACACTTCTGAAAATCACCAGAAATTCGAGACAGCTCAAAAAAATCTCATCTTTGGTGAGCTGCTAGATTTCTTATCAAAGAACACAATGCAAAAAGAATCAATTCATTTGGACTTATGGTTGAAAAGTTATAACTGTTTGAAGTGTTCTGTAAATTCAAATGAATTTGAATAAAAGAAATAGACTGGGGATGACGTCGAAGGCGTAAATCCCAGGGGCACCACCACTCGTACCGCTTCGCGCGCGTACTGAGTGGCTGACTAGTGGGCCCCGCTAGTCAGGTGGGGGAAGAGGGAGAAGGAAACAGAGGGGGCCGCGGCTTCGCCGGAGCTCTCGCCGGCGACGAGGGCTCCTTGGCCCAAACGAGAGGGTGGGATGGCAAGAGGGGGTTGAGGCGCACCTGCCCGTACCCGTAGCGTAACTAGGGGCGGTCGGACGGCGTCGGAATCAACCTCACAAGCGGAGGCAGAACGTGGAGGTCGCCGGAGTTGAGGAAGACGGTGAGCAGAGGCCACTCCAGGGGCTCCAAGCGGGCGAGACGGCCTCACCGGAGAGAGGCGGAGGCCCTGGAGAGGTCGCCCAGGCCTGGGAGGGGCTGGAGCTACTGCAGCGACCAGAGGGGATCACCGGCGAGCTCGAGCTCGGGGACGGTGGCCCGAGGCCTGCCCGGCCGAGCTCCGGCTTCCTACTCGATCGTGGGGTGTGTGTGAGTGCTGGATGGTGCTCAAGGAGGCTGGGGAGGGCTCTATTTATAGGCGAGCGGCGAGGGTGCTCCGGGCTCCGCCGGTGGACACCTGTCCAAGGCGCCCGGCGACGAGCGGCGTCGGTGAGAGGATATTGATAAGGCGACGGAGGTCACGCGGCCACTATGGGCGGGCGGAGACGAGCACAGGATCAAGAGGATGGCGACGAGCACAGTGTGCTCCGCACTGTTGGGCTGGCCGGACCTTGCCCGTGCTCGTTGCGGCGAGCTCCGGCGTCGGCGAGTGCCAAGGAGGAGTTAAGAATGTTGATACGATGATGGTGGCGAGAGTTGGCATGGTTGGGCAGGCGGGGAAGCGAGCACGCGAGCAACAGAGGCTCGGGCGCGTCGGCTGCATGCCAGCACGCCTAGACGAACGCGGTCACCGCGTGAACTATGACATCAGGTCGATCTAAGAAAAAACTCAATGTCTGGCATGTTGTTCGTGGTAGTTTTGAGTGTTACCATGATTTGGTTTGGATCCAGGTGCAGTAGAGAAGTTTTCACACACCAAGTAAGTTTCTGGTCAGTAACTTGGTGATGTTACTGTGGTCAAATGGCTTGGAGTTTGAAGCTGTACTTTGGAGGATATTGATAAGTTACTAAGGTAAAGATGCACAAGAAAGTTCAGGTCAAATGGAGCAAGTAAAATGGTAGTTGCTGTAGAAACCACCATTTCTGTCCAGAATAGAAAAGATTTTCTGTAGCAAAAATATACCAAAAAGTGATGAAATATTTTTGCTCGGGAAGGTGCACTAGGGTTCACAGAATATTTGTGAATTATCTCAGATTTTCTTGAGCCATAAAAATTGGGGTTGCTTTGAAGCAAACAGATCTGGCTTAGGGTTTTTGGAAAGAAAATGAATATTTTTCATTTAATAAAATATTCCAAAGATTCTTTTTGGGTGGGTTAGAAGTGAAATGATGATTTAGGAGGGAAGTGAAGCACTTGGGTGAAAGCCATGGATGCCCAACTGTTTAAGTCCATATGAAAAGATTCAAAAACTCCAAGTTTTAAAAACTTTCAAATGAAAAATCAAGCAAATAAGAAAGGGCAAAACCCAGGCTGTCACATGCCTTGAGGGCCTGTTGGGGTGGGGGTGGGGGCGACTGGGGATGCTCTTACATTGTAACGCCCCGTATGTAACCTGCCATATTTGTATTCCAACTCTTTCCATTTTCGGCACTAAGTTATGATATTTCCTCGTTGTTGGGTTTTGTCTTCGTTTTGTTTTTTTCTTGTCATGTATCTCATATCATGTCATCATGTGCATCGCATTTGCATACGTGTTCGTCTCATGCATCCGCATTTTCCCCGTTGTCCGTTTTGCATTCCGGCGCTCCTATGTCCTCCGGCGTCTCCTTTTGCCTCTTTTCGGGTGCGGGTGTGAAACATTCTTGGATTGGACCGAGACTTGCCAAGCAGCCTTGGTTTACTACCGGTAGTCCGCCTGTCAAGTTTCGTGTCATTTGGACTTCGTTTGATACTCCAACGGTTAACCGAGGAGCCGTAAAGGCCTCGTGTGTGTGGCAGCCCAACACCTCTCCAAAGTGGCACAAAACCCACCTAAACCCCCTCCATCGTCTCGGACGTTCGATCAAGATCGCGTGGCCGAAAACCGAGCTCAATTTGGAGCCTCCTAGCTCCCTCTAGGTACAAATAGGTGCCTCCACCAAAAATCCCGGATCATTTTCACCCTAACCCTAGCCCCGTTCCCCGGTCCGCGCCGGACAACATCGCCGCCGCCACTCCCACGCCGACATGTGGCGACCGCTCCCACTTCGCAGCGGCTCCGCCGCCCGCGCCCCCGCGCCAGTCGTCGCCTCCCGCGCCGCCTCCGCCGCCCGGATCTCCGCCGCCCTCGACGCTCGCCGGTGACCGCCGCCTCTTCATCTCGCCGCGCCTCCTCCGCCGCCTGCCGCCTCGACCTTGCTCGCCGCCGACATCTGTCGTGGCCAGGCCGGCCCCGAGGTCGCCGCCCCGTCGTCTCTCCGCCTCCTCGAAGAGCTCCGGCGAGCCCCGGCCGAGCTCTTCCTCAACTCCGGCGACAGCTCCGTCGAACCTCGTAAAGCACGCTGAAACCCTAGATCCAGATCTGGGAGGTTGACTTTGTTTTTTTCCTTAAGTCCCGGTAATTTTTAGCATACTTCATCGCATCATAACTTTGCACCCATGGCTCCGTTTTGGGCGTGTAGCATATCAATTTGTTCATCTCGATGTGTACTAAATTTCATTCCATTGCACCATGTTCATTTGAGTTCATCTGGATGCCCTAAATGCTGTTGCAAGAGTGCTATGTAATGTTAGTTTCAGATTCTTATCAGATTATGGACATTTGTCATTTTTGCCATGTTTAATGTGTGCCTCCTATGATCTTGACCCCTACATGTGTTTTGTAGTATGCCATGCCATGTTTACAGGGGTGTATGCCATGTATTTTTGTGATCTTTGTGGTGACTAGCACAAGCATGCAAAGTAGCTCTCGTGATATTGCTGATTTCAAGGACTTAGAATTCTTAAGTCTTTTCCCTGTTAATATTTTTATGCCATGTATTCATGTTGCTACAGAGTGATCCATGCCTCTTTTGAGCATGTTCAGTAAGGATGATTTTGAGATATTGTTGTGCTCTATCCATCCATGTCTTTTTTTGCAATTATGGAGCACCCTAGCATGACTCTATCTTGCTCAACTTTTGCTATAAAATGTTTCTGGCAGATTGTTTACATGTTAAGCAATTTTGCCGAGGTTGTTATAGTTTATCCATGCATGCTATGAGAGTGTTCTGGCCATTGTTAACTTATTTATCATGTCTTCTTGCTGGGTGTTTGTCATGCAATGTTTTGTGGTGAGTGCATCAAACTCGTAAACATGCCTACGTAATTTTGTTTTGCCATGTTCCAGTTTTTCTGCTAAGTCTGAATTTGTTGACAAAACTTGCTATGTTCACATGGGTGCCATTGTATTTTCTGATCCCTTTTGGTTATGGTCAGTAAGGGACTTTTGTTATATTCTTTGTGTAGTTTCATGCCATGCCTTGCTTTGCCATGATATGTTCCTGTAGCATGTTGTTATCTTGCTCTAAACATTGCTTCCTGATGTTAAATCCTGATATGTTGTTATTTTCACAAAGTCTGTGAACCTGATATCTTTTGCACTTTTGCCATGCTTGTTTGAACCTGCTATTGAGTGATTTAGCCGTAGCTCAGTGTTCATCTTTTGTCAAGCATCTTTAGTGGATCACTGCCATGTGCTTTGTTGCTATGTTAGAGTGCAGTAGCTTATTTTTCTTGATGCATTTAGATGGCTTCATGCTGTTAATCGCAGCCTTGTGCCATTATTGTTTTGCTTGCCATTTGCAAACCGTGCATCCGATTCTGGTGATCTTTATATCGATTTCGACTGAAATCAACTCTTCTTTCCAGCGGCACTCTTGGTTTTCCAAGTTGAGGCCTGGTTCAATCTTTCCCTTCCGAAGCATGCATATGCATTGTATATCACGTCCTGCATATCATGCCATGTTTTGCATCATGTTGCTTGTGCATTGCACCGTGGTTGATTGTGTCTCCCTTTGCTTGTGTTCTTGCTTTGGGTAGAGCCGGGAGACGAGTACGTGATCGAGGAACCCGTTGAGAATGTTTACGAGGATCAAGCTTACGTTAACTCGGAGAACTTTGCAGGCAAGATGACCATACCCTCGAAATCACTTCTATCTTTGCTTGCTAGATGCTCGCTCTTTTGCTATGCCTATGCTACAATACCTACCACATGCCTTACCATGCCTACCATATTGCCATGTCAAGCCTCTAACCCACCTTGTCCTAGCAAACCGTTGTTTGGCTATATTACCGCTTTGCTCAGCCCCTCTTATAGCGTTGCTAGTTGCAGCTGAAGATTGGAGTTTGTTCCTTGTTGGAACATGTTTACTGTTGGGATATCACTTTTATATCTTGTCTACTTTAATGCATCTATACACTTGGTAAAGGGTGGAAGGCCCGGCCTTATGCCTGGTGTTTTGTTCCACTCTTGCCTCCCTAATTTCCGTCATACCGGTGTTATGTTCCTTGTTTTTGCGTTCCTTACACGGTTGGGTTATAATCGGAACCCCTTGACAGTTCGCCTTGAATAAAACTCCTCCAGCAAGGCCCAACCTTGGTTTTACCATTTGCCACCTAGCCTTTTTCCCTTGGGTTTCGCGGACTCAATGGTCATCTTTATTTTAACCACCACCCCGGGCCAGTGCTTCTCTAAGTGTTGGTCCAAACTCGGCGATGTCCAGCGCCCCCCTGGGCAACCAGGGTCTATGCCAACCCGACATCTTGCCCATCCGGTGTGCCCTGAGAACGAGATATGTGTAGCTCCTATCGGGATTTGTCGGCACATTCGGGTGGCTTTGCTGGTTTAGTTTTACCATTGTCGAGATGTCTTGTAACCGGGATTCCGAGTGATCGGGCCGTCCTGGGAGAAGGAATATCCTTCATTGACCGTGAAAGGTTGTGATGGGCTAAGTTGGGACACCCCTGCAGGGTTTTGAACTTTCGAAAGCCGTGACCGCAGTTATGGGCAGATGGGAATTTGTTAATGTTCGATTGTAGAAAACCTGAAACTTACTTATTTAAAATGAATCAACAGAGTGTATGGCCGTGATGGTCTCTTTTCGGCGGAGTCTGGGAAGAGAACACGATCTCGTGTTATGCTTGAACGTAGGTAGTCTTGGATCACTTCTTGGTCATAGATTCTCGAACGTGCTTCGCCTTCTCTTCTCGCTCTCATTTGCGTATGTTAGCCACCATATTTGCTAGTGCTTGCTGCAGCTCCACCTCATACCTTTTACCTACCTATAAGCTTAAATAGTCTTGATCGCGAGGGTGTGAGATTGCTGAGTCCTCGTGACTCACAGATTACTTCAAAACCAGATGCAGGGACCAATGATACCGCTCCAGGAGATTCGACTGAGCTCAAGTGGGAGTTCGATGACGACTCGGGATGTTACTACATTTCCTTTCCAGGCGATCAGTAGTGGAGCCCAGTTGGGGCGATCGGGGATCTTATGCATTTGGGGTTGTCTTTATTTTGGTTCCGTAGTCGGACCGTGATTGTATCTGGATGATTGTAATGCTATAATTATGTTATTGTGTGACGTGGTCATTGTAAGCCAACTATGTATCTCTTTCTTATTCGGTACATGGGGTGTGTAAAGATTACCCCTCTTGCGACATTGCCTACAATGCGGTTATGCCTCTAAGTTGTGCTCCGACACGTGGGAGATATAGCCGCATCGTGGGTGTTACAAGTTGGTAATCAGAGCCAGCCCCGACTTAGGAGCCCCCTGCTTGATCGAATCGCTGGCGTTGTTGAGTCTAGAAAAATGTTTTGAGTCTTTTAGGATTATAGATATCAGAGAGTAGGATTCTTTTTACTCCTTAGTCCCTTCGTCACTCTAGTGAGGCATCCTGACGTAGAGTTTTGACTCTTCTCTTCTCAAATTTCACTAAAAAAATTTAGGATCACGCGGGTATCTTGGAATCGTTCCGATGGTTTTGTGACGAGAACATTGTTCTTGGTGCCTCCTGACATTTAGGGGTTGTGGCAGTGTTCCGGGGAGTTGAGCTCCGAGGTGTTGTCGTCACAATTTTATCGTTGCAGTTCTGGAATACCTGAGTTTCGTCGACATCGAAAATCTATTTTATGCAGTTGTTGGTGAGATAACCTCGACGCCACCCAGTACTGGGGAGGGAGTTCGGGAGTATTGACATAACTCGTATAACGGATTCTTTTCGAAGGTTGAGGTAAATGATTTCTGAAGGTTTCTTGGTTATGTGTTGAAGGATGGATACAGCTGGATGTAGGACTTGCTAGCTTTGGGTGAGATATTATGCTTCCCCTGTATCCCCAACACCTGATTGCATAACCGAAAAAATTTCGGGAGTTTCATAGGTGGAAATTCATGTAGCTCTAGTATTTCTTCCACAGATATTTGGTTTGTGATTGGGTAATCCTTACCAAGTATTTGTTCCTGTCCGTACCTTGTTGTTTTATTCATCTACCTCTATATAAGTGGCTTCTCAATTTATGGAAGTGTGACCATTTAATTTGGTTTGCATTCATTCATTCTTGTTCGAATGTTGAGACTATGTGTTGCAATTTCAATCCATTGATTCAGCTTGAATATATATCTGTCAAGATACTAACGGATGTCACCCTCTTGAGGATGGCTCCTCCAACGCGTCAGAATCTGGAACAGCCGCCACCACCTCCACCTCCGGAGGCATGGCAAGTTGTGATGGCTGCTACCAACGCCCACACACAGATGCTTATGCAACTCTTTCAAGAGCACAACCAAGGAAATCAAGGCCATGGCAACAATCAGAATCAGTTTGCTACACTCAACCAGTTCCTCACAAACCAGCCAAAGACATTCAGTAACTGTGTCGACGCAACAGACGCTGATGATTGGCTCGTGGATATCTGCAAGCATTTTGAGTGCAGCAACGTCAGGCCTGAGGACTTTGTCAAGTTTGCTTCGTTCCAACTCAAAGACCAAGCTGCAGAGTGGTATCAGCAATACAAAGATTCCAGAGGAGGTCGTGTGATTACCTGGGATGAATTCCGCCAAGACTTCAAAGCTCACCACATTCCTCAGAGTGTTGTTGAGAGCAAGCGTGAGGAGTTCCGCAATCTGAAGCAAGGCAGCTTGTCTGTTTACCAGTATAACATCATGTTCCAGAAGCTCGCTCGTTTCGCTAAGCAAGACGTCCCTGACGAGAAGAGCATGATTTATCAGTTCAGAGGTGGCCTCAGAGAAGATCTCCAACTAGCCCTTGTGCTTTTTGAGTCGAATAAGTACGATGAGTTCTACAATATGGGACTGAAGCAAGAGGTTGCTCAGCTTAAGTGCGATGCTTCCAAGAAACGAGTTAGGGATGCAACTCCTTCCTCAACCCAAGTGGCAACTAAGCAGCAAAAGTATGGGTTGCCTCCTCCTCCGTTCCGTCAGCCTTATCAGCAGAAGAGCAAAGGTGGCAATGGATCTTCCCACCCACCCAACCCAGGCTTTCAGAACAAGACTTCGTCTCATGCTCCAAGATCAAGTGCTCCGTATCACCATCCGCTTTCAGAGGTCACGTGCAACAAGTGTCAGTAGAAGGGTCACTATGCAAACAAATGCTTCAACCAGAGGCGTCTTCCTCCTCCTCCTCCTCCTGTGAGATCTGCCAGCACCGCAGTGGTCAAACATAATCCCAAGTCTGCTAAGATCAACATGATGAACGCAGCTCAGGCAGAGGACTCTTCAGAAGTGATCATGGGTAACCTTCCTGTTAATGATATTCTTGCAAGAGTTCTTTTTTATACTGGTGCATCTTTGTCATTCATATCGAAGCCTTTTGCATCCATGCACGATTTGAATACTGTCGATTTGCCTAAGCCAATAGCGGTTTCCTCTCCGGGTTTGTTCATGAACACCAAAATGATGGCTCCGGATGTTTCTATCACATTGGGCGACTATAAGTTTCTGTCTTCTCCAATGGTCCTTGGTAACTCGGATATTGATCTTATTCTAGGAATGGATTGGCTTTCTAAGCACAAGGCTCAGCTTGATTGTGCTGCCAGGCAGATTCAATCGACACATTCGTCTGAGGATGTAATCGTCTTTGCTGCTCATGATGATACCATTCGACGGTTTTCTCTCAATGAGAAGGGCGAGTTGGATGCCATCTCTCAGATTCCAGTCGTTTGTGAATATCAAGACGTCTTTCCAGAAAAGCTTCCAGGGATGCCTCCTCACCGGCCAGTTGAATTCGTCAGCGATCTTGAGCCTGGCACGGAACCTGTTTGCAAACGTCCTTACAAGCTTAGACCAGAAGAGTTGAAGGAGCTGAAGAAACAAATCGATATTCAAGAGCGTATGGGTCTCATCCGACCAAGATCTTCTCCATGGGGTTGTGGAGTTCTTTTTGTCAAGAAGAATGATGGAACAGACCGACTTTGTGTCGACTACCGTCCATTGAACAAGAAGACCATAAAGAACAAGTACCCACTTCCCAACATCAATGAGCTTTTCGAACAACTCAAAGGTGCTCAAGTATTCTCCAAGCTTGACCTCCGTATGGGCTATCATCATATTTGCATTCGTGAAGAGGATATCCCCAAGATAGCATTCAGAACAAGCTATGGTTCATATGAATACACTGTCATGTCTTTCGGTCTTGTCAATGCTCCTCCAACATTCTCTCGCATGATGAACTTCATCTTCAACGCCTACACAAATGACTTAGTCTTGGTCTATCTCGATAACATTCTGGTCTTTTCCAAGAACAAGGAGGATCATGCCAAGCATTTGAGATTGGTGCTGAATAAACTCAGAGAACATCAGTTCTATGCGAAGTTTTCAAAGTGCGAGTTTTGGCTCAATGAGGTTCTCTACCTTGGGCATATCATCTCCGCCAAGGGCATAGCTGTTAATCCTGAGAAGGTGTCTGCAATTGTGAATTGGGAACCGCCTCAGAATGTGAAGCAACTCCGCAGCTTCCTTGGGCTCGCAAGCTATTGCCGAAGGTTCATTGAGAACTTCTCAAAGATCGTGAAGCCTCTTTCCAACCTTCTCCAGAAGCATGTGAAGTATGTCTGGACGCCTGAATGTGACATCGCTTTCAACACCCTCAAAGAGAAGTTAGTCACAGCTCCAGTTCTGACTCCTCCTGATGAATCCAAACCGTTTGAAGTTTTCTGTGATGCTTCCCTTCAAGGTCTCGGTGCAGTATTGATGCAAGAGAAGAAAGTTGTGGCCTATACCTCTCGCCAGTTGAAGCCCAATGAAAAAGAACTACCCCACTCATGACCTCGAGTTGGCGGCAGTTGTCCATGCTCTTTTAATATGGAGACATCTCTTGTTGGGAAGAAAAGTGGACATCTTCACTGGTCATAAGAGTCTCAAGTACATCTTCACTCAGCCCAACCTCAACCTCAGGCAGACTCGTTGGGTCAAAATGATTCAAGAATGTAATCCGAGTATCGAATACACTCCAGGCAAGGCCAATGTCATTGCTGATGCGTTGAGCAGGAAGGCTTACTGCAATAGTTTGATTCTCAAGCCCTACCAACCAGAGCTTTGTGAAGCTTTCCGCAAACTTAATCTCCAAGTTGTTCCTCAAGGATTCCTTGCCAACCTCCAAGTCTCTCCTACTTTGGAAGATCGTGTAACGCCCTCGATGCGGCTATATCTCCCACGTGTTGAAGCACAACTTCGAGGCATAACCGCATTGAAAGCAATGTCGCAAGTGAGGTAATCTTCGCAAACAACTCATGTAATACAATAAGGGAAAAGATACATAGTTGGCTTACAATCGCCACTTCACACAAATACATGAATAAAGCATTACATCATCCAAATACAATCAGGGCCCGACTACGGAGCCAAAATAAAAGAAGACTACCCCAAATGCTACACAGATCCCCGATCGACCCCAACTGGGCTCCACTACTGATCAACTGAAAACGGAACAACACAAAGAATGAGATCTTCATCGAGCTCATCCTTGAGCTTGGTTGCGTCATCGGTACGGACTCATCGGCACCTGCAAGCTGGATTTGGAAGTATCTGTGAGTCACGGGGACTCAGCAATCTCACACCCTCGCGATCAAGACTATTTAAGCTTATGGGTAAGGCAAAGGTATGAGGTGGAGCTGCAGCAAGTGACTAGCATATATAGTGGCTAACATACGCAAATGAGAGCGAGAAGAGAAGGCAAAGCACGGTCGATAAAAGTATGATCAAGAAGTGATCCTAAACCAACCTACGTCAAGCATAACTCCAACACCGTGTTCACTTCCCGGACTCCGCCGGAAAGAGACCATCATGGTAACACACGCGGTTGATGCATTTTAATTAAGTTCAACTTCAGGTTTTCTACAACCGAACGTTAACAAATTCCCATCTGCCCATAACCGCGGGCACGGCTTTCAAAAGTTCAAATCCCTGCAGGGGTGTCCCAACTTAGCCCATCACAAGCTCTCACGTCAACGAAGGATAAACCTTCTCCCGAGATATTACGATCAGACTCGGTATCCCGGTTCTACAAGACACTTCGACAAGTTAAAACAAATCCAGCAACACCGCCCGAATGTGCCGACAAATCCCGATAGGAGCTGCACATATCTCGTTCTCAGGGCACACTCAGATTGTCCAAACTTCCGGTAGGCCAGCCCAGAGTTGCCCCTGGTGGCCACCGGCGGCTGACAGTTTGGACCAACACTCAGAGGAGCACTGGCCCGGGGGGTTAAAATAATGATGACCCTTGAGTCTGCAGAACCCAAGGGAAAGAAAAGGCTAGGTGGAAAATGGTAAAACCAAGGTTGGGCATTGCTGGAGGAGTTTTATTCAAGGCGAACTGTCAAGGGGTTCCCATTATAGCCCAATCGCATAAGGAACGCAAAATCCGGGAACATAACACCGATATGACGGAAACTAGGGCGGCAAGAGTGGAACAAAACACCAGGCATAAGGCCGAGCCTTCCACCCTTTACCAAGTATATAGATGCATTAAATAAATAAGATATATTGTGATATCCCAACAAGTAAACATTTTCCAACAAGGAACAACATCTCCATGTTCCAACAAGGAACAAACTTCAATCTTCACCTGCAACTAACAACGCTATAAGAGGGGCTGAGCAAAGCGGTAACATAGCCAAACAACGGTTTGCTAGGACAAGGTGGGTTAGAGGCTTGGTTCAACAATATGGGAGGCATGGTAAGCAAGTGGTAGGTATCGCAGCATAGGCATAGCAAAAGAGCGAGCAACTAGCAAGCAAAGATAGAAGTGATTTCGAGGGTATGGTCATCTTGCCTGGAATCCCGCAAGGAAGAAGAACGAGTCCATAAAGAATACAAACGGACGTAGTCGAACGGATCCTCACACACACGACATTACCGAAACCAACCCGAAGAAGCAAACACCAGAAAGAAGCACACAACATAGTAAGCAACCAGCACATGAACATGGTATGATATGCGGGATGCGGTATGCGATGCATATGCATGACTTGACAAGGAATGATTGAACCTGGCCTCAACTTGGAAATCCAATAGTGCCAATGGAAAGGTGAGGTTATTTCGGTTTGAAATCGATATAAAGATCGCTGGAATCGGATGCACGGTTTGGAAATAGCAAGCAAAACAAATATGGCACCGGTCTGCGATAAACAACAAGTAGCCATCTAAATGCAACAAGTTAAATATGCTACAGCACTCAAATATGGCAATAATATACATGGCAGGGATCCACTCAAGATGCTTGACAAAATATGAACACTGAGCTACGGCTAATTCATCCATTAACAGGTTCAAACAAGCATAGCAAAAATGCAAACGATAACAGATTTCAGACTTAGTGAAATTAACACAAGCCTGGAATTTCAGATCAGGTAACACACTTTGGAGCAAGAAAACTATATGCTACAAGAACTTAACATGGCAAAGCAAGGCATGGCATGAAGCTACTCAAAGAGCTTAACAAAAGTCCCTTAGTGACCTTGAGCCAAAAGGGATCATAAAATACAATTGCAAGCATGTGAACATGGCAAAAACATAATCAGGTTACAGACTTAGAGAAAAACTGGAGCGTGCAAATATGTTAATGAGTAGGCATGTTTACGAGCTCGATGCACTCACTACAGAGCAAGGCATGACAAACTAAGCATACACCCATCAAGAACACATATTATATAAGCTAGACATGGCAAGAACAATAACATAGCATGCACGGATCAACAACAACATCCTCGGCAAAATCGCTAACAAGTAGACAATTTGCCATGTTTAACGAAATAGCAAAAGTAGAGCTCGACTGACTCAAGCTAGGGTGCTCCTGAAGGAAATATGCCCTAGAGGCAATAATAAAGTTATTATTTATTTCCTTATTTCATGATAAATGTTTATTATTCATGCTAGAATTGTATTAACCGGAAACATAATACATGTGTGAATACATAAACAAACAGAGTGTCACTAGTATGCCTCTACTTGACTAGCTCGTTAATCAAAGATGGTTATGTTTCCTAACCATAGACAAAGAGTTGTTATTTGATTAACGAGGTCACATCATTAGTTGAATGATCTGATTGACATGACCCATTCCATTAGCTTAGCACCCGATCGTTTAGTATGTTGCTATTGCTTCCTTCATGACTTATACATGTTCCTATGACTATGAGATTATGCAACTCCCGTTTGCCGGAGGAACACTTTGGGTGCTACCAAACGTCACAACGTAACTGGGTGATTATAAAGGAGCATTACAGGTGTCTCCAAAGGTACATGTTGGGTTGGCGTATTTCGAGATTAGGATTTGTCACTCCGATTGTCGGAGAGGTATCTCTGGGCCCTCTCGGTAATGCACATCACATAAGCCTTGCAAGCATTGCAACCAATGAGTTGGTTGCGAGATGATGTATTACGGAACGAGTAAAGAGACTTGCCAGTAACGAGATTGAACTAGGTATTGGATACCGATGATCGAATCTCGGGCAAGTAACATACCGATGACAAAGGGAACAACGTATGTTGTTATGCGGTCTGACCGATAAAGATCTTCATAGAATATGTAGGAGCCAATATGGGCATCCAGGTCCCGCTATTGGTTATTGACCGGAGACGTGTCTCGGTCATGTCTACATTGTTCTCGAACCCGTAGGGTCCGCACGCTTAAGGTTACGATGACAGTTATATTATGAGTTTATGCATTTTGATGTACCGAAGGTTGTTTGGAGTCCCGGATGTGATCACGGACATGACAAGGAGTCTCAAAATGGTCGAGACGTAAAGATTGATATATTGGAAGCCTATGTTTGGATATCGGAAGTGTTCCGGGTGAAATCGGGATTTTACCGGAGTACCGGGAAGGTTACCGGAACCCCCCGGGAGCTAAATGGGCCATGATGGGCCTTAGTGGAAAAGAGAAGAGGCAGCTCTACATGGGCTGCGCGCCTCCCCCTTCCCCTAGTCCTATTAGGACTAGGAGAGGTGGCCGGCCCCCTCTCTCTTTTCCCCCTCCGCGAATCCTATTCCAACTAGGATTGGGGGGGGGGGGGGAATCCTACTCCCAGAGGGAGTAGGACTCTCCTGGCGCGCCACACCTTGGCCGGCCAGCCTCCCCCCTCTAGTCCTTTATATACTGAGGTAGAGGCACCCTAGAACACACAAGTTGATCCACGTGATCTATTCCTTAGCCGTGTGCGGTGCCCCCAGCCACCATATTCCTCGATAATACTGTAGCGGAGTTTAGGCGAAGCCCTGCTGCTGTAGTACATCAAGATCGTCACCACACCGTCATGCTGACGGAACTCTTCCCCGACACTTTGCTGGATCGGAGTCCGGGGATCGTCATCGAGCTGAACGTGTGCTCGAACTCGGAGGTGCCGTAGTTTCGGTGCTTGATCGGTTGGATCGTGAAGACGTACGACTACTTCCTCTACGTTGTGTCAACGCTTCCGCAGTCGGTCTGCGTGGGTACGTAGACAGCACTCTCCCCTCTCGTTGCTATGCATCACCATGATCTTGCGTGTGCGTAGGAAAATTTTGAAATTACTACGAAACCCAACAGTGGCATCTGAGCCTAGGTTATTTATGTTGATGTTATATGCATGAGTAGAACACAAGTGAGTTGTGGGCGATATAAGTCATACTGCCTACCAGCATGTCATACTTTGGTTCGGCGGTATTGTTGGACGAGACGACCCGGACCAACATTACGCGTATGCTTACGCGAGACCGGTTCCCCCGACGTGCTTTGCACACAGGTGGCTTGCAGGCGACTGTCTCTCCAACTTTAGTTGAACCAAGTGTGGCTACGCCCGGTCCTTGCGAAGGTTAAAACGGAGTCTATTTGACAAACTATCGTTGTGGTTTTGATGCGTAGGTGAGATTGGTTCTTGCTTAAGCCCATAGCAGCCACGTAAAACTTGCAACAACAAAGTAGAGGACGTCTAACTTGTTTTTGCAGGGCATGTTGTGATGTGATATGGTCAAGGCATGATGCTGAATTTTATTGTATGAGATGATCATGTTTTGTAACCGAGTTATCGGCAACTGGCAGGAGTCATATGGTTGTCGCTTTATTGTATGCAATGCAATCGCGATGTAATGCTTTACTTTATTACTAAACGGTAGTGATAGTCGTGGAAGCATAAGATTGACGAGACGACAACGATGCTACGATGGAGATCAAGGTGTCGCGCCGGTGACGATGGTGATCATAACGGTGCTTTGGAGATGGAGATCACAAGCACAAGATGATGATGGCCATATCATATCACTTATATTGATTGCATGAGATGTTTATCCTTTTATGCATCTTATCTTGCTTTGATTGACGGTAGCATTATAAGATGATCTCTCACTAAATTATCAAGAAGTGTTCTCCCTGAGTATGCACCGTTGCCAAAGTTTGTCGTGCCCAGACACCATGTGATGATCGGGTGTGATAAGCTCTACGTCCATCTACAACGGGTGCAAGCCAGTTTTGCACACGCAGAATACTTAGGTTAAACTTGACGAGCCTAGCATATGCAGATATGGCCTCGGAACACGGAGACCGAAAGGTCGAGCGTGAATCATATAGTAGATATGATCAACATAACGATGTTCACCATTGAAAACTAATCCATCTCACGCGATGATCGGACATGGTTTAGTTGATTTGGATCACGTAATCACTTAGAGGATTAGAGGGATGTCTATCTAAGTGGGAGTTCTTAAGTAATATGATTAATTGAACTTTAATTTATCATGAACTTAGTCCTGGTAGTATTAGCATATCTATGTTGTAGATCAATAGCTCGCGTTGTTGCTTTCATATGTTTATTTTGATATGTTCCTAGAGAAAATTGTGTTGAAAGATGTTAGTAGCAATGATGCGGATTCGATCCATGATCTGAGGTTTATCCTCATTGCTGCACAGAAGAATTATGTCCTTGATGCACCGCTAGGTGACAGACCTATTGCAGGAGCAAATGTAGACGTTATGAACGTTTGGCTAGCTCAATATGATGACAACTTGATAGTTTAGTGCACCATGCTTAAACGGCTTAGAATCGGGACTTCAAAGACGTTTTGAACGTCATGGACCATATGAGATGTTCCAGGAGTTGAAGTTAATATTTCAAGCAAATACCCGAATTGAGAGATATGAAGTCTCCAACAAGTTCTATAGCTAAAAGATGGAGGAGAATCGCTCAACTAGTGAGCATGTGCTCAGATTGTCTGGGTACTACAATCGCTTGAATCAAGTGGGAGTTAATCTTCCAGATAAGATAGTAATTGACAGAATTCTCTAGTCACCATCACCAAGTTAGTAGAACTTCGTGATGAACTATGATATGCAAGGGATAACGGAAACGATTCCCAAGCTCTTCGTAATGCGGAAATTGACGAAGGTAGAAATCGAGGAAAACATCAAGTGTTGATGGTAGACAACACCACTAGTTTCAAGAAAAGGGCAGAGGGAAGAATGGGAACTTCAAGAAGAACAGCAAGCAAGTTGATGCTCAAGTGAAGAAGCCCAAGTCTGATCCTAAGCCTGAGACTAAGTGCTTCTACTGCAAAGGGACTGGTCACTGGAAGCGGAATTACCCCAAGTGATTGGCGGATAAGAAGGATGGCAAAGTGAACATAAGTATATTTGATATACATGTTATTGATGTGTACTTTGCTAGTGTTTATAGCAACCCCTCAGTATTTGATACTAGTTCAGTTGCTAAGATTAGTAACTCGAAACGGGAGTTGCAGAATGAACAGAGACTAGTTAAGGGCGAAGTGACGATGTGTGTTGGAAGTGGTTCCAAGATTGATATGATCATCATCGCACACTCCCTATACTTTCGGGATTAGTGTTGAACCTGAATAAGTGTTATTTGGTGTTTGCGTTAAGCATGAATATGATTTGATCATGTTTATTGTAATACGGTTATTCATTTAAGTAAAAGAATAAATTGTTGTTCTGTTTACATGAATAAAACCTTATATGGTTACACACCCAATGAAAATAGTTCGTTGGATCTCGATCGTAGTGATACACATAATCATAATATTGAAACCAAAAGATGAAAAGTTAATAATGATAGTGCAACTTATTTATGGCACTGCTGTTTAGGTCATATTGGTGTAAAGCGCATGAAGAAACTCCATGCTGATGGGCTTTTGGAATCACTTGATTATGAATCAGTTGATGCTTGCGAACCATGCCTCATGGGCAAGATGACTAAAACTCTGTTCTTCGGAACAATGAAGCAAGCAACAGATTTGTTGGAGATCATACATACTGATGTATGTGGTCCGATGAATATTAAGGCTTGCAGCAGGTATATTATTTTCTGACCTTCACAGATGATTTGAGCAGATATGGGGATATCTACTTGATGAAACATAAGTCTGAAACATTTGAACAGTTCAAAGAATTTCAGAGTGAAGTGGAAAATCATCGTGACAAGAAAATAAAAGTTTCTACGATATGATCGCAGAGGTAAAATATTTGAGTTACGAGTTTGGTCTTCAATTAAAACAATGTGGAATAATTTCACAAACTCATGCCACATGGAACACCACAGCATAATGGTGTGTCCGAACGTCATAACCATACTTTATTGGATATAGTGCGATCTATGATGCCTCTTACCGATCTACCACTATCGTTTTGGGGTTATGCATTAGCGACAGCTGCATTCACGTTAAATAGGGCACCATCTAAATCCGTTGAGACGACACCATATGAACTATGGTTTGGCAAGAAACCTAAGCTGTCGTTTCTTAAAGTTTGGGACTGCGATGCTTATGTGAAAAAGCTTCAACCTGATAAGCTCGAACCCAAATCGGAGAAATGTGTCTTCATAGGATATCCAAAAGAAACTATTGGATACACCTTCTATCACAAGACCGAAGGCAAGACTTTTGTTGCTAAATTCGGAAACTTTCTAGAGAAGGAGTTTCTCTCGAAAGAAGTGAGTGGGAGGAAAGTAGAACTTGATGAGGTAACTGTACCTCCTCCCTTATTGCAAATTAGTACATCACAGAAACCGGTTTCTGTGACACCTACACCAATTAGTGAGGAAGCTAATGATGATGATCATGAAACTTCAGATCAAGTTACTACTGAATCTCGTAGGTAAACCAGAGTGAGATCCGCACCAGAGTGGTACGGTAATCCTGTTCTGGAAGTCATGTTACTAGACCATGACGAACTTGCGAACTATGAGGAAGCGATGATGAGCCCAGATTCCGCAAAATGGTTTGAGGCCATGAAATCTGAGATATGATCCATGTATGAGAACAAAGTATGGACTTTGATGGATTTTCCCGATGATCGGCAAACCATAGAAAATAAATGGATCTTCAAGAGGAAGACGGACGCTGATAGTAGTGTTACTGTCTACAAAGCTCGACTTGTCGCAAAAGGTTTTCGGCAAGTTCAAGGGATTGACTACGATGAGACCTTCTCACCCGTAGCGATGCTTAAGTCTGTCCGAATCATGTTAGTAATTGCCGCATTTTATGAAATCTGGCAAATGGATAAACAAAACTGCATTCCTTAATGGATTTATTAAAGAAGAGTTGTATATGATGCAACCAGAAGGTTTTGTCAATCCGAAAGGTGCTAACAAAATGTGCAAACTCCAGCGATCCATCTGTGGACTGGTGCAAGCATCTCGGAGTTGGAATATACGCTTTGATAAGTTGATCAAAAGCATATAGTTTTATACAGACTTGCGGTGAAGCCTGTATTTACGAGAAAGTGAGTGGGAGCACTACAGCATTTCTGATAAGTATATGTGAATGACATATTGTTGATCAGAAATAATGTAGAATTATTTTGTAAAGCATAAAAGGAGTGTTTGAAAGGAGTTTTTCAAAGAAAGACTTCGGTGAAGCTGCTTACATATTGAGCTTCAAGATCTATAGAGATAGATCAAGACGCTTGATAAGTGTTTTCAATGAGTACATACCTTGACAAGATTTTGAAGTAGTTCAAAATGGAACAGTCAAAGAAAGAGTTCTTGCCTGTATTACAAGGTGTGAAGTTGAGTAAGACTCAAAGCCCGACCACGGCAGAAGATAGAAAGAGAATGAAAGTCATTCCCTATGCCTTGGCCATAGGTTCTATAAAGTATGTCATGCTGTATACCAGATCTATTGTATACCCTGCACTGATTTAGCAAGGGAGTACAATAGTGATCTAGGAGTAGATCACTGGACAGCGGTCAGAATTATCCTTAGTAAGATAAGGATATGTTTCTCGATTATGGACGTGACAAAAAGGGTTCGTCATAAAGGGTTACATCGATGCAAGTTTTTGACACTGATCCAGATGATTCTAAGTCTCAATCTGGATACATATTGAAAGTGGGAGCAATTATCTAGAGTAGCTCCGTGCAGAGCATTGTAGACATAGAATTTTGCAAAATACATACGGATCTGAATTTGGCAGGCCCGTTGACTAAATTTCTCTCACAAGCAAAACATGATCACTCTTTGGGTGTTAATCACATAGCGATGTGAACTAGATTATTGAATCTAGTAAACCCTTTGGGTTTTAGTCACATGAAGATGTGAACCAATCACATAAAGATGTGAACTATTGGTGTTAATTACATAGCAATGTGAACTAGATTATTGACTCTAGTGCAAGTGGGAGACTGAAGGAAATATGCCCTAGAGGCAATAATAAAGTTATTATTTATTTCCTTATTTCATGATAAATGTTTATTATTCATGCTAGAATTGTATTAACCGGAAACATAATACATGTGTGAATACATAAACAAACAGAGTGTTACTAGTATGCCTCTACTTGACTAGCTCGTTAATCAAAGATGGTTATGTTTCCTAACCATAGACAAAGAGTTGTTATTTGATTAACGAGGTCACATCATTAGTTGAATGATCTGATTGACATGACCCATTCCATTAGCTTAGCACCCGATCGTTTAGTATGTTGCTATTGCTTCCTTCATGACTTATACATGTTCCTATGACTATGAGATTATGCAACTCCCGTTTGCCGGAGGAACACTTTGGGTGCTACCAAACGTCACAACGTAACTGGGTGATTATAAAGGAGCATTACAGGTGTCTCCAAAGGTACATGTTGGGTTGGCGTATTTCGAGATTAGGATTTGTCACTCCGATTGTCGGAGAGGTATCTCTGGGCCCTCTCGGTAATGCACATCACATAAGCCTTGCAAGCATTGCAACCAATGAGTTGGTTGCGAGATGATGTATTACGGAACGAGTAAAGAGACTTGCCGGTAACGAGATTGAACTAGGTATTGGATACCGACGATCGAATCTCGGGCAAGTAACATACCGATGACAAAGGGAACAACGTATGTTGTTATGCGGTCTGACCGATAAAGATCTTCATAGAATATGTAGGAGCCAATATGGGCATCCAGGTCCCGCTATTGGTTATTGACCGGAGACGTGTCTCGGTCATGTCTACATTGTTCTCGAACCCGTAGGGTCCGCACGCTTAAGGTTACGATGACAGTTATATTATGAGTTTATGCATTTTGATGTACCGAAGGTTGTTCGGAGTCCCGGATGTGATCACGGACATGACGAGGAGTCTCGAAATGGTCGAGACGTAAAGATTGATATATTGGAAGCCTATGTTTGGATATCGGAAGTGTTCCGGGTGAAATCGGGATTTTATCGGAGTACCGGGAAGGTTACCGGAACCCCCCGGGAGCTAAATGGGCCATGATGGGCCTTAGTGGAAAAGAGAAGAGGCAGCCCTACATGGGCTGCGCGCCTCCCCCTTCCCCTAGTCCTATTAGGACTAGGAGAGGTGGCCGGCCCCCTCTCTCTCTTTTCCCCCTCCGCGAATCCTATTCCAACTAGGATTGGGGGGGGATCCTACTCCGAGAGGCAGTAGGACTCTCCTGGCGCGCCACACCTTGGCCGGCCAGCCTCCCCCCCTCTAGTCCTTTATATACTGAGGCAGAGGCACCCTAGAACACACAAGTTGATCCACGTGATCTATTCCTTAGCCGTGTGCGGTGCCCCCAGCCACCATATTCCTTGATAATACTGTGGCGGAGTTTAGGCGAAGCCCTGCCGCTGTAGTACATCAAGATCGTCACCACACCGTCGTGCTGACGGAACTCTTCCCCGACACTTTGCTGGATCGGAGTCCGGGGATCGTCATCGAGCTGAACGTGTGCTCGAACTCGGAGGTGTCGTAGTTTCGGTGCTTGATCGGTTGGATCGTGAAGACGTACGACTACTTCCTCTACGTTGTGTTAACGCTTCCGCAGTCGGTCTGCGTGGGTACGTAGACAGCACTCTCCCCTCTCGTTGCTATGCATCACCATGATCTTGCGTGTGCGTAGGAAAATTTTGAAATTACTACGAAACCCAACAGCTCCATAATTGCAAACAAAGATATGGATGGATAGAGCACCATAAGATTAACAAATCATGCTTACTGATCATCCTCAAAAGAGGCACAGATCACTAGGAAACAACATGATCATATGGCATATTGATAAGAACAGATCAAGGACTTAGAGAAATTACTAAGTCTCTGAAATCAGCATTAACGAATGCACTACTTTGCAAGCTTGTGCTAGTCACCACACATATCACAAAAATACATGGATAGCACCTCTGTAAAGATGGCATGGCATATAACAAAACTCATGTAGAGATCAGGAGCATATCATGCACACATTAATCATGGCAAAAATGACAAATAGCTATTTGGTGCAGCAGATCTGACAATTAACTCAAATAGCTCTCTTCCAACAGCATTTCGGGCATCAAAATGAGCTCAAATGAAAATGTTGCAATGAGATGAGAATATGTACTCTCTGAGGCGAACATTCTGATATGCTACACGCGCAAAACGGAGTTACGGATGCAAAGTTACGACATGATGAATATGGGCATTTGAAACTGGAAATCTCGGGGACTTGGCCGAAATTATACCTCCCGAAACGGATCTAGGGTTTCGGGCACGCCGTACGAGGTTCGCCTGGATCTTCGCCGGAAAAGCTTGATCTCGCCGGAGTACTCGACGGAGAGGAGGACGGGGTCACCGGGAGGGTCGAGGCGGCGGAGGGGCGCCGGGGAGAGGTCGGACTGCGTCGGCGCTAGGGCGGCGAGGCGGTGGTCCGGCGGGCTGCGCCGTGGTGGTGGTGGCCGGAGCATCTGCTCCGCGGTGACGCGGCGATGACGACTTTCGGCGACGGCGAGCGGCGCAACTCTGACGTGAAGAGGCGGCGGGGAGGAAGAGGCGCTCGGGCGGCGGCGCGGGATCTGGCCCGGATCGGCCCTGCGCGGGCCGGATGTGGGCCGGCGGGCGGCACGGTGAAGTGGGGTACGGGGCGGACAGGTGTCAGGCGGCTATTGGCGGCGGGGATTTTGTCCGGCGCGGATCCGGACATGTCCGGCGGCGCGCGAGGTGGAGAACTAGGGTTTCGGGGAAGAAGACCCGGGAATTTCGGGAGGGGTTCTTTATATAGGCATAGAGGGAGCTAGGAGAGTCCAAATGAGGCGTGGTTTTCGGCCACGCGATCGTGATCGAACGACTGAGATGATGGAGGAGGTTTAGGTGGGTTTTGGGCCACTTTGGAGGGGTGTTGGGCTGCAACACACACGAGGCCTTTTCGGTCCCTCGGTTAACCGTTGGAGTATCAAACGAAGTCCAAATGGTACGGAACTTGACAGGCGGTCTACGGGTAGTAAACCAAGGCTGCATGACAAGTCTCGGTCCAATCCGGAAATGTTTAACCCCCACACACAAAAAGAAGGTAGGAAGGACCACCGGAGGAGATAGGAGCGCCGGAATGCAAAACGGACAACGGGAAAATGTTCGGATGCATGAGACAAACACGTATGCAAATGAAATGCACATGATGACATGATATGCAATGCATGACACGCAAGCAATGACAAAGCAACAACAGCGAAAAACTGGATGACACCTGGCACATCGGTCACGGGGCGTTACAGATCAGATTCGTGAGGCTCAACTTCTTGATGCTATGGTGAAGAAGGTGAAGATTGGGATTGCCAAGAGTCAACCCAAGTACAAGTGCTATCGCCTTGATGACAAGGATACTCTATTCTTCGAGGACCGCATTGTTGTTCCTAAGGGTGACCTTCGTAAAGTCATTATGAATGAGGCTCATAATTCACTCCTCTCTATTCATCCTGGAAGTACAAAGATATACCATGACCTCAAGCAGTCGTATTGGTGGACTCGAATGAAGCGCGAGATTGCTCGGTTCGTGAATGAATATGATGTCTGCAGAAGAGTGAAAGCAGAACACCAATGACCAGCTGGTCTCCTCCAACCTCTTGCCATTCCAGAATGGAAGTTTGACCATATTGAGATGGACTTCGTGACTGGATTTCCAAAGTCCAAGCGTGGCAATGATGCTATCTTCGTTGTCATCGACAAGCTCACTAAAGTGGCTCATTTTCTTCCTATCAAAGAATCTATCACAGTAGCTCAGTTGGCAGAGCTATATACCTCCAGGATTGTCTCTCTACACGGCATTCCATAGTTGATATCTTCAGATCGTGGAAGCATCTTCACCTCTAAGTTCTGGGACTCCTTTCAGAAGGCCATGGGCACCAACATTCGTTTCAGCACAGCTTTTCATCCTCAAACTAGTGGCCAAGTCGAGCGAGTCAATCAAATTCTTAAAGATATGCTCAGGGCTTGTGTCATTTATTTCGGTATGAAGTGGGAAGATTGTCTCCCATATGCCGAGTTCTCCTACAACAACAGCTTCCAAGCGAGTTCGGGCAAGGCCCCATTCGAGATTCTCTATGGCAGAAAGTGACGTACTCCTCTTAACTGGTCAGAGACTGGTGAACGCCAACTTCTTGGCAATGACTTGATCACAGAGGCTGAAGAAATGTGCAAAGTCATTCATGAAAATCTCAAAGCCGCGCAATCGCGCCAGAAGAGTTACTATGATAGCAAGCATCGTGACTTGGCTTTCGAGATCGGAGACCATGTCTACCTCCGCGTCTCTCCAATGAAAGGTACTCGTCGCTTCGATATCAAAGGGAAGCTTGCCCCTAGATACGTGGGTCCTTTCAAGATCTTTGGCAAAAGAGGCGATCTAGCCTATCAACTTGAGCTTCCATCCAACTTTGCAAATGTGCACAACGTGTTTCACGTGTCTCAGCTCCGCAAGTGTTTCGAGACTCCTGACAACACCATCAACTTTGAAGAGATTAATCTCCAAGAAGACATGTATTATCATGAGCATCCCGTTGCTATTCTTGAAGAAACTGAGCGCAAGACTCGCTACAAGTCTATCAAATTCCTGAAAGTGAAGTGGTCACATCATTCCGACCGTGAAGCCACCTGGGAACGCGAGGACCACCTCCGTTCCGAATATCCAGAGTTTTTCCAGTCCTAGATCTCGGGACGAGATCCTTTTGTAGTAGTGGAGTGTTGTAACGCCCTGTATGTAACCTTCCATATTTGTATTCCAACTCTTGCCATTTTCGGCACTAAGTTATGATATTTCCTTGTTGTTGGGTTTTGTCTTCGTTTTGTTTTTGTCTTGTCATGCATATCATATCATATCATGTCATCATGTGCATTGCATTTGCATACGTGTTTGTCTCATGCATCCGAGCATTTTCCCCGTTGTCCGTTTTGCATTCCGGCGCTCCTATGTCCTCCGGCGTCTCCTTTTGCCTCTTTTCGTGTGCGGGTGTGAAACGTTCTCGGATTGGACCGAGACTTGTCGAGCGGCCTTGGTTTACTACCGGTAGTCCGCCTGTCAAGTTTCGTGCCATTTGGACTTCGTTTGATACTCCAACGGTTAGCCGAGGAGTCGTAAAGGCCTCGTGTGTGTTGCTGCCCAACACCTCTCCAAAGTGGCCCAAAACCCACCTAAACCCACTCCATCGTCTCGGTCGTTCGATCATGATCGTGTGGCCGAAAACCGTGCTCAATTTGGAGCCTCCACCAAAAATCACGGATCATTTACATCCTAACCCTAGCCCCGTTCCCCTCCGCGCGCCGGACAACATCGCTGCCGCCACTCCCACGCCGACACGTGGCGACCGCGCCCACTTCGCCGCGGCTCTGCCGCCCGGCCCGCCGAGGCCTGAATCGGGCCCCCGAGGCCAGCCGCTCCGCCGCCCGCGCCCCCGCGCCGGTCGTCGCCTCCCACGCCGCCTTCGCCGCCCTTGACGCTCGCCGGTGACCGCCGCCTCTTTGTCTCGCCGCGCCTCCTCCGTCGCCCGCCGCCTCGACCTTGCTCGCCACCGACGTCTATCGTGGCCAGGCCGGCCCCGAGGTCGCCTCCCCGAAGAGCTCCGGCGAGCCCCGGCCGAGCTCTTCCTCAACTCCGGCGCTAGCTCCGTCGAACCTCGTAAAGTGCGCCGAAACCCTAGATCCAGATCTGGGAGGTTGACTTCGTTTTTTTCCTAAGTCCTAGTAATTTTTAGCATACTTCATCACATCATAACATTGCACCCGTGGCTCCATTTTGGGCGTGTAGCATATCAATTTGTTCATCTCGATGTGTACTTCATTTCATTCCATTGCACCATGTTCATTTGAGTTCATCTGGATGCTCTAAATTCTATTGCAAGAGTGCTATGTAATGTTAGTTTCAGATTCTTATAAGATTATGGACATTTGTCATTTTTGCCATATTTAATGTGTGCCTCCTATGATCTTGAGCCCTACATATGTTTTGTAGTATGCCATGCCACTTTACAGGGGTGTATGCCATGTATTTTTGTGATCTTTGTGGTGACTAGCATAAGCATGCAAAGTAGCTCTCGTGATGTTGCTGATTTCAGGGACTTAGAATTCTTCTAAGTCTTTTCCCTGTTAATATTTTTATGACATGTATTCATGTTGCTACAGAGTGATCGATGCCTCTTTTGAGCATGTTCAGTAAGGATGATTTTGAGATATTGTTGTGCTCTATCTATCCATGTCTTTGTTTGCAATTATGGAGCACCCTAGCATGACTCAATCTTGCTCTACTTTTGCTATAAAATGTTCCTGATAGATTGTTTACATGTTAAGGAATTTTGCCGAGGTTGTTATAGTTTATCCATGCATGCTATGAGAGTATTCTTGCCATGGTTAGCTTATTTATCATGTCTTCTTGCTGTGTGTATGCTTAGTTTGCCATGCAATGTTTTGTGGTGAGTGCATCAAGCTTGTAAACATGCCTACGTAATTCTGTTTTGCCATGTTCCAGTTTTTCTACTAAGTCTGAATGTGTTAACGAAACTTGCTATGTTCACATGGGTGCCATTGTATTTTTTGATCCCTTTTGTCTTATGGTCAGTAAGGGACTTTTGTTATATTCTTTGTGTTGTTTCATGTCATGCCTTGCTTTGCCATGATATGATCCTGTAGCATGTTGTTATCTTGCTCTAAATATTGCTTACTGATGTTAAATCCTGACATGTTATTTTCACTAAGTCTGTGAACCTGATATTTTTTGCACTTTTGCCATGCTTGTTTGAACCTGCTATTGAGTGATTTAGCCGTAGCTCAGTGTTCATATTTTGTCAAGCATCTTGAGTGGATCACTGCCATGTGCTTTGTCGCTATGTTAGAGTGCAGTAGCTTATTTTTCTTGATGCATTTAGATGGCTTCGTGTTGTTAATCGCAGCCTTGTGCCATTATTGTTTTGCTTGCCATTTGCAAACCGTGCATCCGATTCCGGTGATCTTTATATCGATTTCGACCGAAATCAACTCTTCTTTCCAGAGGCACTCTTGGTTTTCCAAGTTGAGGCCTGGTTCAATCTTTCCCTTCCGAAGCATGCATATGCATTGCATATCATGTCCCGCATATCATGCCATGTTTTGCATCATGTTGCTTGTGCATCGCACCGTTGTTGATTGTGTCTCCCTTTGCTTGTGTTCTTACTTTGGGTAGAGCCGGGAGACGAGTACGTGATCGAGGAACCCATTGAGAATGTTTACGAGGATCAAGCTTACGTCATTCGGAGAACTTTGCAGGCAAGATGACCATACCCTCGAAATCACTTCTATCTTTGCTTGCTAGATGCTCTCTCTTTTTATATGCCTATGCTACGATACCTACCACATGCCTTACCATGCCTCCCATATTGCCATGTCAAGCCTCTAACCCACCTTGTCCTAGCAAACCGTTGTTTGGCTATGTTACCGCTTTGCTCAGCCCCTCTTATAGCGTTGCTAGTTGCAGGTGAAGATTGGAGTTTGTTCCTTATTGGAACATGTTTATTGTTGGGATATCACTTTTATATCTTGTCTACTTTAATGCATCTATACACTTGCTAAAGGGTGGAAGGCTCGGCCTTATGCCTGGTGTTTTGTTCCACTCTTGTCGCCCTAGTTTCCGTCATACCGGTGTTATGTTCCTTGTTTTTGCGTTCCTTACACGGTTGGGTTATAATGGGAACCCCTTGACAGTTCGCCTTGAATAAAAATCCTCCAGCAAGGCCCAACCTTGGTTTTACCATTTGCCACCTAGCCTTTTTCCCTTGGGTTTCGCGGACTCAAGGGTCATCTTTATTTTAACCCCCCCTCCCCCCGGGCCAGTGCTTCTCTAAGTGTTGGTCCAAACTGGGCGATGTCCGACGCCCCCTGGGCAACCAGGGTCTATGCCAACCCGACGTCTTGCCCATCCGGTGTGCCCTGAGAACGAGATATGTGCAGCTCCTATTGGGATTTGTCGGCACATTCGGGTGGCTTTGCTGATTTAGTTTTACCATTGTCGAGATGTCTTGTAACCGGGATTCTGAGTCTGATCGGGCCGTCCTGGGAGAAGGAATATCCTTCGTTGACCGTGAGAGCTTGTGATGGGCTAAGTTGGGACACCCCTGCAGGGTTTTGAACTTTCGAAAGCCGTGCCCGCGGTTATGGGCAGATGGGAATTTGTTAATGTCCAGTTGTAGAAAACCTGAAACATAACTTATTTAAAATGAATCAACAGAGTGTGTGGCCGTGATGGTCTCTTTTCGGCGGAGTCCGGGAAGAGAACACGGTCTCGTGTTATGTTTGAACGTAGGTAGTCTTGGATCACTTCTTGGTCATAGATTCTCGAACGCGTTTCGCCTTCTCTTCTCGCTCTCATTTGCGTATGTTAGCCACCATATTTGCTAGTGCTTGCTGCAGCTCCACCTCATACCTTTTACCTACCTATAAGATTAAATAGTCTTGATCGCGAGGGTGTGAGATTGCTGAGTTCCCGTGACTCACAGATTACTTCAAAACTAGATGCAGGGACCGATGATACCGCTCCAGGAGATTCGACTGAGCTCAAGTGGGAGTTCGATGACGACTCGGGACATTACTATGTTTTCTTTCCAGACGATCAGTAGTGGAGCCCAGTTGGGGCGATCGGGGATCTTATGCATTTGGGGTTGTCTTTATTTTGGTTCCGTAGTCGGACCGTGATTGTATCTGGATGATTGTAATGCTATAATTATGTTATTGTGTGATGTGGCGATTGTAAGCCAACTATGTATCTCTTTCTTATTCAGTACATGGGATGTGTAAAGATTACCCCTCTTGCGGCATTGCCTACAATGCGGTTATGCCTCTAAGTCGTGCTCCGACACGTGAGAAATATTGTCGCATCATGGGTGTTACATATATCCTACGAAACTTACTATTGTTCTCTTTCTGAACTTAGACCATCCGATAAGTTCTGTGCATCGAAACTTGTGTCATTTCCTGTTATGTGAAACTTATGGACTCACCACCGTCTCCGTTAGTTTATTGTTATGTACTTAATTTTCCAATGTACTCTTTTTACGTGCATCCCACACATTGCTACCCAGAGTTACAAGACATTTAACATTTTGGTGCGTAATCCAGACACATCAACTTCTTTGTTTCAGCCCACGATCTGGTATCTCATTCGTGGCACGCCCATAAATAACTTGGCATCTTTACTGTGCGCAGTGCTTATCGACTTGCGTCGGATGAAGTGAGCAATACTTCAATCGCTACTTCCAGTGAATATGCTGATGGAGCACGGGTGGGATGGAAGCACATTTGGTCCACTCTAGCTCCACCAAAGGTTCTGAATTTTGCATGGAGATTGGCAACAGATTCATTAGCTACTTGCAAGAACAAACAAAAACGGAACCTGAAGATAAGTGCTATGTGTCCGATTTGCAACTGTGAAGAGGAAGACTCTTTTCACACCTTTTGCTCATGCATTAATGCAAGGCGACTATGGAGAGAAGTGTTGGTTGTATGGGACCTTCCGGATTTTACAAAAATAATGTCAACGGGAAGAGAATGGTTTGTTCAGATAGTTTCAGATTTGAATGAATATGTACGGCTAAGACTGATGATGCTACTTTGGCGTATTTGGTATGTCCAAAATGAGCTAGTTCATCATAAACCTGCGCCATCAGTGGACGTCTCTTGCCGCTTGATCCCAGCCCTTGGGCTCCTCCTGTGGCTGGTAGGGTAAAGCTGAACACCGACGAATCTGTGCTAAATGGAGTAGCAGGTACAGGTATGATTCTTAGAGACCATGTCGGCAATATCATTTTTAGTTCCTGTAGATATTTGTTTTCTTGTAATGATATGCTTGAGACAAAGATCATGGGCATTCGAGAAGGTCTCTCACTAGCATTACAATGGAGCAATTTGCTTGTTGATGTTGAATCAGACAACCTTGAAGCAGTGAAGATGATTTTTACTGGGGACATGAATAGATCAAAATATGCTTTTCTAATAGAGGAGATCAAAGCTAGTCTGATCGAGCGTAATTTTTGTATTACTTATGTTGTGCGCAGCAAAAATAATGTTAGTCACTTTTTGGCAAATTTTGGACGATCGCATGCCGAACTGTTGTGTGGCTTGGATCGGGTCCTGATGAACTCCTCGACATTGCCGGTCATGATTATAACCCTGGATAGTTTTGAGTAATACAAGTATTATCCTGGAAAAAAACTTGTAATTAATTGAGAATTAATTATTGTTCCTGACTGGCAAAAATTAAGCGCACGCATGACATAGAACTGAGCTTGGCTCGGCTCGATCACGAAACACGACGTGCAAGTCGGGGGAAGATGGGAGCGTGCGGGTATCACTCATCTTCACAAGCTCCAATAGCACGACGACTTTCCGACTGTCTACTACAATAAGTTGTGTCCGACTCCGGCGAGGGAGGGGTGATGACGGCGGCGTGCCGTCGGCTCGCTTCAGTGATTGTAGTTGTTGCTAGGTGGTCTACAGATTTGGATGTAATTTTTATTATTTCTAGTGTTTGTTGTACTGTTATGATAGAAGATGAATAAATTGAAAGTTTTCTTGTAAAAAAGAAGAGAATCTATTTTGAAAAGGCCCAAACTTCCCACGTAGGTCTTTACATATTTTTTCTAAAATAGTTTCATGGCTTGAATACTATCCTATACTTGAACTGATTCCAGGTCACGTAAATCTCATATATTTCCATTCATATGTTTTCAAGTTGATGGAGCTCAATTGCTCAAACATGACGAAACAATTAGACCCGTGACACTTACCCGTTCAACATGGGGAAGGGATAAGCCATGAAAGTTCAAACTGGAACGACCATACCCCGTGCTCCACATTGTACGGACGCATTCATAGTGCCCTGGACGACCGCGGCTGAACTGATATGGGTCGTGCCGTTCCTTCCTTCCGGATCACTGAGACTAGTTACAATGGAAGTAACTTAACTAGTAGCATCACACGTTTCAATACAAAATTGCTTATATGGCAGCTAATTAATAAAAAGAGAGGGATTTGGGGTAACTTAGATACTACTTTCGTTTCAGTTTATAAGTCTTGCACGTATACCTAGGTTACCAATTTTAACACCCTAATATAAACTATATAACACAAAAATTATATCTTTTGAAAGTAGAAACTCCAAAGTTTATGTTGGTATATTTTTGTAATATATGACTTGTATTAGATTGGTCAAATTAACGACCTAGGCGTACGCGCACGCCATGTAAACTGAAAGAGAGATAGTAGTAGTTACTGTAACATCACACATTTCAAGGCATAATGAATCCATAGCCTAATAAATGAACTCTTTCATGATACTCTCTTCTTTCCGGTTTATAAGGCTCAATTCAAAAATCTCACCAACCAAGATAGATGATGAGTGGTGGAATCTTTTTTCTAGTTTGCAAAAACACCCAATTAATGCTCTTATTTTCCTCAAAAAATTATGTTTACGAATGCATTAATTGCAATGCATGCATGCATAAAGTGCATGCATTGGTCAGTTTTCTCTTAATACTTGCATGCAATGATTTAATGCACCTTGAAGTCTGAACATGTGATAGGGAACAACCAAATTGAGCCTTATAAATGAAAAAAACTAAAATTTTGAGATAAGCCCTATAAACTAGAAAGGAGAAAATATCACTTATATGTTACTACCCACTATGAAGCTAGTAACATAGACTAGTAACATTGGCAAGTTACTACTCTATGTTACTCCCCATTGTGAGCAGTCTGAGGCAAGTGGAGACGCGTATCTTGATCGCGGCTACTTTAAGACTATGTAGCTCAAAATTATGGCAAAAAGAAAAGCCCTCAAAATTATGGCAATCAATTACTCCCTCTGTTTGTTTTTACTCTGCATATAAAATTTGGTCAAAGTCAAACTACTTAAAGTTTGATCAAATTTATATAAAAAAGAATGAATATCTACAATGCTAAAACTATATAGTATAAAAATACGTTTCATGGTGCATCTGATAATATTGATTTCATATTATGAATGTTTATGTTTTTTGATAAAAAATTAGTTAAACTCTATAAAGATTGACTTTGACCAAACTTTATATGCGGACTAAAAAGAATGAAGGGAGTAGCAGTAACGGGGAGTCTATCTTTTCGTTTGTGTGTGTGAAATTCGGAAGGCCAAGGTTGCAAAGCAGCATCGATTGCGAGGTACGGAGGCATAGCAGCGTGAGAGTGAGATAGATCTGATTTTCCGCGGCGAGAGCAGCCAGCGACAAGAGTCAATGGGTGGTTATGCGTCCCTCGGCCAATAATTTATGCGATTTTGTCCGGTGTTTTGGCTGCGATCCTCTCGATCGCCCCGACAGGGCCCGCGCTCCCCGATGGTGTGTTGGGATCGCCTCGGAATACGTGGAGAGTTGCCGGCTGACGGCTCCTGCATACTAGCCCAGCTTGCTAAATTGCCATGGCGCCGAGCCGTGTGTAAAGGAACACCTTATGTACTATCAAATCTTATGCGAACTAAAAAGTACTGGAGGGAGTACTCTAGCCCAGCTTGCCAAATTGCAATTTCTTTGGTAAGGCAAACATTTATTTTCTTTTTGCGGGACAAACATATTTCTTTGGTCGGTCTTGGGCTCTTGGCCCTAGACTGCCAGCTCATCTGCCGACTGTGGTCGACCTAGACGGAGCTCGTCGCGACAAGGCGAGGCTGATAGGAGTAGGCGACATGGGACTAGACGGGGGCAACTCTTTAAAGTGGCAAGCAAAGCACAATGACAGTAGAAACAAAACAAACACAATTCCGCGAGACACTCATTTCCCGCCAGTACCTTAACCGAAGACTTTGGACGGGAGCCGGAGGCCGTGTATCAGTATCACATGCCGGCCGAATTAAAGCAACCAACCATCCTCATAGAACCGTGCATGCATACCATACCAGCAGCAAACAGCTCTCAAACTCAACAAGCCAAAACCAGTGGACTTCAAGCCATTTGTTTGCAATTTAAACAAGGCAGCAGCAGCAGCAGCTGCTTGAGATGTACTGGTAGCACCAGAACTGTGGAGGGAACACAACACAATGGATGTACAAAAACATGAACAATTCACACATATATATGGGGGATGTATATATGGTTAGGGGGTGTGGACGCCCCTGTTACATCATAATACAAAATTGGTAGGCACCCTTGTGGGGAGCCTGCATGCCTGCCCTCCTGCATGCATTGTGGGCCCCGCACAAGCACCCGTGCCTACCTAGGCCATGTAACAGGGGGAACCGCTTTCCCCATTCTTCTCTCTTCCTCTCTTCTCTTCTCGTCTCTTTTCTCACCAAAACACTTTCTCGCCTAGCTACGGCTCCTAGAAGTGGCCCTCCATCTCCATGGATCACCATCAGGCCCCTCCCAAACCAACCAGGCACACACACTCTACATAGGACTATAGCACACACACCACTACTAATATAATGCTCCAGCTACGACCGCCAATAGGGGACTAACACTGGCTAGCTATGGGAACTAATTAACAGCATGATGACACATATATAGGGGGGGTTGGGGTTGGGGTGGGGCGGGGCATGCAAACGTGGGAGTTCTCAGGCTAGGGGGGATCGGGTGGGTGCACCCTTCCTCCTGCTGCCCAGTGACAGCACCATCTTGGGGAAGAACCCTCCCCCTTTCTTCCTCTTCACCACCGCCGGCTCGCCGCCGCCGCCATGGCCGTTGCCGTTGCCGTTGCCGTTGCCGGCATTGTCGCTGGACCCGCCGCTGCCGCCACCGTACCCGTTGCGGTGGTGCAGCGGGTTCTCGAGGATGGAGTTGGGCGTGACCTGCCCCGAGTCACCGTCGCCGACGTGGAGGTTCTCGAAGCGCGGGAAAGGGAGCTCGTCGCCGGCGCGATACAGCAGGATATTGGACAGGTCCCCTCCCTGCTCCACCACATGGTCCACCTGCACGGACACACGCACGCACGCGCACATTGGTAGATGATTCAGCATGGAATGCTACTAAAGATTTGTTTATCTCCGACGGGACAATTAGGCAGTGATTAGTGCTACTTAAGCATTTGATTAATGACCTTGCAGGAGAGGCAGCAAAAGTGGAAGGGCTCCTGGAGGATCCTGTCACATGTGAGGCAGACGTTGCCGGAGCCCTTGAATGGCCTGGACTGAGGCCTCGGCTTCAGGAAGATAACCTTCGCGCTGTTGATCGTGTAGGGCTGAGACACACATGCATATACAGTTAATCAATACAGCATATACAGTTAATCAATGTATCATCAAGCCAAATACTCACTCCGTAAAGAAATATAAAAGCATTTAAATGGCTATTTTAGTGACCTAAACAGTGTTATACTCTTTCTTTACAGAGAGTACTACACTGCTACTGGTGCATTAGCTCAAGTAAATTAACAGATGTAGTACGTGATTAAGTTAACCACCTGGACATAGGAGCAGTCGATGAGCTTCTCGAGGTCACCCAGGCGGACGACGTCATTGTACACGTATCGCCGCACCTGATTACATACACATACATGCAGCAAAAATGAGAAAAAACACTGGGATCAGAAGAACAGCCCTATTATGCTTCAAGATTCGTGCAAGTAGTAGAGTAGTGCGGGTGATTAGCCAGAGAAGGGCAGTTCCGGGATTAAAAACAATCCTAGAAGCCAGTAGTAATAAGGTCGCGGTACTGATGCCGATGCTCCTCCATTGGGCAACACATCAATGGAGGACGACTACGCTTTGACCGTGTGGTCGCAAGGAGGCCCCCCATACCCTACCCAAGCCCACAGCGTGCAATGACCAACCACCCCTACCGGGCACAGCATCCACCAGAGCGTATGGCCAAACCAGTGGCCGGACCAGAGGGCACGACGGTAAAAACCCAACCGGAGGGGTTGGTGGTGAATGGTAAAAGATGAGCAGCAGCTGAGGGGGAAGGAGAGCCCTTTTGGTGGCTAGCACTTGACTGTGCCATGAATGAACAGTATCGAGGGAGGCCCCCCCGTCGCAGGGAGGAACAGCATTGTGGCCTTCTTTGGTAAAAAAAGACAAGGAGCCCATTTACCACGGCGCACAATATGGTAAATCTTGTTTGCCCCCGCGGTAACAATCCTAAGACGCCCCAATTCTTACCATGCACACCCACCTGCCTGCCTTGCAGATGCGGAAGAGCGCCACCACAAGGGCAGGGCAGGGATCGGATGCGCTTCCATGCATGGCAAAACGGTTTGGATAAACCGGCCTTTACGAGAAGCATGAGGTAATCCAATCACTCTACACAAAAGATATACGATGCTAATGATCGGCTCACTCGGAAAGGTAGAAACATCTTCTTGGGAAGGGAGCAATTTACCACCGCCATCAACATCGCTTTTGCGTCGAATCGAGCGCGGCGATGGTGGAAATGAGACTGTGACGTTGCAGTAAATTATTATTTTGGGTAAGGTGGAAAAGGGGAGCACAATCACAAGTTTGGAAAGGCCCCTTTCCAGCAAAGGGAGGGGGGAAAGCGGCAGTGCAGGAGCATGGACGCAGCGGTGTGTATTGTAGGACTATACCCATTTCCAGCGAACGGCCAAGGGGGCGGTGAGAATTCACGCAAAATTTTCGACCCCGGTTCCATCCCATCACATCAGAGTTCTACCCATGCCGGCAGAAGCTGGCCAAATTAGTTGCGATGAAAAGGAAGGAGTTGGGAACCGGCAGGAAGAGGACAAGAAAATTCATTCCTCTTGAGGCAAAAGAGATCAAGAGGATCAAGAGAATTTATTTTTAAATTAGAAAGGCCATTTCTACTATATTTAATTTTTACCCTATCAATTTACCGAAGAAGAATAATTTGGCAGAGAATCCATCCAGCTGCAGCTGCCATGATTAAATTAAACTAGGCAGTTGCGATTTATGGGGCTGTTGCTTTATGCAGATTCGGTGAGGTGAGGTGATGGTTACATACTACGTACTACTACATGTTGCAATCGCCATCCTAATTCGAGGCCCTGGAAAGTGGCGGATGACCAAGAACTCGCAAGACGACATGGACAAGGACCCGAGCAAGTACAGGAGAGCTTAGCATGGAATTCCAAAACGAGAGGGGAGTTCTAAGCTTCAATAATACTCCTACTATCTTAGACAACCAGTAGTAGCTAGATGGTGGCCAATAGCAATAGGGCATCACGCGTCCGTCCGTCCGGGCTTAAGCCAAATCTAAGCGAGGAAACAACAGCTCTTGAAAAGACAGCACAGGACAAAACAAAAAGCAATTGGGATTGGGTCGATGGATAGATAGACACACCTCCTCTTGGCCTATCTAGTCTGTGTAGCGGCTACCTTGTGCTAATTGATTCATTAGTTTAGTCCAATTCGTCCGGCTACTACTAATTAAGCCCAAACAAGATAGATTAACTGAGGCATGCAGCACTGATCCTTTGATGATCTCTTCTAGCCTGCTGACAAAGGAAGCAGATCGAGGGCAGAAACTTTGCAAGAAACATGCGAATCGGAAGAAGAAGAGGGAACTAATAAATCAGAACAATTGTACCCAAAAAAAGCATGCATGCAGCAAGAAAATCAACCAATTAAAGAAGATTAACCGTGAGTTCGGGTAAGGCGGAGGATGAAGAAACGAGAGCGATGAGGTATGGAGTCGGACCTGTAGGAGTGGGTGGTGGCGGTGGGCGGGGGCGCAGTGCGGGCAGATGCTGGTGCAGCAGGCGAGGCAGAAGATGTTCTTCTCGTTCTTCCTGCGGCTCTCGTGCGCCTCGCACCCCACGAAGAAGCTCTCCTCCACCAGGCCCCCAACCCACCCGGGCACCCGCATCCCCATCTCCCCCTCCCTCCCCGCCTTGCTCTCTCTCACTGCCTCTTGACGACTCTCTCTCTCTCTCTCTCTCTCTCTCTCTCTGTGTTTCTTGGCAATTCTCCTCTTGGTTGGTCTGGTTTGGTTTGATCTCTCTTTTGTTTTCTTGGCAGGCCAATTCTGTCTTCCTGTCTGCCCTCCCTCCCTCTCTCTCTCTGGTTCAGTGGTGGTGGTGGCGCGTAAGGGCGGGCGTACTACATGTCATGTATGTAGATGTGGCTTGTCTTGTTGCAGCTGCGGGGGTGGAGAGAGGAGAGGAGAGGAGAGGGAATGTGCAACGAATCCATCCTTTGGGGGGAGCTATTTATAGTGTGAAAGGGATGAAGAACGGATGACGATGATGGCGACGATGCCTCCTACAACTCGTTGGGGGTCTGGCCGTCACGGTGCCATGCTACTAGTACAAGTGTTGGTTGGATGCGTTCCTTGTTTGAGCAAGGGGAGGGGGGATCTCCTCTCTGGCTGGCAGCCACTCTCCGTGTCAAAGCGAAATTCATGCCCTGGTTGGGTGATTTTTTTGGGGGGCATTTTGGTCACCGGGTTCATGGTTCAATTGTGTGATATACTAGTACTTTCGTGTTTTAATCCTTTCAAAATAAAGTTGGTCTGCTACTCTCATTTTCTTGTTATTACCGCTCCATGGCTTGTGAATTACTTCCTCCGTTCCTTTATATAAAGTGTATTTTGTTTTTGTTTTTGATAAAATTCCATAATATAAGTTGCATTTCTTCTGATTCTATAAAATTTCGCTTTTAGACCTCTGGAATAAAGGAAAGTATCTCTCCCCCAATTGTATGTATCTTTGCTTGTAAAGAAAAAAAAGGGAAAGTATATATCTCCCGATTGCGTGTATCTCTTACTTTTCTAGGTTAAATGATTTACTTGCCACCAATCAATGATTCAGCCAAAGTTAATTTTGTCTTAACTTGTGAATAATTATGTGCCTTGGCCACCATGCCAAAATGTATACACCTTAAGTAAAGGAATGGAGGGACTATATCTGAGCACAGAAATATTAGTTGAGCTCCGGGGAAAAATTGAGATGATTTTCTTCCGTTTCAGATTACTTCTAGTTGAAGATTTATTTTCCACCCTTCTAGTCCAAGGTTCACAAATACTATAAGATATTTTGAATATTTTAATATGGCCTTCCTTTGTACGAACTGAAATGAGTGATTGAACAAACTGGAATGTTTTTATATACATCTATTTATAAAGAAAAATACAACTACTTATATTTGTTAACGAAGAAACTAGTATTAGTGGAGCTCGGGGAAGAGGAAGAAAAAAAAAATAGAGAAATGGTTTTCTTCCGTGTGAGGTTCCTTCTAGCGGAAGGTTAATTCCCCATGCTTCCAGCGGAAGGTTCGTTTTTCCACTGCACCAGGGTGCCATATCGCCATGATGCATGGAATCTCAATAACACGATGGCCATTTTACAGGCAGCTCGTGGCGGCACTATGGTTGGAAGGGGCATCTATCCTACACGAAATGTAGACAAGGAATATGCGCCCAATAACCGGACCATGATTTCTGGTCGTCTCCTAAACAAACACGGAGTTACTTTCTGGTTCAACCTTTCGAAATCTCATCTCGTTTTGCGTCATGCCGTCCTTTCATCCCATCTCCAAATCACGTTTGTTTTGGCCGCTTCTTCTCTCCACTTTGCTCCGCTGGAAAAAAGGCCTCTGCTTTTTATCGCCGGTGCTTTGCCGCGGGGCGCTCGTACTCGTACTCGTGTACCGCCCCTCTGCTTTTTCTCGCCTCTTGTTTTGCATGGCCGTTTGGCTTTTGGTCCCTTTCTTTTCACCCGGCCTTGGACTGTAGCGGGTGAGCGAGTCCTTGGCGGTACAGCTGCACGTCGCGAGACCAGATGAGATGGAATGATGATATTGTACGCGTGATTGTGGTGTGGTTGTGGGGGTGCGTGACGTTGCCGGTTTGCGGATTTGAATGGTTGGTGGTTGTTTTCGGGGAGGCAGGGGCCGGCTGGGCGCAACAACAGAAAGAAAGCGTGGAACAGTGCTGCACGTACTGCAGACGAGTGAAAAGTGATCGGAATTGGCCGTCGAATGCGCCCGCCATTTATCTGGCTGGTCTTTTTCTTGAATCATGACATTATCCCTTCCCTGGAAGAAATAAAAGACTGCTGAATCGTCAATTGTGCAGCGGCACATGGCCTAACTGCTGAAGCGGCACGGACATTCCCAGAGCACAACGCATGCGGTGAGGAAGGGAGTGGTCGTCGATCATAGACGGCTTGCTGGTACGTACGTACGTACGTAGGAGTACATGTGTGATGGAGTGACCGATCTGGCGTGACGGTGAGAGAGTAGCCATCCCACGCATACGAGTAGCTGCAGCAACCCATTGTCCTCCTTCCCGCCTTTGTGCTTGTCCACAGAATGTGCCTACTCCGTAGAGTCATGGCGACTCAAATCCCATCACCCCTGTCCGTCCCCATGTGTGCGCGTCGTGTTGGTTCTGACACGGCTAAAATGGATTTGAACTAGCAGGAAACTGGGAGCTGGCAGCAGCACACTTTTGTTTTATTGTACAAGAAAAATGGTACGTACAGTGTTGTTTTTCTTTCCTCCGTTCTACAATATAAGCTGTGCTATTAGCATTTTTATTAGAGCATCTCCAATAGCATATGTATATTTAGATGTCTATATAGTCATATAGACAATGGTCTAAAAAAATACTCTCATATATACGTCCAGTTTTGCATCAGAATGTCTATATACAGAGACCATGACATGTGGGCCGTCGCTGGGGAGAAGAAGAAATCATGACTGCAGCTGAGTTTAGACAATGCCTTCACATTGTCCAGGCGTGGACATTGTCGAGGTCGATATAGAGGATGTGTATATTTGGACGACCATATAGACAAGCTCTTGGACGCCTGTTTTGAGGTCACGTCGTGAAAAAACGAGTATAGACATCCATATAGACAAGCTATTGGAGATGCTCTTATAAGTCAAATTTGCGCATGTTTGTCGAAGTTTTTAGGGAAAAAACATTAACATCAATGATAGTGTACCATATTTGTATCATTAGATCCTTCATCAAAAGCATTTTCATATTTTATTCATTTTGTATTGTCGACGCTGGTATTTATATCACTGATTCCTGGTCAAACATAGTACATACGTTTGATCTTCGTGGAAATTTAAGCATCTTATGTTGTGAAACGAAGGGAGTAATGAAAATGTCACGCTGTTAACTTGCTAGAGAAACACTATCAGGAAGTTGGCCGATGCACGGATATCTGCAAGACCGTGACTTCTCTCTTAATCAATGAAAACTTCAAGTCTTCAAGGAGGAAGCTTGGATCAACAAAATCAACATGACCGCCAGCTTCTCCATGACCCACGTTCGTCAATTCGTTGAACTTCGGTTGCCCATCTCGGCGTTCCCGCTCGAGAAGCAGGCGGAAGATGAGATATACTTGGAAGCATGTCACAGATGGTCAATACTCGGCGGCGACGGCTTACTCCGCACAATTCCTGTGAACCTTATACTCTCCTATGGATCACACGGTTTGCAAGGCTTGGGCATCGTCAAAGGTGAAGTTCTTCGCTTGGCTCGCAATACAAGATAGAATCTGGACAACGGATAGGCCGGCACGTCGTGGATGGTCAAACCGTCATCTTTGCCCCCTATGCAAAAGAGAACAAGAATCCGGGCTACACCTCTTCGTCAAATGTCGTTTCACCCTCAGCCTATGAATGTGTGGCTACATCTTGAAGATATTGACACATCTACTTGGCACCTTGAGAACTCTATGAAGAATTGGTGGGTGAATAGATCAAGCAAGAGCACCCCCAATCGAAAAGCCATGGCCTCCCTCGCCATGCTAATTGGATGGACCATTTGGAATCAAAGAAAACGCCTGGGTATTTCAACAAAAGAGTATGCCTCCAACAATATTGCTCAACAACATCAAGTGCGATGCCATCCTCTGGGTAACCGCTGGGGCAAAAAATTTGGGCACCATCATAATGGGATAGTAACACCTTTTGTTTTTCAGTTATGAGGTGTATTTCAAACTCTATATTCTTCTTTAATTAATATATAAGACAAATCTTTTGCCTCGGTTTGGTTTCGAAAGAAAGAGACAAGTCTTTTGCCTTGTTTTAATAAAAAAAAGAATGACATTCGAAACGCCGTAGGGTGCCCATAAACAAAGCCCACTTAACTTTTTCATGGGCCTCTTGCTCGTGGCCATTAACAACAGCTCCACCACACTCCTCTGCAATGTTTGCAGTAATTAGCAAGGAGGCACCAAAACGAGTTTTATACTCGTACAAGATTTCATTCGCTCTGCATTCTTCTTCAGTTTGCTGATGGCGCCATTGACGTGTGGTGGATCTGAAGTCTGAAGGAGCCCCTCCTTGCAGTCGGTAAGACGCTGTCATCCACACGAACAGATTAATCAGTACTGGTACTAGAACGTTGCAAGACAAGATGATTCACGATGCCGACTGCCTCTGACAGAGGCCGAGCGAAGGACCGACCGATCCGCCTCATGATCCAGTGACAGAGGCATCATCAGAGGCTTAAGTGCACTCTGGCACGCGACAGTGAGGCTAATCACGGTCGCGTTGCGTTCGAGGAGGAGGGACGGATGTTACTACGGATGTGATGCGTGGATCCCTAACTGAAACTTTCGGCTTGAAATGAGAGGCTTTTACAACGCATGGTGGCATGCATGCTCTGACTCCCACTGAACCTGCACGCACTGTGTGCACTGCGTCCGTCTGCGTGCCCCTTTGACCGATGTATTGTTATTCTAGTGCCATCCTCGCACACACTTGGATCTTGCTTCAATTATGGCGGGTACTGCGACAAGTCGAGTTCATGCTCCACATGATTGTGGCATCCAAGAGAAGGAGATCGAGTAGGGGGTAGGGGTTGGCTAACCGGCGGCGTCTAATATGATCGTCGATGTGGTTGGTTTTGATGAACCAAGCATCGCTGAACAGATGGTGTCTCCCACTTTCTCTGAACATAAGTTTCGAGCTGTTCGGGGCGGCGAAAAGTGCAGGGAGACGCTCCTGGCGGTGCTGGTAAAAGCATGCAGTAGTGCTAGTGCTATGTACGCCGGCATGCACCCTCGTGTCTGTCTGTGCTAACCCTGAAGGCTGCTCCGTTTTCCTAGAGAGAGCCCCAGCCACCGCCAGCCGCCGTCGACCCCTTCGCCGGCCAGGCGGCAGGCGAACAGGCGATCGCAGAAATCCCCGCAGCGAGACTGTTTGTGCAACAGTTTGCGTCCTGGCGCGATTCGAAACTCTGGAACAGGAGAAGAGAGGGGCGGTCGATGGCTATGCGAACCTGATGGAGAATGCGGAGATTCAGAGGTGGCTGCGCAGGGCACGGTCGATGTTCCACGGCGCTCTTCCCCTCCGTGATACAGCACAGTATGTGGCGCTCGCTGCTTGCATGTGCGTCCGCGTGTTGCATCCATGCGTATGCGTGTGTGTATGCGACTTCATCTTTTGGTGGTGCCTCATCCATGGGAGGCAGGCAGAGCTGCCCGTCTTCCTCCCCTGGTTTCTGAAATGAAATGTCAGTCCATGCTGTTTCTGAAGACGATCTTTGGCGTGGCTAGTGCAGCTCATTCTCGTACCCAACACCAATACACCTAGTAAAATAGCCTCGCGTACTACCACGGCAAATCATCGTACATGCATTTTTTAAAAGCTGCAACAGCTTGTGACAAGAGCTACAACATGTAATAACAGAGGAACAAGCTCACTAGGAGCATTGTCAGACCACTCTGCGTCCTATTTAGTTACATTTTTTTTGAAAAGGGGGGATTCCCCGGCCTCTGCATCAGAAAGATGCATACGGCCATAACTATTTAGTTACATAGGTCGTAGTAATATCTAACACACACTGGGATCTATTCTATCCCGGCTTGCTTCAATTATATAGTGCGTACGACAGGTCGAGTTCGTGATCGACATGATTGTGGCATCCAAGAGAACGAGTTCAGGTACTACATCGACAAGTAGTAGGAGTTAGCTAACGTGCGGATCGACCTGATTATAGTTTGCTGAAGAACAGATGGAGCAACTTTTAGGTGCCTCCCGCTTTCTCTGAACAAACATAAATTTGGAACGAACTGTTGTTGAGGGCAGTGAAAAGTGCTGGGAGGTCAGATCCTGCTGGTAAAGCAGTGGTGCCATGTAGTTTCTGCATCTCATGTGTATGTGCTGGCGCTGAGGACTGGCCTCGATCGACCCCTTCCCCGGCCAATACCCAGAACGTGTGCAGAGTGGTCTCATACCCAGGACCAATATACTAGTAAAATAGCCTCGCGTACTACCACGGCAAATCATCGTACATGCATTTTTTTAAAGCTGCAACAGCTTGTGACAAGAGCTACAACATGTAATAACAGAGGAACAAGCTCACTAGGAGCATTATCAGACCACTCTGCAGGTGGTTTAAACTCCAAAAACGCCTTATATTTAGTTATACAGATTGTAGTACTATTTAATTCATAAGCTACAACTTTATTCTCTAAAACGACGTTTAAACAAGGCAATGGAAAATCATTAAGGACGCTCATAACGCACGATCGTTCCCAAGGAAGGACCCCTGGCGCGAACCTTGCCACCTAGATAGATGGTTCGCTCGGAGGTGTGCCGAGGCAAAATATCGTTCGCTATCGAAGGCCTATTGTGGGACCCTATCCGCGAGATGGGACAAACCCTATCAGAGGAATTTGATACAAAAATAAAGAAAACAACCAAAAATTAAAAAAAAAACATGTCTGCCCAAAGAAATGTACGTCAATTCAAAAATGTATTAGGACACACAAAGCGAAAAGTTGCCTCGATATAGATAATAAATTTGCCATGGCATATACAATAAACTTTCCATCAAATATGCAATAAACTTGCCATGGTCCAATAAAAAAACTTCAAAGTAAAAATTGCCATGATACAATATAAAAAATTGGCATGATCTGGAGGAAAAATTGCAATGGCATATACAATAAATTTTTCATGGTCCAATCCAAACAAATTTCACAGGAAAAATTGCCATGATGCAGAGGAAAAATTGTCGTGGTACGTGGCAGCTTTAAGAAAAAAATGTTGTGCATATAATGGCGAAATAAGAAAAAGTTTGTATTGGTCACATGGAAAAAAAGAAAGAAAAAGTTTGTATTGGTCACATGGAAAAATTAGTAAGTTTTTTATCTTCTAAAAATCATGGAAAATATAGAAAAAAATGTAGTAGTCACATGGCAAAATTTAAGAAAATTTGGTTTGTAGATACATGGCGACTTTTGACGGAAATCGTGGTCACATGGTAAATTTATGAGAGATTGCACTTGTAAAAAGAGAAATTACGATGACATGATGAAATAAATCCACCTATATGGAAATATAAAACTGACATACTATATGAAAAATTGGCCATTGTATGCTCAATGAATTTGCCATGGCAGGAGAAAAAACATGCAAAGTTAAATGTAAATCCCTTGAAAATTTCAAAAATTATGACACGATTAAAACTTGCCATGATATGTACACTTAAAGTTGCCATGTCCTATACAACGAAACTGTCATGAAATTTTTGAAAACCAGGAAATTCATATATAAACACAATTAAAAGTTGCCATGATATATACGCTATAACTCCCATGATCTATGCAAAACCGCCGTTCTAAAATAGAAAACAATATCACACAAATAAAATTTCATATTTTGTTGTGACTTCTATATTTTCTAATCTTTTGCCATGATTTATGAAACAAATCTTTAACAAACTTGCCACGTTGTACACAACACACTAACCCCTTCAAATTTCCATGTGATCAGCCCAAGCATCATCACAACATGTCGTGTTCTACACAACACATTTTCCAAAAATTTCCTTGATAGGTTAGTGTATATAAAACATCCAAGATTGATAGTATAATAGCATGGAACAATAAAAAATTATAGATACGTTGAAGACATATCAATGATGTATCAAAGAGTGGACTATGGGGGGGGGCTAGGGATCTATTAGTCTTCATCGAGCCAACGCAATCAAGAAAGGTGGTTCGACTTGAGGAGGTCAAGATCGTCATCATCTAGCTCAAGTGGATTATGCACAAGGCAAAGGTTTGTCCTTGATAGGTTTTCTATTTTACCGGTTTCATGGTGCTAGTTGGGAGATCGGGTTATAGGATCGGTAGTCGTACTATCAATGGGGGCTCTCAAGTGAGTAGCTTGATCATATAGTTCGTAGAGAGATCAAACCATTGCATCCTTGGCATCATATTTCATAGTTATTATTTGACTCTTCCCTTTGTGAGGTTTTAGAGTTTGTGTTCGTCTTCTTGTCAAACTCAAGCTCATCAAAAATGGAGTTTGCATCCTTCATCTTTGAGTTTCCGGTGTTCGAGAGTTTGTCGGTTCATGCTTGGGGAAGGTCCTCTTCCTTATCCTATTGGCATTTCTTTTCCATTGCTACTTAGTAATTTATCCGGTCACTGTTGGATAGTACTTTTTGTTATCTATCCAAGAAGCTTGAGTTTACTGATTTTCGAGTCCGTTGCAGTAGTTATAGGAGCTTCAGTATTGGAGCATCCTTCTGTTTTGCTTGGGTAGTTTTTCAGCTTTAAGCAGTAGTATAGCAGTAGTACTGCTATAAGCGGTAGTATGGCTCTCCCGAGTGGTATTACTGCTTTGCGCGGTACTTCCACTTCCTTCTACCGCAATCACTTTCGCTTATTTTTATGCTTCTATTGCCCAATCTGCTGGAGCGGTAGTATTGCTTTAAGCGGTAGTACCTCTCTGGCAGAACTACCGCTCTTGTATTTCATTTTCGTTGGGCTGCGTTGACCTGGCTAAGCGGTAGTTCCACTTGTGCACGTCCAGTGCACATAACGGTTGGATTGGGGGGGGCTATTTAAGGTGGTCTTCTTCCCAATGGTTCTTATCCGTTGTGCTCGTGTTTTCCCCCCATTGTTGACCTTCTTTGAGCTTGCTATCTCTCTATCTCTCCAATGATTCTTGCTAGTTTTTGAGGGAAAAGAGAGAGGAGATCTAGAACCACATTTCCACCAATCACTTTCTCCTCTATGTGAGGGGAACCCCTTGGATCTAGATCTTGGAGTTCTTTGTGTTCTCTTATTCGGTTTTCCTCTCATATTCTTCTCTAGCATTAGTTGCTTTTGTGGGACTTGAGAAACAAGGACTTGGGCACTCTGTATGCCCTTGCCATTGCATTTAGTGCATCGGTTTGAGTTCTCCACGGTGATACATGGAAGTGAAGTTTGAGTAGATTATTACTCTTTGGTGCTTGGTACCCTAGAGATTGTTCCTCTTGGGTGCTTGGGCGCCCTAGACGGTTGGTGGTGTCTCAGAGCTCAACCATTGTGGTGTAAAGCTCCGGGCAAGTATCAGGGTCTCCAATTAAGTTGTGAAGATTGCCCCGAGCAATTTTTACAAGTACCGGTGACCGCCCCCAAGGGCCGCCAATTGTACGGGTTTGGTGACCGTCCTCAAGGGCCCCTTAGTGGAATCACGACATCTTTCATTATTCGAGGGCGTGAGGAGATTACGGTGGCCCTAGTGAGTTTTTTGGGAGCATTGTGCCTCCATACCGGTCAAAACGAAGATTAGCATCCGCAAGGGTGTGAACTTCAGGATACATCACCATCTCCGCGTGCCTCGGTTATCTCTTACCCTACCGCTTTACTTATGCATTTTACTTTGTGATAGCCATAGTGTTTCATGTTATATATCTTGCTTAGCATAAATTGTTGGTGCACATATGTGAGCCTAATTATTTTAGGTTTTGTGCTTGAAAAATTAAACACTAGTTTTATTCCGCATTTGTTCAAGCCTACACTACAAAAAATACACTTCCGTGATGATACGTGTTTGTCACAGTAGGTCACGTTTTCTGTCATGCATGTACATTGATATGTCTATTGGGGAACGCAGTATTTAAAAAAAAATCCTACGATCACGCAAGATCTATCTAGGAGAAGCATTGCAACGAGCGGGGAGAGTGTGTCCACGTACCCTCGTAGACCGAAGGCGGAAGCGTTAAGTAACACGGTTGATGTAGTCGAACGTCTTCGCGATCCAACCGATCAAGTACCGAACACATGACACCTCCACGATCTGCACACGTTCAGCTCGATGACGTCCCTCGAACTCTAGATCCAGCTGAGGCCGAGGGAGAGTTTCGTCAGCACGACGTGGTGGTGACGGTGATGATGAAGTTACCAACGCAGGGCTTCGCCTAAGCACCACGACAATATGACCGAGGTGGAAAACTGTGGAGGGGGCACCGCACACGGCTAAGACAAATCTTGGAGTGTCTATGGGGTGCCCCTCCCCCGTATATAAAGGAGTGGAGGAGGGGAGGGCCGGCCTCCTAGGGCGCGCCCCAAGGGGGGATTCCTACTCCTACTAGGAGTAGGTTTCCCCCCTTTCCTAGTCCAACTAGGAGGGGGAGGAAGGGAAGAGGGAGAGAAAGGAAAGGGGGGCCAGCTGATACGTCTCCAACGTATCTATAATTTTTGATTGTTCCATGCTATTATATTATCAACCTTGGATGTTTTATATGCATTTATATGCTATTTTATATGATTTTTGGGACTAACCTATTAACCCAGAGCCCAGTGCCAGTGCCAGTTTCTGTTTTTTCCTTGTTTTAGAGTATCGCAGAAAAGGAAAATCAAACGGAGTCCAATTGACCTGAAACTTCATGGAACTTATTTTTGAAAGGAAAGCAACACGGAAGACTTGGAGTCCACGTAAGGGAAGCAACGAGGAGGCCACGAGGCAGGGGGCGCGCCCTCCACCCTCATGGGTCCCTCGTGGCCCCCCTGACGTACTTCTTCCGCCTATATATCTCCATATACCCTAAAAACATCTGGGAGCACAATAGATCGGGAGTTCCGCCGCCAGAAGCCTCCGTAGCCACCGAAAGCCAATCTAGACCCGTTTTGGCACCCTGTCGGAGGGGGAATCCCTCTCTGGTGGCCATCTTCATCATCCCGGTGCTCTCCATGACAAGGAGGGAGTAGTTCTCCCTCGGGGCTGAGGGTATGTACCAGTAGCTATGTGTTTGATCTCTCTCTCTCTCTCGTGTTCTTGAGGTGTTACGATCTTGATGTATCGCGAGCTTTGCTATTATATTTGGATCCTATGATGTTTCTCCCCCCCCCTCTACTCTCTTGTAATGGATTGAGTTTTCCCTTTGAAGTTATCTTATCGGATTGAGTAAAGATTTGAGAACACTTGATGTATGTCTTGCCGTGCGTATCTGTGGTGACAATGGGATACCACGTGATTCACTTGACGTATGTTTTGGTGATCAACTTGCGGGTTCCGCCCATGAACCTATGCATAGGGGTTGGCGCATGTTTTCGTCATGATTCTCCGGTAGAAACTTTGGGGCACTCTTTGAGGTCCTATGTGTTGGTTGAATAGATGAATCTGAGATTGTGTGATGCATATCATATAATCATACCCACGGATACTTGAGGTGACATTGGAGTATCTAGGTGACATTAGGGTTTTGGTTGATTTGTGTCTTAAGGTGTTATTCTAGTACGAACTCTAGGGCTGTTTGTGACACTTATAGGAATAGCCCAACGGATTGATTGGAAAGAATAACTTTGAGGTGGTTTCGTACCCTACCATAATCTCTTCGTTCGTTCTCCGCTATTAGTGACTTTGGAGTGACTCTTTGTTGCATGTTGAGGGATAGTTATGTGATATGATTATGTTATTATTGTTGAGGGAACTTGCACTAGTGAAAGTATGAACCCTAGGCCTTGTTTCCTATCATTGCAATACCGTTTACGCTCATTTTTATCATTAGTTACCTTGCTGTTTTTATAATTTCAGATTACAAAAACCTTTATCTACCATCCATATACCACTTATATCACCATCTCTTCGCCGAACTAGTGCACCTATACAACTTACCATGTATTGGGTGTGTTGGGGACACAAGAGACTCTTTGTTATTTGGTTGCAGGGTTGCTTGAGATAGACCATCTTCATCCTATGCCTCCTACGGATTGATAAACCTTAGGCCATCCACTTGAGGGAAATTTGCTACTATCCTACAAATCTCTGCACTTGGAGGCCCAACAACGTCTACAAGAAGAAGGTTGTGTAGTAGACATCAAGCTCTTTTCTGGCGCCTGATACGTCTCCGTCGTATCTATAATTTTTGATTGTTCCATGCCAATATTATTCAACTTTCATATACTTTTTGGCAACTTTTTATATTATTTTTGGGACTAACATATTGATCCAGTGCCCAGTGCCAGTTCCTGTCTGTTGCATGTTTTTGATTTCGCAGAATATCCATATCAAACGGAGTCCAAACGGGATAAAAACGGAAGGAGCTTATTTTTGGAAAATATGGAAAATTCGGAAAGAAAATCAACGCGAACCAGTGCCCGAGGTGGTCACGAGGCAGGGGGCACGCCCTTACCCTCGTGAGCCCACCGTAAGGCGGTTGACACTCTTCTTTTGCTGCAAGAAAGCTAATATTCGGAAAAAAATCACGGTGAAGGTTTCAGGCCAATCGGAGTTACGGATCTCCATATATATATATATATATATATACACACACGAAATGGTGAAACAGAGTCAGAACAGAACGCAGAACCAGAGAGAAACAGAGAGATAGATCCAATCTCGGAGGGGCTCTCACCCCTCCCATGCCATGGAGGCCAAGGACCAGAGGGGAAACCCTTCTCCCATCTAGGGAGGAGGTCAAGGAAGAAGAGGAAGAAGGGGGCCCCTCTCCTCCGGTGGCGCCGGTATGCCGCCGTGGCCATCATCATCATCAGCGCGATCTTCACCAACACCTCCGCCATCTTCACCAACATCTCCATCACCTTCCCCCCTCTATCTACAGCGGTCCACTCTCGCACAACCCGTTGTACCCTCTACTTGAACATGGTGCTTTATGCTTCATATTATTATCTAATGATGTGTTGCCATCCTATGATGTCTGAGTAGATTTTCGTTGTCCTATCGGTGGTTGATGAATTTCTATGATTGATTTAATTTGCTTGTGGTTATGTTGCTGTCCTTTGGTGCCCATCATATGAGCGCGCGCATGGATCACACCATAGGGTTAGTTGTATGTTGATAGGACTATGTATTGGAGGGCAAGAGTGACAGAAACTTCAACCTAGCATAGAATTTGATGCATACGGGGTTGAAGGGGGACCAATATATCTTAATGCTATGGTTGGGTTTTACCTTAATGAACATTAGTAGTTGCGGATGCTTGCTAATAGTTCCAATCATAAGTGCATAGAATTCCAAGTAAGGGATGACATGCTAGTAGTGGCCTCTCCCACATAATACTTGCTATCGGTCTAGTAAGGTAGTCAATTGCTTTAGGGACAATTTTGCAACTCCTACCACCACTTTTCCACACTCGCTATATTTATTGTTTCTTTGTCTTAACAGCCCCTACTTTTTATTTACGTACTCTTTATTATCTTGCAAACCTATCCAACAACACCTACAAAGTACTTCTAGTTTCATACTTGTTCTAGGTAAAGCGAACGTCAAGCGTGCGTAGAGTTGTATCGATGGTCGATAGAACTTGAGGGAATATTTGTTCTACCTTTAGCTCCTCGTTGGGTTCGACACTCTTACTTATCGAAAACTGTTGCGATCCCCTATACTTGTGGGTTATCAAGACCTTTTTCTGGCACCGTTGCCGGGGAGCAATAGCGCGGGTGAATATTCTCGTGTGTGCTTGTTTGCTTTATCACTAAGTAATTTTTGTTTGCTGTTCTTAGTTGTTTTCTACCCTTAGTTATGGGTAGGAAATGCAAAATACCAAAAAAATTAGTTGTACCTATTGAACCAATAGTTGAAGAACCACTCAAAATCTATTACACTGCTGAAGCTTTTTACTTGGATCATCTTCGATCCCTTTGTGCTCGTGACGAAACCCCAACTAGCTTAGTTGAGGGCAAATCTTTAGATGAGCATGCTTGTTATGTGCGACACCGTATATCTGAAAAAGGGAAACTATTATGGGGTCAAATTCAACGTTTGCAATGCTATGCTTGGAATTTATGTGAAATATATGATTTTACTTGTTGTTCTGAAAACCCTAAGAAACACCTTCCCTATCAATGTGAGTTTAGTAATAATGGAATCGTATCTTCGTATGCTAAGGGTGTTTATAATTACTATGATGTTCAACAAATTGAAGAATTTGTTGCTTTTAAGGGTGCTTCTGAAATTGCTTCTTTGATTGAAAAGTATGATGCTACTCTTCACAAATCTGAAAATTTTGCCATACTTGAATATTGTTATGAGAATTATGCTTCTAATGCTTATGTTAAACTATATATTGAGGACTACTCCACTGTCCAAGAAGAGATTAATATTTTGCAGGAGTCTATGGAAGAAGAAATTGATGAAACTGTGAGCTCATTGGATGAAAAAGATGAGGAGGAGAGCGAAGAACAAAAGGAGGAAGAGCGGATTGATCACCCGTGCCCACCTTCTAATGAGAGTAACTCTTAAACTCATACATTGTTTAATTCCCCTTCGTGCTTACCGAAGGATGATTGCTATGATGACTGTTATGATCCCGTTGATTCTTTTGAAATATCCCTTTTTGATGATGCTTGCTATGCTTGTGGCCAAGATGCCAATATGAATTATGCTTATGGAGATGAACTTGCTATAGTTCCTTATGTTAAACATGAAATTGTTGCTATTGCACCCACGCATGATAGTCCTATTATCCTTTTGAATTCTCCCAACTACACTATATCGGAGAAGTTTGCACTTATTAAGGATTATATTGATGGGTTGCCTTTTACCGTTGCACATGATGATTTCGATAAATATAATATGCATGTGCTTGCTGTTCCTACTTGCAATTATTATGAGAGAGGAACTATATCTCCACCTCTCTATGTTTCCAACATGATAAAATTGCAAGAAACTGTTTATACTATGCATTGACCTTTACTAGGTGTGCATGAATTGTTCTTTTATGACATGCCGATGCATAGGAATAGAGTTAGACTTCGTCATTGCTTGATATATGTTGCTTTGTGCTCACTACTAAATTACAAATCATTTTTAATTAAAATTGGCTTTGATATACCTTGGGATCCGGGTGGATTCACTACTTGAGCACTATATGCCTAGCTTAATGGCTTTAAAGAAAGCGCTGCCAGGGAGACAACCCGGAAGTTTTAGAGAGTCATTTATTTCTGTTGAGTGCTTTCATATAATTTAAAAACAACAAAAATAAAGAGGGGAACCCCAAACTTTTCAAAAAGGAAAGTGAAAGTGAGAAAGACAAGCATTGTTGAAGTGGGAGAGCTCCTTGAACTTTGTTCATGCTCACGACAACTTTGTGAATCTTGATTACAGAAACTTTTCAACAAAAATAATTATACCCTTGTAAAATTCCATTGTATTATAAAAATAATGTGCCAAGGTTTGCCTTTAGGATGTTTACGATGCTTGTTGGTTTGTGCGGTGCAGGACAGAAACTTTGGCTGTAGTGCATGAATTTTAATTTTTTACTGGAACGTCAAATGGTTCTGATTCTTCTTGAACTGTATTGTTGTACAAATTTTTTATTTTTCCTAATTTTTGCAGAATTTTTAAAGTATCAGAAGTATGGTGAATGTTCAGATTGCTAGAGAATGTTCTGTTTTAGACAGATTCTGTTTTTGATGCATAGTTTGCTTGTTTTGATGAAACTATCAATTTATATCAGTGCATTAAGCCATGAAAAAGTTATACTACAGTATAAAAAATGCAAAAAATATGAATTTGTTTTCAACGGTACTTATAGTGGTGATTTGCTTTATTATACTAACGGATCTTACCGAGTTTTCTGTTGAAGTTTTGTGTGGATGAAGTGTTCGATGATCGAGAAGGTCTCGATGTGAGAAGAAGGAAGAGAGGCAAGAGCTCAAGCTTGGGGATGTCCGAGGCACCCCAAGTAAATATTCAAGGAGACTCAAGCGTCTAAGCTTGGGGATGCTGGGGAGGCATCCCCTCTTTCTTCAACAAGTATCGGTATGTTTTTCGGATTCGTTTCGTTCATGCGATATGTGCAACCTTGGAGCGTCTTTGCTTTAGTTTTCATGTTTCTTTTTTTCACCATGCTGGTATGAGATAGTCCTTGGTTGATTTATAGAATTCTCTTTGCACTTCACTTATATCTTTTGAGTATGGCTTTATAGAATGCTTCATGTGCTTCACTTATATCATTTGAAGTTTGGATTGCTTGTTTCTCTTCACTTAGACAACCGCCATTTGTAGAATGCTCTTTTGCTTCACTTATATTTGTTAGAGCGTGGGCATATATTTTGTAGAAAGAATTAAACTCTCTTTCTTCACTTATATCTATTTAGAGAGATGATAGGAATTGGTCATTCACATGGTTAGTCATAAAATCCTACATAAAACTTGTAGATCACTGAATATGATATGTTTGATTCCTTGCTATAGTTTTGCGATATAAAGATGGTGATATTAGAGTCATGCTAGCGGGTAGTTGTGGATTAGTAGAAATACTTGTGTTGAGGTTTGTGATTCCCGTAGCATGCACGTATGGTGAACCGTTATGTAACGAAGTCGGAGCATGATTTATTTATTTATTGTCTTCATTATGAGTGGCGGTCAGGGATGAGCGATGGTCTTTTCCTACCAATCTATCCCCCTAGGAGCATGCGTGTAGTACTTTGTTTCGATGACTAATAGATTTTTGCAATAAGTATGTGAGTTCTTTATGACTAATGTTGAGTCCATGGATTATACGCACTCTCACCCTTCCACCATTGCTAGCCTCTCTAGTACCGCGCAACTTTCGCCGGTACCATAAACCCACCATATACCTTCCTCAAAACAACCACCATACCTACCTATTATGGCATTTCCATAGCCATTCCGAGATATATTGCCATGCAACTTCCATCATCATATACATGACTTGAGCATTCATTGTCATATTGCTTTGCATGATCGTAAGATAGCTAGCATGATGTTTCCATGGCTTGTCCATTTTTTGATGTCATTGCTACGCTAGATCATTTCACATCCCGGTACACCACCGGAGGCATTCATATAGAGTCATACTTTGTTCTAGACATTGAGTTGTAAGTAAATAAAACTGTCATGATCATCATTATTAGAGCACTGCCCCAGTGAGGAAAGGATGATGGAGACTATGATTCCCCCATAAGTCGGGATGAGACTCCGGACTTTACAAAAAAAATAAAAGAGGCCAAAGAAGCCCAAAAAAGGAGGCCAAAGAAGCCCAGAAAAAAACAAAAAATGAGAGAAAAAGAGAGAAGGGGCAGTGCTACTATCCTTTTTCCACACTTGTGCTTCAAAGTAGCACCATGTTCTTCATATAGAGAGTCTCTTGAGTTATCACTTTCATATACTAGTGGGAATTTTCATTATGGAACTTGGCTTGTATATTCCGATGATGGGCTTCCTCAAATGCCCGAGGTCTTCATGAGCAAGCAAGTTGGATGCACACCCACTTAGTTTCAGTTAGAGCTTTCATACACTTATAGCTCTAGTGCATCCGTTGCATGGCAATCCCTACTCACTCACATTGATATCTATTGATGGGCATCTCCATAGCCCGTTGATACGCCTAGTTGATGTGAGACTATCTTCTCATTTTTGTCTCCTCCACCATCATATTCTATTCCACCTATAGTGCTATGTCCATGGCTCACGCTCATGTATTGCGTGAAAGTTGAAAAGGTTTGAGAACGTCAAAAGTATGAAACAATTGCTTGGCTTGTCATCGGGGTTGTGCATGATTTGAATATTTTGTGTGGTGAAGATGGAGCATAGCCAGACTATATGATTTTGTAGGGATAACTTTCTTTGGCCATGTTATTTTGAAAATACATGATTGCTTTATTAGTATGCTTGAAGTATTATTGTCTTAATGTCAAAGGATAGACTATTGCTTTCAATCACTCGTGTCTTAATATTCATGCCATGATTAGACATATGATGAAGATTGTGCTAGGGCATTCCACATCAAAAATTATATTTTTTATCATTTACCTACTCGAGGATGAGCAGGAATTAAGCTTGGGGATGCTGATACGTCTCCGTCGTATCTATAATTTTTGATTGTTCCATGCCAATATTATTCAACTTTCATATACTTTTTGGCAACTTTTTATATTATTTTTGGGACTAACATATTGATCCAGTGCCCAGTGCCAGTTCCTGTTTGTTGCATGTTTTTGGTTTCGTAGAATATCCATATCAAACAGAGTCCAAATGGGATAAAAACGGACGGAGCTTATTTTTGGAAAATATGGAAAATTCGGAAGGAAAATCAACGCGAACCAGTGCCCGAGGTGGTCACGAGGCAGGGGGCGCCCCCCTAGGGCGCGCCCTACCCTCGTGAGCCCACCGTAAGGTGGTTGACACTCTTCTTTTGCCTCAAGAAAGCTACTATTTGGAAAAAAATCACGGCGAAGGTTTCAGGCCAATCGAAGTTACGGATCTCCATATATATACGAAACAGTGAAACATAGCCAGAACAGAACGCAGAACCAGAGAGAAACAGAGAGATAGATCCAATCTCGGAGGGGCTCTCGCCCCTCCCATGCCATGGAGGCCAAGGACCAGAGGGGAAACCCTTCTCCCATCTAGGGAGGAGGTCAAGGAAGAAGAGGAAGAAGGGGGCCCCTCTCCCCCTCTCCTCCGGTGGCGCCGAAACGCCGCCGTGGCCATCATCATCATCACCGCGATCTTCACCAACACCTCCGCCATCTTCACCAACATCTCCATCACCTTCCCCCCTCTATCTACAGTGGTCCACTCTCTCGCAACCCGCTGTACCCTCTACTGGAACATGGTGCTCTATGCTTCATATTATTATCTAATGATGTGTTGCCATCCTATGATGTCTAAGTAGATTTTCGTTGTCCTATCGGTGGTTGATGAATTGCTATGATTGATTTAATTTGCTTGTGGTTATGTTGTTGTCCTTTGGTGCCCATCATATGAGCGCGCGCGCGTGGATCACACCATAGGGTTAGTTGTATGTTGATAGGACTATGTATTGGAGGGCAAGAGTGACATAAGCTTCAACTTAGCATAGAAATTGATGCATACGGGATTGAAGGGGGACCAATATATCTTAATGCTATGGTTGGGTTTTACCTTAATGAACATTAGTAGTTGTGGATGCTTGCTAATAGTTCCAATCATAAGTGCATAGAATTCCAAGTAAGGGATGACATGCTAGCAGTGGCCTCTCCCACATAATACTTGCTATCGGTCTAGTAAGGTAGTCAATTGCTTTAGGGACAATTTTGCAACTCCTACCACCACTTTTCCACACTCAGTATATTTACTTTATTGTTTCTTTGTCTTAACAACCCCTACTTTTTATTTACGTACTCTTTATTATCTTGCAAACCTATCCAACAATACCTACAAAGTACTTCTAGTTTCATACTTGTTCTAGGTAAAGCGAACGTCAAGCGTGCGTAGAGTTGTATCGGTGGTCGATAGAACTTGAGAGAATATTTGTTCTACCTTTAGCTCCTCGTTGGGTTCGACACTCTTACTTATCGAAAACTGTTGCGATCCCCTATACTTGTGGGTTATCAGCGCCGTTGCCGGGGAGGTCAGCGCTTGAAGGTATATCTTTAGATCTTGCAATCGACTCTTTTAGTTTCTTGTTTTATACTAGTTTAGTTTATAAAAGAAAATTACAAAAAAATGGAATTGAGTCTACCTCATACACTTCATCTTTTTAATATCTTTCGTGAGTATGATGGAAAGGAAAATTGTGCCAAAGTGTTAGAAGAAGAATGCATTAAAATGTTTGGCACTAAATCTTTGAATGATGAGCATGATTGCAATGTTGTTAGTATGAACTCCTTGAATATCCATGGTACTAATGATGATTGCACTAGTTATGATGAGAATGTCTCCTATAAACATGTCAATTTTTGTGGAGTGCATTGGGTTTGTAAGTACACACCAAATAGGGAAGATAGATATTGCAAGAGGCATAAGTACTTAGAAACTAAATTGTTGCAAGAAAGGCTAGATGATTGTGCTGAAAATTTAAATTTTCTTGGCCGTACTTGTGGACTTTGCAATGAACAGGGTCATTTAGCTATCCGATGCAAATTGTTTCATGATCTAATTGTGTCCAAAAATTGTGATGACTTGATTTCCCTTGCACATTATAATGAACTCGGTTTGCTTATGGGTTACGAAGAAATGAAATGTATAACTAAGCATCTTCCAGAATTTGCCCGTTGTAAACTTCCTGGTTTTGATCTAGAGGAAATTTATATGTATTGTGTGATGAATTGCATTGAAAATCCTTATATTGCCAACTACATAAAGAAAAGAAAACAAATAGAAGATAAAGAGAATACTAATGAAAGGGAAGAGACTTCCCAATACCCTCCTATTATTTCTTATGATGAATCAGGTAACGAGGAGGATCCTCTTATTCAACCAATCTCACTAATAATGAGCTCCAAAAAGAGGATTGAACCCACACATGATGTGGTGAAGAAGAAGAAAAGAAAAAGGAAGAGAGGTAAAAAGGTATCTCTCCCAAATAATGATGCTCCTATTACTGTTGTGCCTCATGAAAATATAATTGTGGAAGATGATGCACTTGATGATGATCTCGTTATGCCTATTGCTTGTTGTGATGATTATGATTGGGAAGATAATGATACTTCTTATGATATTGAAAATCTTTTTGACATTTGCTTGGAACAATATGATAATTGCTATACTATTGGTGCTATCCATACTATTAATGATGAGAGTGATTATGTTTATGATATGAAAAGGCCCAAGCCTGGGGATGCTATGTTTGAAGAAGATGAAGTTTTTGAGAATATATTTGCTGCAATTAATGTTTGTCCCAAGCTTGGGGATGCTACGTTTAATGAAGATGATATTTTTAGTCTCCCAAGTTTTGATATGCAAATTTATAATGATGATAGCATGCCTCCTACTTATGATGATTATATTGATGAACGTGGGTTTGGAGAGGTCATGACTTTATTTAGTGATGATTCCACTATCTTGGAAGAGGTTCCAATTGATTATGATGAGAACAAAGTTGCTACCTATGATGATTATTGTGATGACACTTATTCTATAAAAAGTAGTGATGATTATATTTATAAAACTTGTCATGATTATGATTACCCTTTTTCTGAACATTACTCTTTTAATGTGGAAACAATTTATAGTATTCGAGTCTCTTATGATACTCTCACTATTCCGAATGAGAAGAATTTTGCTTGTGTGGAGAGTAATAAAATTTCTATGCTTATAGATCATGAAAAGAATGCTTTAGGTGCTGGTTATATTGTTGAATTCATTCATGATGCTACTGAAAATTATTATGAGGGAGGAACATATGCTTGTAGGAGTTGCAATAATATCAAGTTTCCTCTCTATGTGCTTAAAGTTTTGAAATTATGCTTGTTTTACCTTCCTATGCAAGTTGATTATTGTTCCCATAAGTTGTTTGCTCACAAAATCCCTATGCATAGGATGTGAGTTAGACTTAAATGTGCTAGTCATATTCTTCATTATGCTCTATTTATGTTTCAATTCCTATCTTTTATGTGAGCATCATTGAAATCATCATGCCTAGCTAGGGGCGTTAAACGATAGCGCTTGTTGGGAGGCAACCCAACTTTATTTTTGTTCCTTTTTTTTGTTCCTGTTTAGTAATAAATAATTCATATAGCCTCTGTTTAGATGTGGTTTTATGTGTTTAATTAGTGTTTGTGCCAAGTAGAACTGTTGGGAAGACTTGAGGAAAGTCTTGTTGATCATGCTGTCAAAAACAGAAACTTTAGCGCTCACGAGAATTGCTGCCATTTTTTATTGGAGAGTGCTATTTAGTTAATTCATTTTGCAGATGATTAATAGATAAATTCCTCACGTACAGAAATTTATTTTAGAATTTTTGGGGTTCCAGAAGTTTGCGTTAGTTACAGATTACTACAGATTGTTCTGTTTTTGACAGATTCTGTTTTTCGTGTGTTGTTTGCTTATTTTGATGAATCTATGACTAGTAAAATAGCTTATAAACCATAGGGAAGTTGGAATACAGTAGGTTTAACACCAATATAAATAAAGAATGATTTCATTACAGTACCTTGAAGTGGTGTTTTGTTTACTTTCGCTAACGGAGCTCACGAGATTTTCTATTTTGAGTTTTGTGTTGTGAAGTTTTCAAGTTTTGGGTTAAGTTTTGATGGATTATGGAACAAGGAGTGGCAAGAGCCTAAGCTTGGGGATGCCCAAGGCACACCAAGGTAATATTCAAGGACAACCAAAAGCCTAAGCTTGGGTATGCCCCGGAAGGCATCCCCTCTTTCGTCTTCGTTCATCGGTAACTTTACTTGGAGCTATATTTTTATTCGCCACATGATATGTGTTTTGCTTGGAGCGTAATTTTATTTAGTTTTGTTTGCTGTTTGAATAAAATACCAAGATCTGAAATTCTTAAATGTTAGAGAGTCTTCATATAGTTGCATAATTATTCGACTACACATTGAGCTTCACCTATATCTTTTGGAGTAGTTTGTCATTTGCTCTAGTGCTTCACTTATATATTTTTAGAGCATGGTGGTGGTTTTATTTTATAGAAATAGATGAAATCTCATGCTTCACTTATATCATTTTGAGAGTCTCTAAATAGCATGGTAGTTTGCTTTGGTTATAAATTTAGTTCTAATATGATGGGAATCCAAGAGGGATATAATAATAACTTTCATATAAAGTGCATTGAATACTATGAGAAGTTTGATACTTGATGATTGTTTTGAGATATGAGGATGGTAATATTAGAGTCATGCTAGTTGAGTAGTTGTGAATTTGAGAAATACTTGTGTTAAAGTTTGTGATTCCTATAGCATGCACGTATGGTGAACCGTTATGTTATGAAGTCAGAGCATGATTTGTTTATTGATTGCCTTCCTTATGAGTGGTGGTCGGGGACGAGCGATGGTCTTTTCCTACCAATCTATCCTCCTAGGAGCATGAGTGTAGTAATTTGTTTTGATAACTAATAGATTTTTGCAATAAGTATGTGAGTTCTTCATGACTAATGTTGAGTCCATGGATTATACGCACTCTTACCCTTCCACCATTGCTAGCCTCTCTAGTATCGCGCAACTTTCGCCGGTACCATAAACCCACCATATACCTTCCTCAAAATAGCCACCATACCTACCTATTATGGCATTTTCATAGCCATTCCGAGGTATATTGCCATGCAACTTTCCACCGTTCCATTATTATGACACGTTTCATCATCATTGTCATATTGCTTTGCATGATCATGTAGTTGACATCGTATTCGTGGCAAAGCCACCATTCATAATTCTTTCATACATGTCACTCATGAGTCATTGCACATCCCGGTACACCGCCGGAGGCATTCATATAGAGTCATATCTTGTCCTAAGTATCGAGTTGTAATTCTTGAGTTGTAAGATAATAAAAGTGTGATGATCATCATTATTAGAGCATTGTCCCAGTGAGGAAAGGATGATGGAGACTATGACTCCCCCACAAGTCGGGATGAGACTCTGGACGAAAATAAATAAATAAATAAAAGAGGCCAAAGAAGCCCAAAAAAGGAAGAAAAGAGGCCATAAAAAAAGAGGAGGCCCAAAAAATATATAAAAAAATGAAATGGGAGAAAAAGAGAGAAGGGGCAATGCTACTATCCTTTTACCACACTTGTGCTTCAAAGTAGCACCATGATCTTCATGATAGAGAGTATCCTATGTTGTCACTTTCATATACTAGTGGGAATCTTTCATTATAGAACTTGGCTTGCATATTCCAATGATGGGCTTCCTCAAAATGCCTTAAGTCTTCGTGAGCAAGCGAGTTGGATGCACACCCACTAGTTTCTTTTGTTGAGCTTTCATACATTTATAGCTCTAGTGCATCCGTTGCATGGCAATCCCTACTCACTCACATTGATATCTATTGATGAGCATCTCCATAGTCCATTGATACGCCTAGTTGATGTGAGACTATCTTCTCCTTTTTGTCTTCTCCACAACCACCATTCTATTCCACCTATAGTGCTATATCCATGGCTCACGCTCATGTATTGCGTGAAGATTGAAAAAGTTTAAGAACATCAAAAGTATGAAACAATTGCTTGGCTTGTCATCGGGGTTGTGCATGATTTAAATACTTTGTGTGGTGAAGATGGAGCAAAGCCAGACTATATGATTTTGTAGGGATAGCTTTCTTTGGCCATGTTATTTTGAGAAGACATGATTGCCTAATTAGTATGCTTGAAGTATTATTATTTTTATGTCAATATTAAACTTTTGTCTTGAATCTTATGGATCTGAATATTCTTGCCATAATAAAGAGAGATACTTAGAGAAATATGTTAGGTAGCATTCCACATCAAAAATTCTGTTTTTCTCATTTACCTACTAGAGGACGAGCAGGAATTAAGCTTGGGGATGCTGATACGTCTCCAACGTATCTATAATTTTTGATTGTTCCATGCTATTATATTATCAACCTTGGATGTTTTATATACATTTATATGCTATTTTATATGATTTTTGGGACTAACCTATTAACCCAGAGCCCAGTGCCAGTTTCTGTTTTTTCCTTGTTTTAGAGTATCGCAGAAAAGGAAAATCAAACGGAGTCCAATTGACCTGAAACTTCACGAAACTTATTTTTGGAAGGAAAGCAACACGGAAGACTTGGAGTCCACGCAAGGGAAGCAACGAGGAGGCCATGAGGCAGGGGGCGCGCCCACCCCCTGGGCGCGCCCTCCACCCTCGTGGGCCCCTCGTGCCCCCCTGACGTACTTCTTCCGCCTATATATCTCCATATACCCTAAAAACACCCGGGAGCACAATAGATCAGGAGTTCCGCCGCCAGAAGCCTCCGTAGCCACTAAAAGCCAATCTAGACCCGTTCCGGCACCCTGCCGGAGGGGAATCCCTCTCCGGTGGCCATCTTCATCATCTCGGTGCTCTCCATGACGAGGAGGGAGTAGTTCTCCCTCGGGGCCGAGGGTATGTACCAGTAGCTATGTGTTTGATCTCTCTCTCTCTCTCTCGTGTTCTTGAGGTGTTACAATCTTGATGTATCGCGAGCTTTGCTATTATATTTGGATCCTATGATGTTTCTTCCCCCCTCTACTCTCTTGTAATGGATTAAGTTTTCCCTTTGAAGTTATCTTATCGGATTGAGTCTTTAAAGATTTGAGAACACTTGATGTATGTCTTGCCGTGCGTATCTGTGGTGACAATGGGATACCACGTGATTCACTTGATGTATGTTTTGGTGATCAACTTGCGGGTTCCGCCCATGAACCTATGCATAGGGGTTGGCACACGTTTTCGTCGTGATTCTCCGGTAGAAACTTTGGGGCACTCTTTGAGGTCCTATGTGTTGATTGAATAGATGAATCTGAGATTGTGTGATGCATATCATATAATCATACCCACAGATACTTGAGGTGACATTGGAGTATCTAGGTGACGTTAGGGTTTTGGTTGATTTGTGTCTTAAGGTGTTATTCTAGTACGAACTCTAGGGCTGTTTGTGACACTTATAGGAATAGCCCAACGGATTGATTGGAAAAAATAACTTTGAGGTGGTTTTGTACCCTACCATAATCTCTTCGTTCGTTCTCCGCTATTAGTGACTTTGAAGTGACTCTTTGTTGCATGTTGAGGGATAGTTATGTGATCCAATTATGTTATTATTGTTGAGAGAACTTGCACTAGTGAAAGTATGAACCCTAGGCATTGTTTCCTATCATTGCAATACCGTTTACGCTCACTTTTATCATTAGTTATCTTGCTGTTTTTATAATTTCAGATTACAAAAACCTTTATCTACCATCCATATACCACTTATATCACCATCTCTTCACCGAACTAGTGCACCTATACAATTTACCATTGTATTGGATGTGTTGGGGACATAAGAGACTTTGTTATTTGGTTGTATGGTTGCTTGAGAGAGACCATCTTCATTCTACGCCTCCTAGAGATTGATAAACCTTAGGTCATCCATTTAAGGGAAATTTGCTACTGTCCTACAAACCTCTGCACTTGGAGGCCCAACAACGTCTACAAGAAGAAGGTTGTGTAGTAGACATCACCGGCCCCCTTCCCAATACGGATTGGGATTGGGGGCGCGCCGCACCTCTTAGCCTCCTCCTCCTCTCTCGGTAATGCATAATCCCGCAACTAACTTATTAGTCACATTGCTTGCAAGGCTTATAGTGATTTGCATTACCGAGAGGGCCCAGAGATACCACACCGATACACGGAGTGACAAATCCTAATCTCGATCTATGCAAACTCAACAAACAACATCGGATACACCTGTAGAGCATATTTATAATCACCCAATTACGTTGTGACATTTTATAGCACACCAAGTGTTCCTCCGGTATTCGGGAGTTGCATAATCTCATAGTTATATGAACATGTATAAGTCATGAAAAAAGCAATAGCAATAAACTAAACGATCATAGTGCTAAGCTAATGGATGGGTCTTGTCCATCACATCATTCTCTAATGATGTGATCCCGTTCATCAAATGACAACACATGTCTAGGCTAGGAAACTTAACCATCTTTGATTAACGAGCTAATCAAGTAGAGACATACTAGGGACACTTTGTTTGTCTATGTATTCACACATGTACTAAGTTTCTGATTAATTCAATTCTAGCATGAATAATAAAAATTTATCATGATATAAGGAAATATAAATAACAACTTTATTATTGCCTCTAGGGCATATTTCCTTCAGTCTCCCACTTGCACTAGAGTCAATAATCTAGTTCACATCGTCATGTGATTTCACACAAATACTTCATATCTTTATGTGATTAGTTCACATCTTCATGTGACTAACACCCAAAGGGTTTACTAGAGTCAATAATCTAGTTCACATCGCTATGCGATTAACACCCAAAGAGTGATCATGTTTTGCTTGTGAGAGAAGTTTAGTCTACGGGTCTGCAACATTCAGATCCGTATGTATTTTGAAAATTTCTATGTCTACAATACTCTGCACGAAGCTACTCTAGCTAATTTCTCCCACTTCCAATATGTATCTAGATCGAGACTTAGAGTCACCTAGATCGATGTCAAAAGCTTGCATCGACGTAACTCTTTACGACGAACTTTTTTATCACCTCCATAACCAAGAAATATTTCCTTAGTCCTCTAAGGATAATTTTGAACGCTGTCCAGTGATCTACTCCTGGAACAATATCGTACCCCCTTGCCAAACTCATGGCAAGGTATACAATAGGTTTGGTACACAACATAGCATACTTTATATAACCCATGGCTGAGGCATATGGAATGACTTTTCATTCTCTTTCTATTTTCTATCGTGGTCAGTTTTGAGTCTTTACTCAACTTCACACCTTGCAACACGGGCAAGAACTCCTTCTTTGACTGTTCCATTTTGAACTACTTAAAAATCTTGTCAAGGTATGTACTCATTGAAAAATCTTATCAAGCGTCTTGATCTATCTCTATAGATTTTGATGCCGAATATGTAAGTAGCTTCACCGAGGTATTTCTTTGAAAAACTCCTTTATGCTTTCCAAAAAATTCTACATCATTTCTGATCAACAATATGTCATTGACATATACTTATCAGAAAGGATGTAGTGCTCCCACTCACTTTCTTGTAAATACAGGCTTCTCCAAAAGTCTGTATAAAACCATATGCTTTGATCACACTATCAAAGCGTATATTCAAACTCTGAGAGGCTTGCACCAGTCCATAAATGGATCGCTGGAGCTTGCACACTTTGTTAGAACCTTTAGGATTGACAAAACCTTCGTGTTGCATCATATACAACTCTTCTTTAAGAAATCCATTAAGGAATGTAGTTTTGATATCCATTTGCCAGATTTCACAAAATGTGGCAATTGCTAACATGATTCGGACAGACTTTAAGCATCGATACGAGTATGAAAATCTCATCGCAGTCAACATCTTGAATTTGTCAAAAACCCTTTTTGACAAGTCGAGCTTTGTAGATAGTAACACTACTATCAACATCCGTCTTCCTCTTGAAGATCCATTTTATTCTTTATGGCTTGCTGATCATCGGGCAAGTCAACCAAAGTCTATACTTTGTTCTCATACATAGATCCTATCTCAGATTTCATGGCCTCAAGCCATTTTGCAAAATCTGGGCTCATCATCGCTTCCTCATAGTTCGTAGGTTCGTCATGGTCAAGTAATATGACCTCCAGAATAGGATAGCTGTACCACTCTGGTGCGGACCTTACTCTGGTTGACCTACGAGGTTTAGTAGTAACTTGATCTGAAGTTTCATGATCATCATCATTAGCTTCCTCACTAATTGGTGTAGGCATCACCGGAACTGATTTCTGTGATGAACTACTTTCCAATCTCGAGAGAAGGTAAAATTACCTCATCAAGTTCTACTTTTCTCCCACTCACTTCTTTCGAGAGAAACTCCTTCTCTAGAAAGGATCCATTCTAAGCAACGAATATCTTGCTTTCGGATCTGTGATAGAAGGTGTACCCAACAGTCTCCTTTGGGTGTCCTATGAAGACGCATTTCTCCGATTTGGGTTCGAGCTTATCAGGTTGAAACTTTTTCACATAAGCATCGCAGCCCCAATTTTTAAGAAACGATAGCTTAGGTTTCTTGCCAAACAACAGTTCATATGGTGTCATCTCAACGGATTTTTAGACGGTTCCCTATTTAACATGAGTGCAACTGTCTCTAATGCATAACCCCAAAATGATAGTGGTAAATCAGTAAAAGACATCATAGATCGCACCATATCTAATAAAGTACGGTTATGACGTTCGAACACACCATTACGCTGTGGTGTTCCAGGTGGCGTGAGCTGTGAAACTATGTCACATCGTTTCAAATGAAGACCAAACTCGTAACTCAAATATTTGTCTCCATGATTAGATCGTAGAAACTTTATTTTCTTATTATGATGATCTTCCACTTCACTATGAAATTCTTTGAACTTTTCAAATGTTTTAGACTTATGTTTCATTAAGTAGATATACCCATAGGTGCTCAAATCATCTGTGAAGGTCAGAAAATAACGATACATTCCATGAGCCTCAACACTCATCGGATCGCATACATGAGTATGTATTATTTCCAATAAGTCAGTTACTCGCTCCATTGTTCCGGAGAATGGAGTCTTAGTCATCTTGCCCATGAGTCATGGTTCGCAGTCATCAAGTGATTCCAAAAGCCCATCAACATGGAGTTTCTTCATGCACTTTACACCAATATGACCTAAACGGCAGCACCACAAATATGTTGCACTATCATTATCAACTTTGCATCTTTTGGCATCAATATTATGAATATATGTATCACTACGATCGAGATTCAATAAACCATTTATATCGAGTGTATGACCATAGAAGGTTTTATTCATGTAAATAGAACAACAATTATTCTTTCACTTAAATGAATAACCGTATTGCAATAAACATGATTCAATCATATTTATGCTCAACACAAACACCAAATAACATTTATTTTAGGTTCAACACTAATCCCGAAGGTAAAGGGAGTGTGCGATGGTGATCTTATCAACCTTGGAATCACTTCCAACACACATCGTCACCTTGCCCTCAACTAGTTTCTGTTCATTTTGTAACTCCTGTTTCAAGTTACTAATCATAGCAACTGAACCAATATCATATACCTAGGGGCTATTATGAACACTAGTAAAGTACACACCATTAATCTGTATATCAAATATACCTTTGTTCACTTTTCCATCCTTCTTATCCGCCAAGTATTTGGGGTAGTTCCGCTTCTAGTGACCATTCCCTTTGAAGTAGAAGCACTCAGTTTCAGGCTTAGGTCTAGTTTTGGGTTTCTTCACGGGAGTGGCAACTTGCTTGCCATTCTTTGAAGTTCCCTTTCTTTTCCTTTGCCCCTTTTTCTTGAAACTAGTGGTCTTGTTAACCATCAACACTTGATGCTCTTTCTTGATTTCTACCTTCGTCGATTTCAACATTACGAAGAGCTTGGGAATCATTTTCGTCACCCCTTGCATATTATAGTGCATCATGAAGCTCTAGTAACTTGGTGATAGTGACTAGAGAACTCTGTCAATCACTATCTTATCTGGAAGATTAACTCCCACTCGATTCAAGTGATTGTAGTACTCAGACATTTTGAGCACATGCTCACTGGTTGAGCTATTCTCCTCCATCTTGTAGGCAAAGTACTTGTCAGAAGTCTCACACTTCTTGACTCGGCCATGAGTCTGAAATACCATTTTCATCTCTTGGAACATCTTATGCTCTGTGGCGTTCAAAATGGTTTTTGAAGTCCCGGTTCTAAGCCCTATAGCATGGCGCACTAAACTATCAAGTAGTCATGATACCGAGCTTGCCAAACATTCATAACGTGTGCATCTATTCCTGCAATAGTCATGTTAGCTAGTGGTGCATCAAGGGCGTAATTCTTCTGTGCAGCAATGAGGATAATGTTGGGGAACGTAGTAATTTCAAAAAAATTCCTACGCACACGCAAGATCATGGTGATGCATAGCAACGAGAGGGGAGAGTGTGTCCACGTACCCTCGTAGACCAAAAGCGGAAGCGTTAGCACAACGCGATTGATGTAGTCGTACGTCTTCATGATCCGACCGATCCAAGTACTGAACGCATGGCACCTCCGAGTTCAGCACACATTCAGCTCGATGATGTCCCGCGAACTTCGATCCAGCAGAGCTTCACGGGAGAGTTCCGTCAGCACGACGGCGTGCTGACGGTGATGATGTTGCTACCAACGCAGGGCTTCGCCTAAGCACCGCTACGATATAACCGAGGTGGAATATGGTGGAGGAGGGCACCGCAAATGGCTGGGAGAGATCAACAGATCAACTTGTGTGTCTAGAGATGCCCCCTGCCCCCGTATATAAAGGAGCAAGGGGGAGGCCGGCCGGCCCTCTATGGGCGCTCCAGGAGGAGGAGTCCTCCTCCTAGTAGGAGTAGGACTCCCCTTTCCTACTCCTACTAGGAGGAGGAAAGGAAGGAGGAGAAGGAGAAGGAGGGAGAGGGAGGAAAAGGAGGAAAGGGGGGCCGGCCCCCTAGTCCAATTCGGTTTGGGCTAGGGGGGCAGCGCACCCTACCTCCTCTCTTCCACCACTTGGCCCATGAGGCCCATTACTTCTTCCTCGTATTCTCGTAACTCCCTGGTACCCCCGAAAATACCCGAATCACTCGGAACCTTTCCGATGTCTGAATATAGTCGTCCAATATATCGATCTTTACGTCTCGACCATTTCGAGACTCCTCGTCATGTCCCTGATCTCATCCGGGACTCCGAACTACCTTCGGTACATCAAATCACATAAACTCATAATACAATCGTCACCGAAACTTTAAGCGTGCGGACCCTATGGGTTCGAGAACTATGTAGAAATGACCGAGACACATCTCCGGCCAATAACCAATAGCGGAACCTGGATGCTCATATTGGCTCCCACATATTCTACGAAGATCTTTATCGGTCAAACCGCATAACAACATACGTTGTTCCCTTTGTCATCGGTATGTTACTTGCCCGAGATTCGATCGTCGGTATCTCAATACCTAGTTCAATCTCGTTACCGGAAAGTCTCTTTACTCGTTTCGTAATACATCATCTGACAACTAACTCATTAGTTGCAATGCTTGCAAGGCTTTAAGTGATGTGCATTACCGAGAGGGCCCAGAGATACCTCTCCGACAATCGGAGTGACAAATCCTAATCTCGAAATACGCCAACCCAACAAGTACCTTTGGAGATACTTGTAGAGCACCTTTATAATCACCCAGTTACGTTGTGACGTTTGGTAGCACACAAAGTGTTCCTCCGGTAAACGGGAGTTGCATAATCTCATAGTCATAGGAACATGTATAAGTCATGAAGAAAGCAATAGCAACAAACTAAATGATCAAGTGCTATGCTAACAGAATGGGTCAAGTCAATCACATCATTCTCTAATGATGTGACCCCATTAATCAAATGACAACTCATGTCTATGGCTAGAAAACTTAACCATCTTTGATTCAACGAGCTAGTCAAGTAGAGGCATACTGGTGACACTCTGTTTGTCTATGTATTCACACATGTATTATGTTTCCGTTTAATACAATTCTAGCATGAATAATAAACATTTATCATGAAATAAGGAAATAAATAATAACTTTATTATTGCCTCTAGGGCATATTTCCTTCAGTCTCCCACTTGCACTAGAGTCAATAATCTAGTTCACATCGCCATGTGATTTAGCATCAATAGTTCACATCACCATGTGATTAACACCCATAGTTCACATCATCATGTGACCAACACCCAAAGGGTTTACTAGATTCAATAATCTAGTTCACATCGCTATGTGATTAACGCCCAAAGAGTACTAAGGTGTGATCATGTTTTGCTTGTGAGAGAAGTTTAGTCAATGGGTCTGCCACATTCAGATCCGTAAGTATTTTGCAAATTTCTATGTCAACAATGCTCTGCACTAAGCTACTCTAGCTAATTGCTCCCACTTTCAATATGTATCCAGATTGAGACTTTGAGTCATCTGGATCAGTGTCAAAACTTGCATCGACGTAACCTTTTACGACGAACCTTTTATCACCTCCATAATCGAGAAACATATCCTTATTCCACTAAGGATAATTTGGACCAATGTCCAGTGATCTACTCCTACATCACTATTGTACTCCCTTGCCAAACTCAGGGCAGGGTATACAATAGGTCTGGTACATAGCATGGCATACTTTATAGAACCTATGGCTGAGGCATAGGGAATGACTTTCATTCTCTCTCTATCTTCTGCCGTGGTCGGGTTTTGAGTCTTACTCAACTTCACACCTTTGTAACACTGGCAAAAACTCCTTCTTTGACTGTTCCATTTTGAACTACTTTAAAATCTTGTCAAGGTATGTACTCATTGAAAAACTTATCAAGCGTCTTGATCTATCTCTATAGATCTTGATGCTCAATATGTAAGCAGCTTCACCGAGGTCTTTCTTTGAAAAATTCCTTTCAAACATTCCTTTATGCTTTGCAGAATAAATCTACATTATCTCCGATCAACAATATGTCATACACATATGCTTATCAGAAATGTTGTAGTGCTCCCACTCACTTTCTTGTAAATACAGGCTTCACCGCAAGTCTGTATAAAACTATATGCTTTGATCAACTTATCAAAGCGTATATATTCCAACTCCGAGATGCTTGCACCAGTCCATAGATGGATCCCTGGAGTTTGCATATTTTGTTAGCACCTTTAGGATTGACAAAACCTTCGGGTTGCATCATATACAACTCTTCTTTAATAAATTCATTAAGGAATGCAATTTTGTTTATCTATTTGCCAGATTTCATAAAATGCGGCAATTGCTAACATGATTCAGACAGACTTAAGCATAGATGCGAGTGAGAAACTCTCATCGTAGTCAACACCTTGAACTTGTCGAAAACCTTTTTGCGACAGTTCTAGCTTTGTAGATGGTAACCCTACTATCAACGTCCGTCTTCCTCTTGAAAATCCATTTATTCTCAATGGCTCGCCGATCATTGGGCAAGTCAATCAAAATCCATACTTTGCTCTCATACGTGGATCTCATCTCAGATTTCATGGCCTCAAGCCATTTCGCGGAATCTGGGCTCATCATCGCTTCCTCATAGTTCATAGGTTCGTCATGGTCAAGTAACATGACCTCCAGAACAGGATTACCGTACCACTCTGGTGCGGATCTCACTCTGGTTTACCTACGAGGTTCGGTAGTAACTTGATCTGAAGTTACATGATCATCATCATTAGCTTCCTCACTAATTGGTGTAGTAGTCACAGGAACAGATTTCTGTGATGAACTACTTTCCAATAAGGGAGCAGGTACAGTTACCTCATCAAGTTCTACTTTCCTCCCACTCACTTCTTTCGAGAGAAACTCCTTCTCTAGAAAGGATCCATTCTCAGCAATGAATATCTTGCCTTCGGATCTGTGATAGAAGGTGTACCCAACATTTTCTTTTGGGTATCCTATGAAGATTTACTTCTCCGATTTGGGTTCGAGCTTATCATGTTGAAACTTTTTCACATAAGTATCACAGTCCCAAACTTTAAGAAACGACAGCTTAGGTTTCTCGCCAAACCACAGTTCATACGGTGTCGTCTCAACGGATTTAGATGGTGCCCTATTTAACGTGAATGTAGCTGTCTCTAATGCATAACCCCAAAACGATAGTGGTAATTGGTAAGAGCATCATAGATCGCACCATATCTAATAAAGCACGGTTACGACGTTCGGACACACCATTACACTATGGTGTTCCAGGTGGCGTGAGTAGTGAAACTATTTCACATTGTTTTAACTGAAGGCCAAACTCGTAACTCAAATATTTTACTTCTGCGATCATATCGTAGAAACTTTTATTTTTGTTACGATGATTCTCCGCTTCACTCTGAAATTCTTTAAACTTTTTAAATATTTCAGACTTGTGTTTCATCAAGTAGATATACTCATATCTGCTCAAATCATCTGTGAAGATCAGAAAATAATGATATCTGCCGCGAGCCTCAATATTCATCGGACCACATACATCAGTATGTATGATTTCCAACAAATATGTTGCTCGCTCCATTGTTCTGGAGAACGGAGTCTTAGTCATCTTGCCCATGAGGCATGGTTCACAAGCATCAGCTGATTCATAATCAAGTGATTCCAAAAGCCCATCAGCATGGATTTTCTTCATGCGCTTTACACCAATATGACCTAAACGGCAGTGCCACAAATAAGTTGCACTATCATTATTAAGTTTGCATCTTTTGGCTTCAATATTATGAAAATGTGTATCACCACGATCGAGATCCAACAAACCATTTTCATTGGGTGTATGACCATAGAAGGTTTTATTCATGTAAACAGAACAACAATTATTCTCTAACTTACATGAATAATCGGATTGCAATAAACATGATCCAATCATATTTATGCTCAACGCAAACACCAAATAACATTTATTTAGGTTCAACACTAATCCCGAAAGTATAGGGAGTGTGCGATGATGATCATATCAATCTTGGAACCACTTCCAACACACATCGTCACTTCACCCTTAACTAGTCTCTGTTTATTTTGCAACTCCCATTTCGAGTTACTACTCTTAGCAACTGAACCAGTATCAAATACCGAGGGGTTGCTATAAACACTAGTAAAGTACACATCAATAACATGTATATCAAATATAGCTTTGTTCACTTTGCCATCCTTCTTATCCACCAAATACTTGGGGTAGTTCCGCTTCTAGTGACCAGTCCCTTTGTAGTAGAAGCACTTAGTCTCAGGCTTAGGTCCAGACTTGGGCTTCTTCACTTGAGCAGCAACTTGCTTGCCGTTCTTCTTGAAGTTCCCCTTCTTCCCTTTTGCCCTTTTCTTGAAACTAGTGGTCTTGTCTACCATCAACACTTGATATTTTTCTTGATTTCTACCTTCGTTGATTTCAGCATTACGAAGAGATTGGGAATCGTTTCCGTTATCCCTTGCATATCATAGTTCATCACGAAGTTCTACTAACTTGGTGATGGTGACTAGAGAATTCTGTCAATCACTATTTTATCTGGAAGATTAACTCCCACTTGATTCAAGCGATTGTAGTACCCAGACAATCTGAGCACATGCTCACTGCTTGAGCTATTCTCCTCCATCTTTTAGCTATAGAACTTGTTGGAGACTTTATATCTTTCAATTCGGGTATTTGCTTGAAATATTAACTTCAACTCCTAGAACATCTCATATGTTCCATGACATTCAAAACGTCTTTGAAGTCCCGATTCTAAGCCGTTAAGCATGGTGCACTAAACTATCAAGTAGTCATTATATTGAGCTAGCCAATCGTTCAGAACATCTGCATCTGCTCCTGCAATAGGTCTGTCACCTAGCGATGCATTAAGGACATAATTCTTCTGTGCAGCAATGAGGATAATCCTCAGATCACGGATCCAATCCGCATCATTGCTACTAACATTTTTCAACTTAGTTTTCTCTAGGAACATATAAAAATTAAACGGGGAGCAACACTGCGAGCTATTGATCTACAACATAGATATGCTAATACTACCAGGACTAAGTTCATGATAAATTAAAGTTCAATTAATCATATTACTTAAGAACTCCCACTTAGATAGACATCCCTCTAATCATCTAAGTGATCACGTGATCCAAATCAACTAAACCATAACCGATCATCACGTGAAATGGAATAGCTTTCAATGGTGAACATCATTATGTTGATCATATCTACTATATGATTTATGCTCGACCTTTCAGTCTCAGTGTTCCGAGGCCATATCTATATATGCTAGGCTCGTCAAGTTTAACCTGAGTATTCTGCGTGTGCAAAACTGGCTTGCACCCGTTGTAGATGGACGTAGAGCTTATCACACCCGATCATCACGTGGTGTCTGGGCACGACGAACTTTGGCAACGGTGCATACTCAGGGAGAACACTTTTATCTTGAAATTTAGTGAGAGATCATCTTATAATGCTACCGTCAACTAAAGCAAGATAAGATGCATAAAAGACAAACATCACATACAATCAAAAATATGTGACATGATATGGCCATCATCATCTTGTGCCTTTGATCTCCATCTCCAAAACATCGTCATGATTTCCATCGTCACCGGCAAGACACCATGATCTCCATCATCTTGACCTATATCAATGTGTCGTCACATGGTTGTCTCACCAACAATTGCTCTTGCAACTATTGCTATCGCATAGCGATAAAGTAAAGCAATTATTTGCCGCTTGCATCTTATGCAATAGAGAGATAACCATAAGGCTTTTGCCAGTTGCCGATAACTTCAACAAAACATGATCATCTTATACAACAACTTATATCTCATCACGTCTTGACCATATCACATCACAACATGCCCTGCAAAAATAAGTTAGACGTCCTCTACTTTGTTGTTGCAAGTTTTACGTGGCTGCTACGGGCTTAGCAAGAACCGTTCTTACCAACGCATCAAAACCACAACGATAGTTTGTCAAGTTGGTGCTATTTTAACCTTCTCAAGGACCGGGCGTAGCCACACTCGATTCAACTAAAGTTGGAGAAACTGACACCCGCTAATCACCTGTGTGCATAGCACGGCGGTAAAACCAGTCTCGCGTAAGCGTACGCGTAATGTCGGTCCGGGCCGCTTCATCCAACAATACCGCCGAACCAAAGTGTGACATGCTGGTAAGCAGTATGACTTATATCGCCCACAACTCACTTGTGTTCTACTCGTGCATATTACACCAACGCATAAAACCTAGGCTCTGATACCACTGTTGGGGAACGTAGTAATTTCAAAAAAATTCCTACGCGCACGCAAGATCATGGTGATACATAGCAACGAGAGGGGAGAGTGTGTCCACGTACCCTCGTAGACCGAAAGCGGAAGCGTTAGCACAACGCGATTGATGTAGTCGTACGTCTTCATGATCCAACCGATTCAAGTACCGAACGCACGACACCTTCGAGTTCAGCACACGTTCAGCTCGATGACGTCCCGTGAACTTCGATCCAGCAAAGCTTCACGGGAGAGTTCCGTCAGCACGACGGCGTGCTGACAGTGATGATGTTGCTACCGACGCAGGGCTTCACCTAAGCACCGCTACGATATAACCGAGGTGGAATATGGTGGAGGGGGCACCGCACACCGCTGGGAGAGATCAACTTATGTGTCTAGAGGTGCCCCCTGCCCCGTATATAAAGGAGCAAGGGGGAGGCCGGCCGGCCCTCTATGGGCGCGCCGGGAGGAGGAGTCCTCCTCCTAGGAGTAGGACTCCCCTTTCCTACTCATACTAGGAGGAGGAAAGGAAGGAGGAGAAGGAGAAGGAAGGAGAGGGAGGAAAAGGAAGAAAGGGGGCCCACCCCCTAGTCCAATTCGGTTTGGGCTAGGGGGGCCGCGCGCCCTGCCTCCTCTCTTCCACCACTTGGCCCATGAGGCCCATTACTTCTTCCTCGTATTCCCGTAACTCCCCAGTACCCCCGAAAATACCCGAATCACTCGGAACCTTTCCGATGTCCGAATATAGTCGTCCAATATATCGATCTTTACGTCTCAACCATTTCAAGACTCCTCGTCATGTCCCTGATCTCATCCGAGACTTTGAACTACCTTCAGTACATCAAATCACATAAACTCATAATACAATCGTCACCGAAACTTTAAGCGTGCGGACCCCACGGGTTCGAGAACTATGTAGACATGACCGAGACACGTCTCCGGACAATAACCAATAGCGGAACCTGGATGCTCATATTGGCTCCCACATATTCTACGAAGATCTTTATCGGTCAAACCGCATAACAACATACGTTGTTCCCTTTGTCATCGGCAGTCCATAGGAGAATCACACGGTACCCCGGGATTTCCAAAAATACAAGCAACACTAGGTTCCCCAGGTGCCTCAATTCACCCAGATGTGTATTAAATTTGCCACCTTAAGTTAACCATTAATTCAAAATACCCACGTCTGTCATGAATACACTCAAACCCAAACCACGTCTACGAGCATAACATAACAATATAAGCAACATAGAAGTAACTCCCATAGATTTGATAATAAACAGGTGAATAGGTACTACCTCATCTACTTCCCAAACCCACAATTTAAATCAGATCCTAACCATGCAATTTTTTGATGATTGATATAATGCAATAAAACTGGGTAGTAAAGAGGTATGATCAAAGTGTTACTTGCCTTGCCGATGATCCGTGAAACCTAGAGACTCGTAGTAGCACGCTTCGCACTCCGGGTACTCTATCACAATCAAACAAGCATACAATAAGCAATCAAGCAAAGATGCACGGGTAAAACTCAAGTAAGAAGATCTAACCAGAAAGTTCAACTTAAGAACTCCGGTTTGCAAAAAGAATCAAATCAAACGAAACAACGAAACTCAAACTGCGAAAGAAACAAGCTTCGATTACTAACCTGGACTAAAGTCAAATTTTACAGTAGAAAAAACTTTTTTAAGTTGATTATCCAGAAAGAGGGCTTCGAGACAAAACTCTAGGCGCTTGAATCACCTGATTCCGATAAACGAGCGAAAAGATAAACTAAAACGAAAATCGGATCAGAAATCGCGATCGAAAATAATCGCGAAAAATCCGAGAAAAAAACAACTGACGAACAGGATAACGAACGAACGTTCGCTGTCTGCGGCTAAATGGTGAAAATCGTTCATTAAAACGAACGGACGAATGGGCGTTCGCTAAATAAATGAACCGACGAAAAACCGACGAACCGATCTAAAAAAATGAATTAGGGTTTATAAAAAAGACCGAACGGTTTTAAAAGAAAAACCGGCGGCGGCTACCTCGAGTCCGGCGGGATTCCGGCGAGGCGGCGGCGAGCTCCGTCGTGGTAGTTCGCAGGCGGCGTGGGCGCGGGCGGCAAGTAGCGGCGGCGCGGCGACTCGGGCTAGGGTTTGCGAGGGGGCGCAGGGCGGCTGGGCTGTCGGGGTCCTGGGGTCGCGGCTTAAAAAGGCCGGCCCGAGGTGTCCTGGCTGGATACGGCCCGAAGTCGGTTACACTTTTTTTGAAACAATCTGACGTGCAGAAAAAGAAAGAAAAAAAATACTAAACGGACTCCAAAAATCCCGAAATAAATTTTCCCCGTCCTCTAAAAATATGCCGGACAAGGTGAACATTTATTTGGGCCTATAATGTACCCCTAATAATAAAGCGCCGATCGCTTGTGGTCGTCCGTCGCGGCTTTTTTGCAAAACATCCTTATACTTTTTGGTAATTGAACCCGCAAACCTTTTTAAGTGGATCTAAGAAACTTTTTTTTACAAATTAACCATTCCGCGCTCCTTTGTGTCTATCCCTCGACCCCGGCTTGGATCTGGCGACGCCGCCACCCCGCCGCCGGCCCGCGTCTTCTGCCGCCCCCTGCTGGCCCGCGCTCTCCCCCACCGCCGCTGGCCTCCATCCTCTCCGTACCAGTGATCTCCCCTCCTCTCCTGTCCCTTCCCTTTTCTTCCCCAGATCGAGAAGGGAGGCCATGGCACTCCCGCCGTGGCTAGATCCAGACCAAGCCCGTGGGGTTCCAGCTCGACCTCCTCGTAGCGACAACGGCGGCGGGATCCGCGGATCCCCGACCATGGCGATCCGAGCGCCAAGACGCAGGCGTGTGGAGAGAGGAGGCAGCGCGGCCATGGCGTTCTAGCTGCAGCCGGATCACTGGTTCCACCACGAGTTACTCGCAGTTGCCAGTGACGACGGCGACTTCGAACTCTAGCGGGCACTCCAGCTCGTCTTCCTCCACACCTCCGCTCCTGCCCGTCTTCCCCGGTGTCATTCTCCTACAGAACCTCGACCCTCACAATGGCCCCTCATCATTACTGTCCTCTTCAGAAGAGCTTTGTTTAAGCTGAGCTTCTCTTTCGGCCACCTGCTCTTCTTCTCTTTCCATTTGCCTTACCAATCACTTCACTATTTCTTCTGTCAGATTAATCTCTCTAAGCTTAATTCCGTCCTCGACGCGCTGGATGCCCAAGTTGTTGGGTAACTAATAACAAGATTTCAGGAAGAAATAGTTAAGATCTTGTAGGTTACTGAACACTCCAGATAGTTAAAAGAAATCTTACTTTCTGAGTGGAGTCAACAGACAACAGGATGAAGCTTCTGAAGATGTCGCGGTTTGACATTCATACTCTCAATTTGAAGCTGCATATCACTCTGTTGAGCCAAAAAAGATCATAAATTTCACATTCATTTGGGTGAACATGTTAGCTTTCATGTAGTGATATTTTGCTTTGGCAGTGTACATCGTATGATGCTGAGGCCTAGAGATGAACTCTTCCATCATCTTAGAAGAAAAAAGTTTGTACCCAATAGAATGAAATATTTTTGACCAGGGTGAAACGGCTACCTGGTCATGAGAATGCCTCAGGTGTGTTGCAGTTTCTGAAACTACTGCATGCAGATTAGAGATATCTCGGAAGCTCCTGTAAACTGAATCCCCACTGCTGCTGCTACTGAGCCGCGCTACTGATGTGATTGAGTGTGAATTTGTCTTCAGGGTTGTATCAGCATGGTAAGAGATCTCGCTGACAGCACTGCCTGAAGGGCTAGCTCCCCTGTTGGCTGACCTATTTATATTTGCGAGTGCGTGGTCACGCTGCGATGAGAGAGATGACTGGCGCAATAATACAGCTGTTGTTCCATTTCTGTCAGCCCACTCTACTGTAGACAAAATAGTTAGTTACACTCTAATACATTTTTTTTGTATTCAGTTGATAGGTGTAATCAACAATTTTCAGAAACAAAAATCAAATGCAGACTTGAGTATTACCTGAGGGCGCATTGGAAAGGCTTCTGGAACTAGGAGAACAAACGGTTGAAGAAGATATGGCCTTGGGTGTTTCGCAGGCATCAGGTGTAGCCGAGTGCATGAATGAAAGTTTGCCCTTTGAAACGGCGTGTGTCGTACATAAGCTTGGAATGCATTTAGAGATTTTTGTTGCGGTCTTGCTTCCTTTGAGCTTCCTACAAACAATCAACAATGGTAACCACATGATTAAGATTGCACTAGGATTTCTTATCCTATGTTGTACTAGGTTTTACTTTTTATAAAAATTGTTCAGCCTTTTTTTTTTTTGCAAATTTCCATATTGAACTTGGAACCAAGTAGTTGCAGTGCGACCTTCAGTGTTAGGCCGGTAGCTGGGGAATCAAATGAGAAGACAAAGATAGAGAAATATGGAAGGGAAGAGAGGCCAAAGAAGGAAAGGGTGGGCTAACGGCTAATTAAGAGGATTTTCAAACGAAATAAGGGAGCGAGGAAATATAAGGAAAGAAATAGAGGCTAATATGCATGTTGCATGTCTCGTGATCAAAATGAATGAAACATAAATAGCATAAGCAGAGGCACAATAAAAGTACAAGAAGAATATAGATATTGAGGCATGGCCTAGCGTCATAGTGATGCGGGTGGACGGGGATGTGGCAGAGGACACTTGCCATAGTCTGTTGCCGTGGCCACCGACATCGACGACGTCCGCAAACATAAGTAGGGATGAAGATGAATACAACCGACACTCCCACCGTAGGTAAAGGGAGAGATGCGACTAATGGTAACCCCAACCCGACCATAGCATCATCAAACCACGGCCCTCACAACTCACTTATTTGTTTCCATATTAATTAATCCAAGTTAATGTCATTACTCGATGATCATGAACAGCAAGCAACTCCTAACCATGTCAAACAAAGCTAAGAATATTCAAGAACTACATGTTAGTTACAAAGCATGAAATGCCTGTGATGTCATACAGTAAGATGAAAAGAAGCTATTGAAATTGGCAACAACATTTTCTTGGAGTCCTAGAATGCAAGTTGTGAATTTTTACGATATCTAAAGACGCGTTGTTAAAGTACATGATCTTTTACTTCCTAGCAATAATATTGAGTATGTTCATGTTTTCTGTTGCTACAATACAGGGGAGACTAGCCTTAGTCTGACAGTGTGACGAGCAAGTAATTAAACGATACAGAAACATGGCCATCTACCTGTATAGAGGTGAATCTAAATATGGCCATCTCCCTGTATAGATGTAAAACTTCCTTTCTTTCTCTCATTTACCCGCAGCTCAAGGCCAGCGGCAGCAAGCAAGAAAAGAAAGCAGCAATGGCAAGCAAAACAAGTAGCAGCAAAGCAAGCTAGCAGCAAGCAGCAGCAGGCAGGCAGAGGTGACTCCTCACCTTGCTATTTGTGATGGGGTCTGATGGAGTAGGGAGGCGAGAGGACGGACGCGAGTTCCGGACGGTGTCAATTGCGGTCAGCTGTCAAGGAAGAAGTAGGAGGGACCCATGGCTTCGAGTCTGTGGTTAGAGGTGACACGGACGAGGCGGAGCCCGTCCCTGGAGCAGCTCGAGAGGAGGATGCCCACGACGGTGTCGCAACGGCGGCCGATGGAACCAAGAAAGGCGGCCTGGGCTTAAGAGGTTCCAGCACGCCGGTGCCCGGAATCACCATTAAAGAGACGGCACGAGTAACAATAGAGCTGGAGAACTACCTAGGAGTAAGAATGCACCGGAGAAACGAGGTGGTTCATGGCGGCGTCCAGCGGGCGTGCATGTCGGAGCCGGAGGCATGGACGTCGATCCGGACCGAGGCCTGGCGGATCCCGCCGGTCCCTGCGGCTGGCGTTGCAATGGCGAGCGGCGGCGTCCCTGGTGAGCTTGACGAGAAAGGGGATCCAGGCAACGAGGAAAAGAGGGAGGAGTGAGGTAGTGTAGTGGAGAAGGAGAAAAGCAAGGGGTTGCGGGCGCGTGTCCCTTGGGAGCTGACGCTGCTGGACTGACCCAGGAGACCCACTGGTCAGTGGCAAAAGGAGGGGTTGAAAGAAAATAGAAATAAATGAAATTGGCTGGAATATCTCTTCCTCTACTGCTTTCCTAAGCTTCTCATGTTAGCATAATTTAAGCGGTTCGGTGCTCAAAACTCTACAAAATATCTTGGAAGATTTCAGAGATGCTATATATAATATAAGTATTATTCTAATTTCAAAATATATATCTAATTTAATGGTTAATGTATTGTTGTGGCTATAATGAAACTTCCAAAAAAATTGTGTCAGAGTTTTGTACAATGAACAACAGAAGTTTCAATTTGTTGTAAATTTAAGCTAAGGTTTTTAAAATAAATTGTGGTCTCTAAGCTTGTCGCATGTTATCCATCAACTAAATGTATTATATTCTTATAAGTGCAACCAAGGCTCAATTTTATTTGAATCTTTTGTGATAATCTTATTTGATTTTGAATTTAACAAGGTGGACTAAATATTATATGTTCTAAATAGCTTGATTTGAACATCGTAGTTTTGCTAACCCGTTGCAACGCATGGGCCCTTTTCCTAGTGCAATTTTGAAAAACGCATATTTTCTTAATTCAAATAAAATAGCGATAAAACTTTGAATAATTTTTTTTTGATTTTAATATTAAATCTCCAATATTTCTTTATTTTGAGGAAGTCATTTTATCCTCTCTCTTTTATTTTTTTATAAAAGAAATATTTGGAGAGAAAATAATTAGAATCAAACGATCCTATATTCAAAATTCGAGAAAACTCAAATATGAAAGTAACGAAATTCTCAACTCTCTCTGTGGGTCCTTGAGTTGCGTAGAATTTCTAGGATTAAGCCAAAATGCAATAAAATATTATATGCAATGATGACCTAATGTATAACATTCCAAATTGAAAATTTGGGATGTTACACACCCGTTGTATGTCAACATAGAGCTTATTACACCCGATCATCACGTGGTGTCTCGGCACGACGAACTATCGCAACGGTGCATACTTAGGGAGAACACTTGTACCTTAAAATTTAGTGAGAGATTATATTGTAATGCTACCCCCGTACTAAGAAAAATAAGATGCATAAAGGACAAACATCACATGCAATCAATATAAATGATATGATATGGCCATTGCTACCTCTTGAGCACTGCGTTGGTTTTCGCTTGAAGAGAAAACGGTGATGCAGCAAAGTAGCGTAAGTATTTCCCTCAGTTTTTGAGAACCAAGGTATCAATCTAGTAGGAGGCCGCGCACGAGTCCCTCGCACCTACACAAACAAATAAATCCTCGCAACCAACGCGATAAGGGGTTGTCAATCCCTACACGGTCACTTACGAGAGTGAGATCTGATATATATGATAGGATAATATTTTTGGTATTTTTGTGATAAAGAGAAATAAAAGATGCAAGTAAAATAAATGGCAATGGAAATAACTAAGTATTGGAAGATTAATATGATGGAAGATAGACCCGGGGGCCATAGGTTTCACTATTGGCTTCTCTTAAAAGCATAAGTTTTTACGGTGGGTGAACAAATTACTATTGAGCAATTGACAGAATTGAGCATAGTTATGAGAATATCTAGGTATGATCATGTATATAGGCATCACGTCGGAGACAAGTAGACCGACTCCTGCCTGCATCTACTACTATTACTCCACACATCAACCGCTATCCAGCATGCATCTAGAGTATTAAGTTCAAGAGAACAGAGTAACGCTTTAATCAAGGTGACATGATGTAGAGGGATAAACTCATGCAGTATGATATAAACCCCATCTTGTTATCCTCGATGGCAACAATACAATACGTGCCTTGCTGCCCCTACTGTCACTGGGAAAGGAGACTGCAAGATTGAACCCAAAGCTAAGCACTTCTCCCATTGCAAGAAAGATCAATCTAGTAGGCCAAACCAAACTGGTAACTCGAAGAGACTTGCAAAGATAACCAATTATACATAAAAGAATTCAGAGAAGATTCAAATATTGTTCATAGATAAACTTGATCATAAACCCACAATTCATTGGTCTCAACAAACACACCGCAAAAGAAGATTACACCGAATAGATCTCCACAAGAGAGGGGGAGAACTTTGGATTGAGATACAAAAAGAGAGAAGAAGCCATCTAGCTAATAACTATGGACCCGTTGGTCTGAAGTAAACTACTCACACTTCATCAGAGGGGCTATGGTGTTGATGTAGAAGCCCGCCGTGATCGATGCCCCCTCCGGCGGAGCTCCGGAAAAGGCCCCAAGATGGGATCTCGTGGATACAGAAAGTTACGGCGGTGGAATTAGGGTTTTGGCTCCGTATCTGGTAGTTTGGGGGTACGTAGGTATATATAGGAGGAAGGAGTACGTCGGTGGAGCAACAGGGGGCCCACGAGGGTGGAGGGCGCGCTGGGGGGGAGGCGCCCCCCTACCTCGTGCCTTCCTCGTTGATTGCTTGACATAGGGTCCAAGTCATCTGGATCATGTCCATTCCGAAAATCACGTCCCCGAAGGTTTCATTCTGTTTGGACTCCGTTTGATATTCTTTTTCTGCGAAACCCTAAAATAGGCAAAAAAAACAATTCTGGGCTGGGCCTCCGGTTAATAGGTTAGTCCCAAAAATAATATAAAAGTGTATAATAAAGCCCAATAATGTCCAAAACAGAATATAATATAGCATGGAACAATCAAAAATTATAGATGCGTTGGAGACGTATCAAGCATCCCCAAGCTTAATTCCTGCTCGTCCTCGAGTAGGTAAATGATAAACACAGAATTTTTGATGTGGAATGCTACTTGGCATAATTTCAATGTAATTCTTCTTAATTGTGGTATGAATATTCAGATCCAAAAGATTCAAGACAAAAGTTCAATATTGACATAGAAATAATAATACTTCAAGCATACTAACTAAGCAATTATGTCTCTTCAAAATAACATGGCCAAAGAAAGTTATCCCTACAAAATCATATAGTCTGGTTATGCTCTATCTTCACCACACAAAGTATTTAAATCATGCACAACCCCGATGACAAGCCAAACAATTGTTTCATACTTTTGGTGTTCTCAAACTTTTTCAATCTTTACGCAATACATGAGCGTGAGCCATGGACATAGCACTTTAGGTGGAATAGAATGGTGGTTGTGGAGGAGACAAAAAAGGGGAAGATAATGTCACATCAACTAGGCGTATCAACGGGCTATGGAGATGCCCATCAATAGATATCAATGTGAGTGAGTAGGGATTGCCATGCAACAGATGCACTAGAGCTATAAGTATGTGAAAGCTCAACAAAAGGAACTAAATGGGTGTGCATCCAACTCGCTTGCTCACGAAGACCTAGGGCATTTTGAGGAAGCCCATCATTGGAATATACAAGCCAAGTTCTATAATGAAAAATTCCCACTAGTATATGAAAGTGATAACATAGGAGACTCTCTATTATGAAGATCATGGTGCTACTTTGAAGCACAAGTGTGGTAAAACGATAGTAACACTGTCCCTTCTCTCTTTTTATCTCATTTTTTTATTTGGGCCTTTTCTCCTTTTTTTCTGGCCTCTTTTTTTCGTCCGGAGTCTCATCCCGACTTGTGGGGGAATCATAGTCTCCATCATCCTTTCCTCAGTTGGGACAATGCTCTAAAAATGATGATCATCACACTTTTATTTACTTACAACTCAACAATTACAACTCAATACTTAGAACAAAATATGACTCTATGTGAATGCCTCCGGCGGTGTACCGGGATATGCAATGAATCAAGAGTGACATGCAGGGGCGATTCTATTGGGGGGCTTTAACAGGCTCAAGCCCCCCCTCCAGCACTGTAAAATTTGTTTCTACTACTAGTATTAAGGCCCAGCCCAACTACTTGCAGGCCCAATCCAACACATATTTGCATGACCCAGGCAGCCCAGCCCGCCCTCCATTTTTTTCTAGATTCGCCACTGGTGACATGTATGAAAGAATTATGAACGGTGGCTTTGCCACAAATACAATGTCAACTACATGATCATGTAAAGCAATATGACAATGATGGAGCGTGTCATAGTAAACGGAACGGTGGAAAGTTGCAAGGCAATATATCTCGGAATGTCTATGGAAATGCCATGATAGTTAGGTATGGTGGCTCTTTTGAGGAAGGTATATGGTGGGTGTATGATACCGGTGAAAGGTGCACGGTATTAGAGAGGCTAGCAATGGTGGAAGGAAGAAAAGTGCGTATGATCCATGGAATCAACCTTAGTCATAAAGAACTCATATACTTATTGCAAAAAATCTACAAGTTATCAAATCAAAGTATTATGCGCATGCTCCTAGGGGGATAGATTGGTAGGAAAAGACCATCGCTCATCCCCGACCGCCACTCATAAGGAAGACAATCAATAAATAAATCATGCTCCGACTTCATCACATAACGGTTCACCATACGTGCATGCTACGGGAATCACAAACTTTAACACAAGTAATTCTCAAATTCACAACTACCCGACTAGCATGACTCTAATATTACCATCTCCATATCTCAAAACAATTATCAAGTATCAACCTTCTCATAGTATTCAACACACTCATAAGAATTTTTTTACTAATCTTGAATGCCTAACATAATTAAAGAAAATTACCATGCTGTTTTGTAGGACTCTTAAAATAATCTAAGTGAAGCATGAGAGAACAATAGCTTCTATAAAACAAATCCACCGACGTGCTCTAAAAGATATAAGTGAGGCACTAGAGCAAAAACTATATAACTCAAAAGATATAAGTGAAGCACATAGAGTATTCTAACAATTTCCGAATCATGTGTGTCTCTCTCAAAAGGTGTGTACAGAAAGGATGATTGTGGAAAACTAACAAATAAATACTCAAATAATACAAGGCGCTCCAAGAAAAACACATATCATGTGGTAAATAAAAATATAGCTCCAAGTAAAGTTACCGATGGAAGTAGACGAAAGAGGGGATGCCTTCCGGGGCATCCCCAAGCTTTGGCTTTTAGGTGTCCTTAGATTATCTTGGGGTGACATGGGCATCCCCAAGCTTAGGATATTTCCACTCCTTGTTCCATAATCCATCAAATCTTTTACCCAAAACTTGAAAACTTCACAACACAAAACTTAAAGTAGAAAATCTCGTGAGCTCCGTTAGCGAAAGAAAACAAAACACCGCTTCAAGGTACTGTAATGAACTCATTCTTTATTTATATTGGTGTTAAACCTACTGTATTACAACTTCTCTATGGTTTATAAACTATTTTACTAGCCATAGATTCATCAAAATAAGCAAAGAACACATGAAAAACAGAATCTGTCAAAAACAGAACAGTCTGTAGCAATCTGTAGCTAACGCAAGATCTGGAACCCCAAAAATTCTAAAATAAATTTCTGGACGTGAGGAATTTATATATTAATCATCTGCAAAAATAATTAACTAAATATAACTTTCCAAATAAAAGTGGCAGCAATTCTCGTGAGCGCTAAAGTTTCCCTTTTTTACAGCAAGATTAAAAAGACTTTCCCCAAGTCTTCGCAACGATTCTACTTGGCACAAACACTAATTAAACACAAAAAACACAACCAAAATAGAGGCTAGATAAATTATTTATTACTAAACAGGAGCAAAAAGCAAGGAATAAAAGTAAAATTGGGTTGCCTCCCAACAAGCGCTATTGTTTAACGCCCCTAGCTAGGCATAAAAGTAAGGATAGATCTAGGTATTGCCATCTTTGGTAGGCAATCCATAAGTGGCTCTCATAATAGATTCATAAGGTAATTTATTTTTCTTTCTAGGGAAGTGTTCCATGCCTTTCCTTAACAGAAATTGGAATCTAATATTCCCTTCCTTCATATCAATAATTGCACCAATCGTTCTAAGGTAAGGTCTACCAAGAATAATAGGACATGAAGGATTGCAATCTATGTCAAGAACAATAAAATATACGGGCACATAATTCGTATTTCAAATAATAAGAACATCATTAATTCTTCCCATAGGTTTCTTAATAGTGGAATCCGCAAGGTGCAAGTTTAAAGAGCAATCATCAAAATCACGAAAACCTAGCAAATCACACAAAGTCTTTGGAATCGTGGAAACACTAGCACCCAAATCACACAAAGCATAGCATTCATGATATTTAATTTTAATTTTAATATTAGGTTACCACTCATCATAAAGTTTTCTAGGGATAGAAACTTCCAACTCAAGTTTTTCTTCATAAGATTGCATCGAAGCATCAACGACATGTTTAGTAAAAGCTTTATTTTGACTATAAGCATGAGGAGAATTTAGCACGGATTGCAATAAGGAAATACAATCTATCAAAGAGCAATTATCATAATTAAATTCCTTGAAATCCAAAATAGTGGGTACATTAATATTTAAAGTTTTGACTTCTTCAATCCCACTTTTAACAATTTTAGCATCAAGATCTAAAGACTCTGAATTTTTGGAACACCGTCTAGGTAAAGGTGGATCATATTTAGTCCCATAATTACCAAGATTCATATTTCAAAACAAATATTTAATAGGGGACACATCAATAACTTTTAGATCTTCATCTTTATTATCATGGAAACTAGAAGAACACGCTTTTATAAAGCAATCTTTCTTAGCATGCATCCTAGCGGTTCTTTCTTTGCACTTATCAATGGAAATTCTCATGGCTTTGAGAGACTCATTGATATCATGCTTAGGTGGAATAGATCTAAGTTTCAAAGAATCAACATCAAGAGAAATTCTATCAACGTTCCTAGCCAACTCATCAATCTTAAGCAATTTTCCTTCAATCAAAGCATTAAAATTCTTTTGCGAAGTAATAAATTCTTTAATATTAGATTCAAAATCAGAGGACATATTGTTATAATTTCCATAAGAATTGTTGTAGGAATTACCATAATTATTAGAGGAATTACTAGGATACAGCCTATGATTAAAGTTTCCTCTATACGTTGTTACCAAAATTATTCCTACCAACAAAATTCACATCCATAGATTCATTATTATTCTCAATCAAAGTATACAAAGGCATATCATTAGGATCATAAGAAACACTTTTATTAGAAAATAATTTCATAAGTTCATCCATATTTCCACTCAAAACATTCATTTCTTCTATCGCATGCACTTTCTTATTAGTAGATCTTTCAGTGTGCCATTGAGAATAATTAACCATAATATTATCTAGGAGTTTAGTAGCTTCTCCTAAAATTATTTCCATAAAAGTGCCTCCCGCGGCCAAATCTAAAAGATTTCTAGAAGCAAAATTCAATCCGGCATAAATTTTTTGTATAATCATCCACAAATTCAAACCATGTGTAGGGCAATTACGTATCATTAATTTCATCCTCTCCCAAGCTTGTGCAACATGTTAATGATCAAGTTGCTTAAAATTCATAATATCATTTCTAAGAGAGATGATCTTAGCGGGAGGAAAATACTTAGAGATAAAAGCATCTTTGCACTTATTCCACGAATCAATACTATTTTTAGGCAAAGACGAAAACCAAGCTTTAGCACGATCTCTAAGCGAAAAAGGGAATAGCTTCAATTTAACAATATCATTATCCACATCTTTCTTCTTTTTCATATCACATAAATCAATGAAGCTATTCAGATGGGTAGCGACATCTTCACTAGGAAGGCCGGCGAATTGATCTTTCATGACAAGATTCAACAAAGCAACATTGATTTCACAAGATTCAGTATCGGTAAGAGGAGCAATCGGAGTGCTAAGGAAATCATTGTTGTTGATATTGGTGAAGTCACACAATTTAGTATTATCTTGAGCCATCGTGACAATCAAGCAATCCAACACACAAGCAAACAAGAAACGGGCAAAAAGAGGCAAATAGAGAAAGAGAGGGAGGATGGAGAGAGAGGGGGAATAAAACAGCAAGGGTGAAGTGGGGGAGAGGAAAACGAGAGGCAAATGTCAAATAATGTAATGCGGGAGATAAGGGTTTGTGATGGGTACTTGGTATGTCTTGACTTGCAACGGCGCCACAAGTGACTCATTGTCGGGAGTCAAATCTTGACTTGTATTGCACGAACCTCCCCGGCAACAGCGCCAGAAATCCTTCTTGCTACCTCTTGAGCACTGTGTTGGTTTTCCCTTGAAGAGGAAAGGGTGATGCAGCAAAGTAGCATAAGTATTTCCCTCAGTTTTTGAGAACCAATGTATCAATCCAGTAGAAGGCCACGCACGAGTCCCTCGCACCTACAAAAACAAATAAATCCTCGCAACCAACGCGATAAGGGGTTGTCAATCCCTACACGGTCACTTACGAGAGTGAGATCTGATAGATATGATAGGATAATATTTTTGGTATTTTTATGATAAAGAGAAAAAAGATGCAAGTAAAATAAATGTCAAAGGAAATAACTAAGTATTGGAAGATTAATATGATGGAAGATAGACCCCGGGGCCATAGGTTTCACTAGTGGCTTCTCTCAAGAGCATAAGTTTTTACGGTGGGTGAACAAATTACTGTTGAGCAATTGACAGAATTAAGCATAGTTATGAGAATATCTAGGTATGATCATGTATATAGGCATCACGCCCGAGACAAGTAGACCAACTCCTGCCTGCATCTACTACTATTACTCCACACATCGACCGCTATCCAGCATACATCTAGAGTATTAAGTTCAAGAGAACAGAGTAACGCTTTAAGCAAGATGACATGATGTAGAGGGATAAACTCATGCAATATGATACAAACCCCATCTTGTTATCCTCGATGTCAACAATACAATACGTGCCCTACTGCCCCTACTGTCATTGGGAAAGGACACCACAAGATTGAACCCAAAGCTAAGCACTTCTCCCATTGCAAGAAAGATCAATCTAGTAGGCCAAACCAAACTGATAATTCGAAGGGACTTGCAAAGATAACCAATCATACATAAAAGAATTCAGAGAAGATTCAAATATTGTTCATAGATAAACTTGATTATAAACCCACAATTCATCGGTCTTAACAAACACACCGCAAAAAAGATTACATCGAATAGATCTCCACAAGAGAGGGGGGAGAACTTTGTATTGAGATCCAAAAAGAGAGAAGAAGCCATCTAGCTAATAACTATGGGCCCGTAGGTCTGAAGTAAACTACTCACACTTCATCGGAGGGGCTATGGTGTTGATGTAGAAGCCCTCCGTGATCGATGCCCCCTCCGGCGAAGCTCCGAAAAAGGCCCCAAGATGGGATCTCGTGGATACAGAAAGTTACGGCAGTGGAATTAGGGTTTTGGCTCCGTATCTGGTAGTTTGGGGGTACGTATGTATATATAGGAGGAAGGAGTACGACAGTGGAGCAACAACGGGCCCACGAGGGTGGAGGGCGTGCCTGGGGGGGGGGGGGGTTGGCGCGCCCCCTACCTCGTGCCTTCCTCGTTGATTCCTTAACGTAGGGTCCAAGTCCTCTAGATCATGTTCGTTCCGAAAATCACGTTCCCGAAGGGTTCATTCCATTTGGACTCCGTTTGATATTCTTTTTCTACGAAACCCTAAAATAGGCAAAAAAACAGCAATTCTGGGCTAGGCATCCGGTTAATAGGTTAGTCCCCAAAATAATATAAAAGTGTATAATAAAGCCCAATAATGTCCAAAACAGAATATAATATAGCATGGAACAATCAAAAATTATAGATACGTTGGAGACGTATTAGCCATCATCATCTTGTGCCTTTGATCTCCATCTCCAAAGAACCATCATGATCACCATCTTCACCGGCTTGACACCTTGATCTCCATCGTAGCATCGTTTTCGTCTCGCCAACTATTGCTTCTACGACCATCGCTACCGCTTAGTGATAAAGTAAAGCAATTACATGGCGATTGCATTTCACACAATAAAGCGACAACCATATGGCTCCTGCCAGTTGCCGATAACTGTGTTACAAAACATGATCATCTCATACAATAATTTATATAATCACATCTTGACCATATCACATCACAAAACAAGTTCGACATTCTCTACTTTGTTGTTGCAAGTTTTACGTAGCTGCTACGGGCTTAGCAACAACCGTTCTTACCTACGCATCAAAAACCACAATGCGGTATAGTGATTGCTTTTTGATCTTCAAAAGAACCCTATTCATTGAATCTGATTCAACTAAATTTGGAGAAACTGACATCCGCCAGCCACCTGTGTGCAAAGCACGTCGGTAGAAGCAGTCTCATGAACGCGGTCATGTAATGTCGGTCCGGGCCGCTTCATCCAACAATACCACCGAATCAAGAAACAACTAGTGACGGCAAGCAATATGTATATACCCACACCCACAACTCCTTTGTGTTCTACTCGTGCATATAACATCTACGCATAAACTTGGATCTGATACCACTGTTGGGGAACACAGTTTTTCAAAAAAGTTCCTACGATCACACAAGATCTATCTAGGAGATTAATAGCAACGAGCGGGGAGATTGTGTCCACGTACCCTCATAGACCGAAAGCGGAAGCATTAAGTAACGCGGTTGATGTAGTCGAACGTCTTCGCGATCCAACCGATCTAGTACTGAACGCACGACACCTCCGTGATCTGCACATGTTCAGCTCGATGGTGTCCCTCGAACTCTAGATCTAGCTGAGGCCGAGGGAGAGTTTCGTCAGCACAACGGCATGGTGACGGTGATGATGAAGTTACCGACGCAGGGCTTCGCCTAAGGACTACGACAATATGACCGAGGTGGAAAACTGTGGAGGGGGCACCACACACGGCTAAGACAAATCTTGGAGTGTCTATCGGGTGACCCCCTCCCCCGTATATAAAGGAGTGGAGGAGGGGGAGGGCCAGCCTCCTAGGGCGTGCCCTAAGGGGGAATTCCTACTCCTACTAGGAGTAGGTTTCCCCCCTTTCCTAGTCCAACTAGGAGGGGGAAGGAAGGGAAGAGGGATAGAAAGGAAAGGGGGCCGACCCCCTTCCCAATTCGGATTGGGCTTTGGGGGCGCGCCCCACCTCTTCGCCGCCACCTCCTCTCTTCCACTAAGCCCATGTAGGCCCATTAAGCCCCAGGGGGTTCCGGTAACCCCTTGGTACTCCGGAAAATGCTCGAACTAACCCGAAACCTTTCCGGTGTCCAAGCATAACCTTCCAATATATCAATCTTCATGTCTAGACCATTTTGAGACTCCTCATCATGTCCATGGTCTCATCTGGGACTCCGAACTACCTTCGGTACATCAAAACACATAACCTCCTAGTACCGATCGTCATTGAACGTTAAGCGTGCGGACCCTACGGGTTCGAGAACTATGTAGACATGACCGAGACTCATCTCTGGTCAATAACTAATAGCAAAACCTAGATGCTCATATTGGTTCCTACATATTCTATGAAGATCTTTATCGGTCAAACCGCATAACAACATACGTTGTTCCCTTTGTCATCGGTATATTACTTGCCCTTGTTTTGGACTCTAATTTGCATGATTTGAATGGAACTAACCCGGACTGATGTTGTTTTCAGAAGAATTGCCATGGTGTTATTTTTGTGTAGAAATAAAAGTTCTCGGAATGACCTGAAACTTCACGGAGATCATTTTTGGAATAAATAAAAATATTGGCGAAATAATCAACCAAAGGGGACCCACACCTTGTCCACAAGGGTGGAGGGCGCGCCCACCCTCCTGGGGCGCACCCTCTGTCCTTGTGGGTCCCATGAGGCTCCACCGACCTCAAATCCAACTCCATAAATTCACGTTCGGGGAGAAAAAAAAATCAGGGAGAAGGATTCATCGCGTTTTACGATATGGAGCCGCTGTCACCCCCTGTTCTTTCTCAGGAGGGCAGATCTGGAGTCTGTTCGGGGCTCCGGAGAGGGGAGATCGTTGCCATCATCATCTCCAACCTTCCTCCATCACCAATTTCATGATGATCACTGCCGTGCGTGAGTAATTCCATCATAGGCTTGCTGGACGGTGATGGGTTAGATGAGATTTACCATGTAATCAAGTTAGTTTTGTTAGGGTTTGATCCCTAGTATCCACTATGTTCTAATATTGATGTTGCTATGACCTTGCTATGCCTAATGCTTGTCACTAGGGCCCGAGTGCCATGATTTCAGATCTGAACCAATTATGTTTTCATGAATATATTTGTGTTCTTGATCCTATCTTGCAAGTTATAGTCACCTACTACATGTTATGATCCGGCAACCCCGGAGTGAGAATAGTCGAGACACTTCCCGGTGATGACTGTAGTTTGAGGAGTTCATGTATTCACTAAGTGCTAATGCTTTAGTCCGGTACTCTATTAAAAGGAGGCCTTAATATCCCTTAGTTTCCAATAGGACCCCGCTGCCACAGGAGGGTAGGACAAAAGATGTCATGCAAGTTCTTTTCCATAAGCACGTATGACTATATTTGGAATACATGCCTACATTATATTGATGAATTGGAGCTAGTTCTGTGTCACCCCATGTTATAACTGTTGCATGATGAATGCCATCTGACATAATTATCCATGATTGATCCATTGCCTACGAGCTCGTTTCATATTGATCTTTCTAAGTTACTTTTCCGTTGCCACTATTACGATTGCTACAAAACGACTACTGTTACTTTTGCCACTGTTACCATTACTTCCATACCACTTTGCTACTAAATACTTTGCTGCAGATATTATGTCTTTCAGGTGTGGTTGAATTGACAACTCAGCTGCTAATACTTGAGAATATTCTTTGGCTCCCCTTGTGTCGAATCAATAAATTTGGGTTGAGTACGCTACCCTCGAAAACTGTTGCGATCCCCTATACTTGTGGGTTATGAAGACCTTTTTCTGGCGTCGTTGCCGGGGAGCATAGCTCTATTCTCTTAGTCACTTGGGATTTATCTCTGCTGATCACTATGAGGAATTTAAAAGATCAAAGAATCAAGAATTTTCCCTCAACTACGAGGGGAGGTAAGGAACTGTCATCTAGCTCCGCACTTGATTCTCCTTTTGTTTTGAGTAAACTTGCGACACCTACACCTGCTATTGATTCTGACATGTCGCATGTTATTGATGATGCCAGTTCTGCTATGCATGATGCTTATGATGAAACTACTTCTCTGCTTGATAATACCGTGCCACTTGGTGAATTTCTCGATGAACAACTTGCTAGGGTTAGAGAGAGTGAAATTACTGAACCTGATGATATTATTGAAACTAAAGATTATGATTCTCCCCCTAGATATGAATTGCCTGTTGTACCTGAGGGTTATATTATGGATGAGGAAACTGCTAGTGACTTTCTTGCTTGTAATGATAGAGATGATCTTAAGAAACTGTTAGCTAAGCTGAAAGAGAAGTCTTTGAATGGTAGAATGCAATATGACCCTATGTTTGCTACTTCACCTATCTTTGTTACCAATAAGGATTATGAATTCTCTGTCTATCCTAAGTTAACTACTATGGTTGAATCTGATCCTTTCTATGGTTATGAATCTGAAACTGTTGTGGCACATCTTACTAAATTGAATGATATAGCCATCCTATTTGCTCATGAGGAAAAAATTGGAATTACTATATTCTTAAGTTGTTTCCTTTCTCATTAAAGGGTGATGCTAAGTTATGGTTTAATTCTGTTGCTCCCGGTTGTGTGTGTAGTCCCCAGGATATGATTTACTATTTTTCTGCAAAATATTTCCCTGCTCATAAGAAACAAGCCGCCCTAAGGGAAATATTTAACTTTGTGAAAATTGAAGAAGAGATTCCACAAGCTTGGGGGAGGCTTCTCCAATTACTTAATGCTTTGCCTGATCATCCTCTCAAAAAAATGAAATACTTGATATCTTTTATAATGGACTAACCGATCCTTCCAGAGACCACCTGGATAGTTGTGTTGGTTGTGTTTTCAGGGAAAGAATGGTTGAGCAAGCTGAATTGCTATTGAGTAATGATAATGATTGGACACTTCTTGAACCAACTCCTAAGCCAACTCCAAAGAAAAGGGGTATTCTATTTCTCAGTCCTAAAGATATGCAAGAGGCAAAGAAATCTATGAAAGAAAAAGGTATTAAAGGCAGACTAAGGCATAGCCTAGTGGTGGGAAGGGGTTGATGCCTTCCCACCCACCCAGGTTCAAGGCATGGTACTTGCAATTTGGGTTTGTTGCACCAATTATACTGTAGAGGGTTCCCTTACAGTCTTCCTATCAAAAAAGGTATTAAAGCTGAAGATGTTAAGAATCTACCGCCTATTGAAGAAATACATGGTCTTGATAAACCGACACAGGTTGTAGAGGTAAACTCTCTCCATATATTTGATGAAGGTGATATTCCTCATAATAAGTCTGTTAGTCAATGCTTGGATGAGTTTGATAATTTTATTGTTAAAGAAGAAAACTTCAATGCTTATGTTAGTAGACAATCGAAACATAATGGTCACATGCTTGACTACTTGGGTGATTATATGAGTAGAACTGTTAATGATCTTAAGCTTATTAGTAAACATGCTTCCATGGTTATAATTCAAGTAGAACAAGTACTTAAGGCACATGATGATTTGCTTAATGAGTTGGATAGTGAGAATAATGATAATGATCTTAGGGTTATGACTAGAGGTGGTAAAATGACCTAGGAACCTTTGTATCCCGAGGGCCATCCTACGAGAGTTGAGCAAGATTCTCACAGAACTAATACCGATGCATCTAGTCCTTCTAATAAAAAGAAAAAAAAATGATAGGACTTTGCATGCTTCTAGTGAACCTTTTATAGACACACCTGAGAATCCCAATGGTATTACTATTTCTGATGTTGAGACACAATCTGGTGATGAACATGAACCTGGTGATGATGTTAATGATGATGTTCATGTTGATGCTCAATCTAGTAATCATAATGATGTAGAGATTGAACCTGTTGTTGATCTTGATAACTCAAAATCAAAGAATCAACGTTATGATAGGAGAGACTTCATTGCTAGGAAACATGGTAAAGAAAGAGAACCATGGGTTCAGAAACCCATACCCTTTCCTCCTAAGCCATCCAAGAAAAAGGATGATGAGGATTTTGAGCTCTTTGCTGAAATGATTAGACCTATCTTTTTGCGTATGCGTTTGACTGATATGCTTAAAATGCCTTCTTATGCTAAGTATATGAAAGACATTGTTACTAATAAATAAAGATACCCGAAGCTGAAATTTCCACCATGCTTGCTAATTATACTTTTAAGGGTGGAATACCAAAGAAACTTGGAGATCCAAGAGTACCAACTATACCATGCTCCATTAAAAGAAACTATGTTAAAACTGCTTTATGTGATCTTGGAGCCGGTGTTAGTGTTATGCCTTTATATTTATATCATAGACTTGAATTGAATAAGTTGACACCTACTGAAATTTCTTTGCAAATGGCTGATAAATCAACTGCCATACCCATCGGTATTTGTGAGGATGTGCCTATTGTGGTTGCAAACGTTACTGTTCTAAGGAACTTTGTTATTCTTGATATTCCCGAGGATGATAATGTGTCGATCATCCTTGGTAGACCCTTTTTGAATACTGTAGGGTCTATTATTGATTGCAACAAAGGCAATGTCACTTTTCATGTTAATGGTAATGAGCATACGGTACACTTTCCAAAGAAATAGCCTCAAGTTCATAGTATCAATTATATTGGAAAATTTTCAACTATTACTATTGGAGGGTTTGAATTCCCTCTTCCTACTTTCAAAAAGAAATATGATATTCTTATTGTTGGACATGCATATCCCCGCTGAGGTAACCTTGTGTTATTCGAAAATTCTCCGGTTTCATGTCATTCGGAAGAAGTTTGTTAATAAGACTTGATCAACCTTGTTAATGGATTACTTTTGATGGGCATGCGATGGATGAATTTACAAGGCACAACTCTTCGTACCCATATTTTACTTTCTATTATTTAGATTAAATAAAGCAAAAATAGTATTTTCTGTCTGTTTTCTGAATTATCCATGCAATAAAAAATGTCCCAAAAATAATAGTTCTCCAAATGCACTGAAAATGTAGTATGATTTTTATAGAATATTTGAGAATTTATGGTGCTGAGAACACACCAGGGGGACCCACCACCTGTCCACAAGGGTGGAGGGCGCGCCCTACCCCCTGGGCGCGCCCCCTGTCTTGTGGGTCCCATGTGGGTCCCCTCCACTTATTTTAGCACCCATCCACTTCATCTTCCTCCAGAAAAATCACCCCGTAGCTCACACCCGTGTTCTTTCTCATTTTGCTGCCATCTTCGATCTCCTTGCCAAAGCTCCATTCACAAAACTGCTTTTGGGGATTGTTCTTCAGTATGTAACTCCTCCAATGGTCCAATTAGTTTTTGTTCTAGTGCTTAATTTATTGCAAATTTTTTGCTTCTATGGTGACCCTGTTCTTGAGCTTGGATGTCAAAATTATATGGTCCAAAGTAGTTTTGATGCATGATATAGCCTCTAGACACTTGTAGGAAGTTGCTATCAATTCTGTTGAGTTTGGTTCACTTTTATTTTGAGTCACTAAAAATTTCTGAAATTTTTCAGAGGAAGAAAATGATGATGAGATTGTTGAGAGGCTCTTCGAGCCGAGGTTCGAAGGAAAATGGAAATGAGGAGAAGGAGAAGCCCAAGTATAATCTTCCTCGCATCGCGGAGATTCGGCCGTGTGAATGGCCATGTGATGCATTCTTACAGGCGGGTGGAATTTCTGAGGATTTCTATTATTTGGCTGAGAATGCAGGCCTCACCGACTTTCTTCACGATAAGTGTGATCAGTACCTCCTACTCACTAATACTTTCGTGTAAAATTTTCACTTTCATGCTAGGAGATCACCACCCACGGTAGAGTTTCACTTATATGATGAGCATAAGGAGATGACACTTTATGACTTTTGTAAGGTTTGTAAATTACCTTATGAGGGTAGCGCCGATAAACCACGTCCTAGAGATGTGGAAGCTTTTATTGATGAAGTTATCATAGGGGAAAGGAGAAAGGTGTTGGAAGCGAGAGTGGCTAGTTTACATTTTTCCTGTTTTGCGCTACTACTCATTATTTGCTTGGAGATGTTTAATTGGTCGCAGGGAGAGTGGAGGCCTTAGTGCTCCTGACCTTGCCATTTTGCGTCATGCTTTACTTTGTGATAGAACTTTCAGTTTAGGCACGATGGTGATACGTATCCAACGTATCTACTTTTCCTAACGCTTTTCCTCTTGTTTTGGACTCTAATTTGCATGATTTGAATGAAACTAACCCTGAACTTACGCTGTTTTCAGCAGAACTACCATGGTGTTGTTTTCTTGCAGAAATAAAAGTTCTCATAATGGAACGAAACTTTGCGAGGATTTTTTATACAATAAAAGAGAATTTCTAGAGCCAAGAACCACCGGAGGGGGGCACCTGGGTGGGCACAACCCACCAGGGCGCGCCTGCCCCCCATGTGCGCCCAGGTGGGTTGTCCCCACCTGGTGGCCCCCTGGACCCTGAAACTGATGCTATAAAATCCCATATTTCCAGGAAAAAATTAGGGAGAAAGAATTATCGCGTTCAACGAGATGGAGCCGCTTTCACCTCCCGTTCTTCATCGAGAGGCCAGATCTGGAGTCCGTTTGGAGCTCCGGAGAGGGGGGTCTTTGATCTTCGTCATCACCAATCCTTCTCCATCGCTAATTCCATGATGCTCCCCACCGGGAGTGAGTAATTCCTTCGTAGGCTTGCTGGTCGGTGAGGAGTTGGATGAGATTCATCATGTAATCTAGTTAGTTTTGTTAGGGCTTGATCTCTAGTGTCCACTATGTTCTGATATTGATGTTGCTATGACTTTGCCATGCTTAATGCTTGTCACTTTGGGCCCGGGTGCCATGATTTCAGATCTGAACCGTTTATGTTTTCACCATTATATCGATGTTCTAGATCCGATCTTGCAAGTTATTGTGACCTACTACGTGTTATGATATGACAACCCCGGAGTGACAATAGTCGGGACTAGTCCCGATGATGACCTTAGTTTGAGGAGTTCATGTATTCACCGTGTGTTAATGCTTTGTTCCGGTTCTTTATTAAAAGGAGGCCTTAATATCCCTTAGTTTCCAATAGGACCCCGCTGCCACGGGAGGGTAGGACAAAAGATGTCATGCAAGTTCTTTCCATAAGCATGTATGACGATTTACGGAATACATGTCTACATTATATTTATGAACTAGAGCTAGTGCCCTATCACCCTAGGTTATGACTGTCACATGATGAATATCATCCAACAAATCATCGATCCAATGCCTACGATTTTCCTACATATTGTTCTTGCTAAGTTACTACTGCTATCATTACTGTTACACTTGCTACAAAATTACTGTTGTCACTGTTACCATTGCTATTACTATTGCTACTACTATCAAAACTATCATATTACTATGCTACTGATCACTTTGCTGCCGATAATTAATCTCCAGGTGTGACTAAATTGACAACTCAGTTGCTAATACTTACAAATATTCTTTGGCTCCCCTTGTGTCGAATCTATAAATTTGGGTTGAATACACTACCCTCGAAAACTGTTGCGATCCCCTATACTTGTGGGTTATCATCTGGTTGCTAAACGGTTGAGTTTAAACCATACCAAGGGTCCTATTTTCGGAGGTATCTTTGCCTCCCGCCTTGCTAAGCGCTTCGAAATACCCATTAGGCAGGATGAGAAAGAGGAGAAACTGTTGTCGGTGTCAAATACGGTTGATCTTAGGTAGGGGGTCCCGAACTGTGCGTGTGAGGATCGAATGTAATAGGAGACGGGGGACACGATGTTTACCCAGGTTCGGGTCCTCTTAATGGAGGTAATACCCTACTTCCTTCTTGATTGACTTTGATGAGTATAGGGATTACACGAGTTGATCTACCTCGAGATCGTAATGGCTAAACCCTAGATGTCTAGCCTGTATGATTTGTCATCGCCTCTATGGACTAAACCCTCTGGTTTATATAAACCCCGGAGGGGGCTAGGGTTGTACAAAGTCGGTTTAAAGAGAAAGGAAACTACATGTCTAACCACCGAGCTTGCCGTCCACACAACTGAGAGTCTCATCTAGACACGGGGGAAAGCCTTCCATCTTTTATCTTCACGGCCCATCAGTCCGGCCCATATCACATAGCCTAGACGCCCGAGGACCCCCTTATCCAGGACTCCCTTAGTAGCCCCCGAACTTGCCTTCAATGACAACGTAGTATCCGGCTTTATGTCTTTGGCTTTGCAAGGTGAGTTCTCCATTACACTTCAGATTTGACGATAATTCGGCTCCACATTTAATATTGATTCTTTTCTATCGTCGCCTCGGCTTCCACGTGTCGGATGAATGCGAACGGTCTAGGTGCTTCTTTTACAAATCACCCCAACCATGCAGGGAAGGCGTCTATTTAAGGAGATTAGATCTTAGATGCCATTCCACACCACACATAAGTCCTTAGAACTCGCCATAGGAAATTGCCCAAACATGGCCGACAGTCCTAGCTCTTCCTCACGCCCCCTCGACCCTCAAAAAGGTGACTGGGAAAGCTGCTCAGTATCCCACGCCCATCTGAATAAACTTCAAATGGAGGGATATCTTCCTCCTGTGGATCTAGTCTCCATTCGGGCTGGATTAACTTCCATCAATGGCGAAGCCTTGGTGGAGAATTTCCCCAATCCTTCGAAAGAGGAGCGGGTGTGCTTCGTCCTTCCTCCTGAGAGGCGTAGGATTCCCTATCCACCCTTTCTTCGGAGGTCTCTTGGAGTATTATGGCCTCCAACTGCACAATGTGACGCCAGGCTCCATCCTGCACATCACGGGCTTCGTTGCTCTTTGCGAGCTGTTCCTAGGCTATGAGGCTCATTTCGAGCTATGGCAGAAATTTTTCTGCCTCGTTCCCCGCTCCCAAGAGGGATCTATATTCGAGGTGGGGAGAACCGAAGTATGGCGCATAGCCGGGACAGGATACCTGTCTGGCACTCTGAAGAAGGCATATGAAGAGTGGCCCTCGGAATGGTTTTATATTGAAGACGTCGTTCTTTCGGACCCAATCCGGCGCGGTCTTCCCGAATTCTCCAGCGCTCCTTTAAAGAAGCACGCCAGCTGGCATCCCCGAAGCCTTGAGGAAGGAAACAGTGTGGAGGTCGAGAGGCTCGCAAGCAAGATCAGAGTACTTGCCAACTTAGGGCTGTCTATAAGCGAGGTAATGGAGATTTCAATAATGCGATAGCATTCAGCCGCTCCAATCTAGAGGTTTTCCTATGTTGAATTACAACAGGGAGGACGATGCATCCCGTTGCCTATTCAAGGGTCTAGATAATTTTGCCGCCCTGGCCACCATCCTAGCTGACCTTTACAAAGGGGAGAAGGAAGACTTCACTCGCTTGAAATGTCGGGAAGGTTTTTCCATGTATAACCCCATCGATTGGGTGAGTTTTTTTATTAGTGGCCTCATTGAATCTTTTTCCTGAGTTAAGCTAGCCGAATTTAATCTGGCTACTTTTAACAGGAGTGGAGAAAGGTCGTCGAGGGGGTATATAGCCCCGCTCCACAGCCAGAGGACCACGTTTGAGACCTGGATCCCGGATATGAAGAAGATCCGGATATATTTATAGAACATAAGGAAGGAGTCTTTTGTCAGGCGAGCTACGATGGCGCGGAAGTGACTATTATAGCCGATTACCCCGACCTTCTCCCTCCTCCCATGTAAGTACCCAGGAGACGTCTCCTCCAAAAGAGTTTTCCCATTGCGCCTCACCGACCACACTATCTCATACTCTGAAGGGGCGGCGCTCGTCTCGCCGACCTGTATCAAAGGTGTCCTCTAAGAAGGCGGCGCCCGCGTAGCGCGAGTCTTTGAAAAGAAGGGCAAAAGGTGATACTACCGAGCCCCCACCTTCATCGAAGAGGTGTAGTTTTTAACATGCACTCGGTGGATAAACCGAATTGTGGTGTATTCCGCTGGGCCATTTTTTAGGAAGAGCATACGTTGGACTATATCCGGGGACCTCGCCGGCCATGCATCGACCAATCCGGCCCCGGACCCTACCATAAGGACTAGGGTTTATATGGGCAAAATGCTGGATTGTCATCTCCAGGAGGATTCAGATAATGTGTCTGTCACCAATTCCAAAGTGGAGAGCACGATGAACCATCAACGGCGGAAAGAGGCCACGCGCGACTCAAGTTTTACCGAAGAGGCGTTCAATGCCCTCAGCTCTGCGGATGCATATATCCGAGCTGCTCGGGATGGACTTGCTGGAGCCACTCACCAACTTTCAAAGGATATGCGGGTAAGAACTTTGTGTGGATTTAATAATAATGTGCTAGTAGCCCCCGAGACTTGAAGCAGTTGGCCCAACTGATTTAAGGGTCGTTTATATTATCAGGTACTCACGACAAAAAATAACGCGCTGTCCCAGGAGCTTGAAGAATGCCGGACCAAGCTAACTGTTGTCACCGCCGAACTGGAAAATTTGAAGAAATCCAAGAAGGCACCAGATGGTAAGCACAACATTGTCCAGAAAATACGACTCTGTGCTAACAATGATTCTTGAATATGCATTGTTTTGTTTATGGAAACATGATCGGCGGATCAGTTGGAGGAGAGGCTAAAGGCTGCTCAGGCAGACAAACAACATGCCGAAGGGCAAGAAGCCGCTGGTCAACGTGTATTAACACAAACCATTAAAGAGAAGAACAAACTACATGATGCCAACATCAAACAAGCCGAAGAGTTAAAGGATGTAAGAGCCCAACTGTCGGATGCCTTGAAGGAGAACAGAAAGCTGAAAGGTGGCATATTTAGTTTGTCCTTGAACCTGACTTTCATAAGATCCCCTGATGGAAAGTTTTATGAGATTTGTTCCTGTAGGTTTGTTAACTGGGCGGCTCGAGGGACAAGTGTTCGGATTTCAAGGCGGCTTGCTACAAGAGCTATCCAAAGTGCACGAGCGAGCTCGGAAAGCAATGAGGAACATGGCTAAGGCTTTATGGCCATCCGATTCTCCTCCAGGAATGATGGGGGAGCTCGCGAATTTATTCAAGGGAGCTCGTCTTCATTTTGAGCTATGCAAGGCATCAACATGTCGAGAAGGTGCACGAAAAGCCTGGGCCATGGTGAAAATGCAGTATACCGGACTTGATCCGAATCATATGGCCCCGGTCGGACCTCGGGGACCAGACGGGCAAGAAATTCCGATTAGCTTGGTGTACGACCAAGTAAAGATAGCCGCCAAATTTCCATAGCAGGACTGTAAACTAGACAGCCTGATAGATGGCATAGATAAAGAGTAGGCGTGTGATTTCATGTGACAATACACTTTATCATCAAACTTATCTCTGGCCGAATTGTAAAATATTGTCATGGCAGACCTTCCGCTTCAACCTTCAAAACCCAAGGGTGGAGTGTTTCCGAATACTATACCTATGGGAAACAACAAGTATGTTCAGAAACCAAGCAATCCAGCCATAGTGCTTGAACAGACAAACTGTATTCGGGGAGTTATGTTATATTACTTTTTATCGTAAGAAACATCTTCCAGAGAGAATAGTTCTGTTAAGGGTTCCTTTCCCTGGGTCAGCATGCATTTATTTATGCATGACTAAGCCGTGATGCGAAACAATCACAAGAGTCTTTGTATTTTGATAGTTTATATTGCAACGAAGGCAGTTCGTCGTTTGTCTGCCGACCAATTATTCCCTTAAGAATGCTAGCTTTCGGCTTCACGCATCTGAGGTACATGTCTGGATGACCCGGTTGTAAAAATCGCGGAGGTGCTCCCTTTATGCCCTAGCCGAACAAGCGGGAACGTAGGGCATAAGCACATGAGCTAGGCAACCCAGCTTGGCAAAAACTTAAGTCATAGACGTGCATATAATGTCGAAGACAGGACATATGTGGGCAAACAACACATATATATGGTGAGCTTTATGCCCAAAATAATATGCTTCTATTGAGAGAAGACCCCAGTTATGATGGGGTGTGTACATTTAAGGATGCGTACCCCTCAAGTGTGCGGCTCACATGCTAGAAATGGTAAGGAAAACGAAAAAGGTAAAAAATTGAAAAGGAGAAAAAGGGAACGAACAAAGGTATGTGTCCAGACTTAGGCGTAGAATCTTCGGAGCCTAGCAGCGTTCCATGGGTTCGGCTCTAAGTGATTGTCCAATGCATTCTGAAGGTGATAGGCTCCTCCAGTGAGAACTTCATATATAATGAAGGGACCCTCCCATTTGGGCTTGAGCTTGTCCTTTTTCTTCTCTAGTAGGCGTAGAACGAGTTCACCGACATTATAAGTCTTTGCCCGCACTTCTCTTCTTTGGCATCTTCGAGCTTGTTGTTGGTAGAATGCGGAATGGGCTTTTGCGACATCGCACTCCTCCTCGAGGCCATCTAAGTCATCCTGTCGATCGAGCTCGACCTCTCTCTCCTCATACATGCGTACTCGAGGTGAGTCGTGAATTATATCGCGGGGCAAGACAGCCTCTGCGCCATACACCATGAAGAACGGTGTGTATCCGGTCGTGCGATTGGGCATGGTTCGTAGCCCCCAGAGTACGGAGTCGAGCTCCTCGACCCAGTGTTTATTAGACTCCTTTAGGGATCGCACTAGTCTGGGTTTGATGCCGCTCATTATCAGGCCATTGGCCCGTTCAACTTGCCCGTTTGTTTGGGGGTGATAAACGGAGGCGTAATCGAGCTTAATGCCCAGATTGGCTCACCAAGTTTTTACCTCGCTGGCTGTAAAGTTAGAGCCATTGTCAGTAACAATGCTTTGTGGGACACAACACCGGTGTATGACACCGGATGTAAAGTCTATCACCGGTCCGGCTTCAGCCGTTTTAACTCGTTTGGCCTCTATCCACTTAGTGAATTTGTCTTCCATAACCAGCAAGTATTTTTTCTTATGGCTTCCCCCTTTAAGGGTCCAACCATGTCTAGCCCCCAGACCGCGAAAGGCCAAGTAATGGGGATTGTTCATAGGGCAGTGGGTGGCATATGGCTTTGATTGGCAAAGAGATGGCATCCAACATAGCGTTGTATGAAGTCCTATGCATCTGCTCGGGCCATAGGCCAAAAGAAACCTGTACGGAAGGCCGTACTTACAAGGGCCCGAGCTGCACCCATTCTAGCAAGGATGTCCGCTGCTTGATTACTGTCTCCGGCCACATGATGAAACTCGAGCCCTTCAAACCGAGTTGATATTTTGAGCACGGCATTGCGATAAGCCGCCATCTTTGGATCTTTTGCATCGAATTCTCCGTTTATTTGGGATATTGCGAGGTTTGAATCCCCGCGCACCTCAAGGCATTGCGTGCCCATAGAAACAGCCATCCAGAGACCATGTAGCAGCGCCTCATATTCGGCTGCGTTATTGGAGTTCGTATACATGATTTGCAATACATAACGGACAGTGTCCCCTGTAGGGGACGTTAGGATGACACCAGCCCCCAGTCCGGCTAACATTTTGGAGCCATCAAAGTACATCACCTTGTTGGAGTATGTGCCATACTCTTTAGGGAGTTCGGCTTCTGTCCATTCGGCGACGAAGTCGGCCAACACCTGAGATTTAATAGCTCGGCATGGCTTGTATGTTATTTCAAATGGTAAGAGCTCGATAGCCCATTTTGCAATGCGGCCGGTGGTGTCTCGATTGTTTATGATGTCACTGAGTGGTACCTTAGAGGCCACTGTGATTGAGCACTCCTGAAAGTAGTGCCACAGCTTCCGAGATGCCATGAAAACCACATATGCTATCTTTTGATAGTGCGGGTATCGAGATTTGCATGGTGTGAGAACCGCCGATACATAGTATACTAGTTTTTGGACTGGGAATTTGTGTCCGTCTTCCTCTCGTTCAACGACGAGCACATCGCTCACTACCTGGTGAGTTGCCGATATGTACAGCAGTATAGGTTCACCAACGTTAGGTGCGGCAAGGATTGGGTTGTTCGCTAACAAAGTTTTTATTTCTTCCAACCCGGTTGTTGCCGCGTCCGTCCACTCAAAGTGGTCGGTACGTCGGAGCAGGCGATATAGTGGCAGCGCCCTCTCTCCTAATATGGAGATAAAGCGGCTCAAGGCTGCCACACACCCATCTAGTTTTTGGACCTCCTTTAGGTCTGTTGGTATTGCCAACTGTGACAAGGCTCAGATTTTGGCCGGATTTGCTTCGATTCCTCTATTGGAAACAATAAACCCGAGCAGCTTTCCGGCCGGAACGCCGAAAACGCATTTTTCCGGATTGAGCCGTATGTCATATGTTCAGAGGTTGTCAAATGTAACGCGTAAGTCATCCACCAATGATTCAACATGTTTAGTTTTGATGACGACATGATCTACATATGCCTCCACCGTCTTGACAATTTGTTTTTCCAGGCATGTTTGAATCATGCGTTGGTAAGTGGCGCCGGCATTTTTGAGTCCGAAGGGTATAGTGTTGAAGCAGAAAGGCCCGTACGGAGTAATGAATGTCGTTGCGGCCTGATCGGATTCCTTCATCGTAATCTGATGGTATCCGGAGTATGGTCGAGGAAACACAGTGAATCGTGTCCTGCAGTTGCATCAATGATTTGGTCAATGTGGGGCAGTGGGAAGGGGTCCTTAGGGCAGGACTTGTTGAGGTCTTTGAAATCGCCACAAAGGCGCCAAGATTTTTCTTTCTTTGGCACCATGACCAGGTTGGCTAGCCAATCCGGGTGTTTTATCTCTCTAATGAACCTGGCTTCAAGGAGTTTGGCTAGCTCCTCCCCCATAGCTTGTCGCTTGGGTTCGGGAAATCACCGCAACTTTTTCTTAACTGGCTTGAACCCCTTTATGATGTTGAGGCCGTGGTCGACTAGTCTCGTGGGATTCCTGGCATGTCCGAAGGATGCCAGGCAAAGATGTCCCAATTCTCGCGTAGAAATGCTCTGAGAGCGGCGTCGACCGCTGGATCCAGCTGTGCTCCAATGGCTACTGTTTTATTAGGATCCGTCAGGTGAACTTGGAATTTAACTATTTTGTCTGCTGGCTTGAAAGAAGTGGACTCAGGCCTTTTATCGAGGATTACGTCGTCTCTGTCCACTGTGGAACGCAGAGCAGTGAGCTCCTCGGCTGCAAGGGCCTCGGATAATGCCTCGAGGGCCAGGGATGCAGTTTTGTTTTCGGCGCGGAGTGCTATGTCCAGGTCACTAGTGATAGTGATGACTCCGTTGGGCCAGGGCATTTTGAGCTTCATGTACCCATAATAGGGTATGGCTTGGAAGCGTGTGAATGCGTCTCGCCCTAACTGGGCATGATATCCTGATGTCTACTACACAACTTTATTCTTGTAGACACGTGTTGGGCCTCCAAGCGCAGAGTTTTGTAGGACAGTGGTAATTTTCCATCAAGTGGATGACCTAAGGTTTATCAATCCGTGAGAGGTGTATGATGAAGATGGTCTCTCTCAAACGACCCTGCAATCAAATACAAGAAATCTCTTGTGTCCCCAACACACCCAATACAACGGCAAATTGTGTAGGTGCACTAGATCGGCAAAGAGAAGGTGGTAAAAGTGTAATATGGATGGTAGAAATATATTTTTATAATCTGAATAAATAAAAACAGCAAGGTAGCAAATAGTAAACGAGCACAAAAACGGCATTGCAATGCTTAAAAACAAGGCCTAGGGTTCGTACTTTCACTAGTGCAATCTCTCTACAGTGCTAACATAGTTGGATCATATGATTATCCCTCAAAGTACAATAAAGAATCACTTACGAGTTCCTATTAGCGGAGAACAAAAGATAGAAATTGTTTGCAGGGTATGAAACTACCTCAAAGCTATTCTTTCTGTTTGATCTATTCAAGAGTTCGTACTAAAATAACACAAAGCTATTGGTTCCGTTCGATCTATCCTAGAGTTCGTACTAAGATAACACCAAAGAAAATTCATATTCATAATACTCAATCCACACAAAGAACTATAAAGAGACCCCAAAGTTTCCATCGGAGAAAAGATAATAAAAACGTGCATCAACCCCTATGCATAGATTACCCGAATATCACCGCGGGAATCCGCGAGTTGAATGCCATAACATATATCAAGTGAATCAATATGATACCTCATTGTCACCTCAAGTATTCACACCGCAAGACATATATCATGTGTTCTCATATCTAAATATTCAATCCGACAAGACAAAACTTCAAAGGGTAAAGATTCAATTCATCACAACAAGACTATAGAGGGGAGAAACATCATATGATCCGACTATATTAACAAAGCCCACGATATAGATCACGAGAGAGAGAGATTAAACACATAGATACTAGTACAAACCCTCAGCCCCAAGGGTGGACTACTCCCTCCTCATCGTGGTGGCCGTCGGGATGATGAATATGCCCACTGGAGTTGATTCCCCCCTCCAGCAGGGTGCCGGAATGGGTCTAGATTGGTTTTCGGTGGCTGCAGAGTCCTGCGGCGGCGGAACTTCTGGTCTAGGTTAACCCCGAAGGGTTTCGGAATATTTGGGAATTTATAGTGCAAAGAAGGGGTACGGGAGGCCACCAAGGTGGGCACAACCCACCTGGGCGCGCCAGGGGGCCCTGGCGTGCCCTGGTGGGTTGTGCCCCCCTCGGGGCACCCCCAGGTGCAGCTATGGCCCATTGGGTTCCTTCTGGTCCAAAAAAATCTCCAAAAAGTTTCGCGGTGTTTGGACTCTGTTTATATTGATTTTTTGCGATGTAAAAAACAAGCAAAAAACAACAACTGGCACTGGGTCAATAGGCTAGTCCCCAAAAATGATATAAAGTTGCTATAAAATGATTGTCAAACATCCAAGAATGATAATATATTCGCATGAATACTTCATAAAGTATAGATACGTTGGAGACGTATCAGCATCCCCAATCTTAATTCCTACTCGTCCTCGAGTAGGTAAATGACAAAAGAAATAATTTATGAAGTGTGAATGCTAGCAAAGTGCAAAAGTTTGATCAATGATAATTTCAATCACTTTTCCTAGCATCATAACAACAATTCTTTCTTATGAAACTTCTCATGTTATAGTGGCAAACCAATTCACACCACTACAAAAAAGACACATCCGTGACATTTTGGGCCGAGCGAAATTTTTTCTGTCATGCTTATGACACTTCTATGACAATAATTGTGACAAAACCCGGTATCATCATAGATGTGGTGGGCTCCTACTTCTATGACCAAAAATCATGACAAAAATGGGCTTTCATCCTGGGCGGGCCGGAGACGCAACCGCATGACATTCTTTGGGCCGTCCATGATGGAAAATTCCGTGGTAGAAGCGAGGGCGAGGAAAATATCAGGGGAGTTCCCGGTTACGGTGGGTGGTCGGGGGCCGAGCGATGCGCGTTTTTCTCGTACACGTACACACGGTGCGAGGCGTTGCGCTCTAACTGAACCCGAGCGAGGTGTTGGGCTCTAACTGAACCTGAGCGATTGCACTACAGGCTTCGCATTACTGAACCCGAGCGATTGATCGATCCCTTGCTGTTAGCGAAACCCGAGTGATTCCTTCGCTACTGCTGCTAACTGAAGCCAATCAATGCTGCCTCTGGATGAACAATGAGCATTGTTGGGGGGGGGGTGGATGAACAGTTCCCGGTGGGGGGATGGATGAATAGGACCCAGTGGTAGTAGAGGCCGTTGCGGCGGGATGAACAGGACCCTGATCGATCGAGCCGGTGGATGAACATGACCCCGATCGATCGAGCCGATGGATGAACAGGACCTGGCGGAGGGGTGGATGAACAGGACCCCGTGGAGGGCTGGGTGAACAGGACGACCCCGTGGAGGGCTGGTTGAACAGTAGCCGGTGGAGGGCCGGATGAATAGTAGCCCGTGGAGGGGTGGTTGAACAGGACCCCATGGAGAGGCTTGTTTGAATAGTAGCTAGTCGAGGAGCGCGCAATGGAGGCTGGATGAACAGGAGCCCGTGGATGAACAGTCGCAGGTGGAGGCTGGAGGAGGTTGACGGTGGATGAATAGTAGCCCGTGGAGGCTGGAGGAGGTCGACGGTGGAGATGAACAGTATCCCGTGGAGTCCCATTTTGCGGTACGCCACACCCCTTCCGATGAACAGGACCCCCGTTTCGACCGTAGCGTTCCAACACAAGTCCGTTTCCTCCATTTAGTGGTACGCCACACCCCTCCCGATCAAAAGGATCCCGTTTCAACCATAGGAGGTCCAAGAGAAGTCCGTTTCCTCCGTTTTGTGGTACGCCAAACCCCTCCCGATGAACAGGATCTTGTTTCGACCATGGCTGATCGAACACAAGGCCATTTCCTCCGTTCTGCGGTACGCCAGGCCTCGTTTCCATCGGCCGTTCCGTCCAAGCCGGTTGGCTCCCGATGAACAGCACACGTTCCGTTGCCTCCCGATGAACACAACACATTCTATTGCCTCCCCATGAACACGACAACGACGCAATTTCTCCATTCTGACCCAGCCATGTACACGATCCCTGGCCCTACGTATGCGCGAGTAGGCGTTCGAGACCCCACCCGTATGTACGTACGTGCCCATATTTACTTTCTTGCACCCTGGCCACTATATGTACGTGTACATGCTACGTGCGCGCCTCTACTACGACACGTGCCCTTCCCTACATGGCCACGGTTCATCGCTGCAGCTTGCAGACAGACCGATCGTATGTACATACACGTTCGCGACCAGAATGACAACGCTATGTATGCTTCGACCTGGTGGGTCCTGACTGTCAGGCACTTCCTTCCATGCGAAGATGTAGCTGGTGGGTCCCAGCAGTCAGGGGGAAACATTTTTTTCGCGAAATACGATGGCCCGTCCAGTGGGTCCCTGCTATCAGGTGGAGGAATAATTATTTTGCGCGTAATAAGGAGGCACTTCCTTGCTGCTGCCGTGGACCCAACTTTCAGCCTCTCCACGTATAGTACTCTTCCGATGGAGTCATTCCTTGACCACGTTGACCACGCCGCGCTGAGAGCACCAAAGCGGTGGACGACGGCGAGGCCTAGGAAGGGGACGACGCAGAGCCGGGGTAGACGCGACAGTGGATGCCAATGTGGAGAGGAGTACGAGGGTTCACTGGTTCGTCTTCGGTGTGAGGCTGCCGTCGCCGTAGGGCATGGCCAGCAGTGGGAGTAGTAGGGGACAGTGAGGCCTCTGCGGCAGCATAGCCGGCCATGGGAGGCAAGAGCACGCGACACGACCGGCGCTGCTTTGCGTGGCTGGAGCAAGAAGACCAGAGGTTGAAGAAGCACTACGGCCATTGGATGGACATCGTATGGTCACTGGAGCTAGAATCGTTCATATTGACTAAGTTGACAAAGCCCTCCATCCTCGTCAACTTAGTAGGCCCACAAGTCAGCCTCCCACTATGCCGGGTCCCAGCTAGCAGGGGGGTATTCATTTTTGTGTGCATAATAAGGAGGCACTTCCTTGCGTGCGAAGATATAGCTGGTGGGCCCGACCTGTCAGCGGGGGCAACGTTTTATTCATGAAATATGGTGGCCCGTTCGGTGGGTCCCTGCTGTTAGGTGGAGGAATCATTATTTTGCGCGTAATAAGGAGGCATTTCCTTGTGTGCGGTCATGGATCCAGCTGTCAGCCTCTCCACATACAGTCCACGTCCGATGGATGTCGTTCGTTGACCACGTTGACCACGACGTGCCGAGAGCAATAGGGCAGTGGACGACGGCGAGTCCTAGGAAGGGAATGACATGGAGCCGGGGAAGACTCGACAGTGGTTTCCCACGCGGTGGGGAGTATGACGGTTTACTGGTCCGGCTGCCGTCGCCGGAAAATAATAGGAGGTGTGGGTGAGTAGAGGAATGACCTGGACAGCGATGGAGTAGGGTGGGGCGGTGCGGCCTGTGCGGCAGCACAGCCGTCCACGGGAGGCGGGAGCAGGCAGTCCCACCGGCGCTATTTTGGGCGGCTGGAGCAAGAAGACTAGAGGTTGAAGAAGCACTACGACCGTTGGATGGACATTGTACGGTCTCTGCAGCTAGAATCATTTATATTGACTAAGTTTACAAAGCCCTTGGTACACGTCAACTTAGTAGGCCCATAGGCCAGCCTCCGAAACGGTGCGCCCCAGATGTCAGGGGGAGGAATCATTTTTTGGGCAGCTGAAGCTAGAATATCCGAGATTGAAGAAGAAGTATGACATCCGTCTAGAATCGTGTGTTGATTATAAGTTGACAAAGTCTTGCATATGCGTCAACTTACTTTTTTTAGGGGAAGCGTCAACTTAGTAGGCCCACAAGTGTGTGGCAGAGAACTTATAGCCCATTTGTGATTTGTAAGAATGTACAGCCCATTTTTGAATTCTAATGGAATTTACTATAGCCCATTTACAATTTGTTAAAAGTACAACCCATTTTCTAGCTAAGACAACGATTAATAATTTCAACCAACCGTTCAAAACATAATTCAATAAAATTTCTCACATTTTGATGGGATCCGAAATATTTTTATACCTAAATTTCTAGTCAGATTAAATAAAATTTCAATCTAAATTTGTATTATGTAAAAATCCAACAAAACATTGTGTGCGCAACAATTAATGAAATTAAAATTTTCAAAATCCAAAAGTAATATTTTATAAACTAATTACGTGTTTGGTGCATTTTTTATAGTTACTGCCCATTTTTTATAGTTACATCCCATTTATTATTTCTTAAAGCCCATTTTCTTGTTAAGCCTAATGCATCCCTCCTAGGAAAGATTTGCAGCCGAGCGGGGCGGAGAATAACAAGTTGACCCGGATTGTGTACAATTGTCGGCCCAGTTGCATTGCCGAGGTTGAAAAAAGGGCTGTGTAGTACAGTACAACCTTACATGGCAACTCAGCCCACATTCAGCGACGCCGAAAAGGCCCAAACAAGGCTTCTGTACAACGTTTTGAAGTCACTGAGCTCAATTAATAACTTAAGAAAAAAGTTAGAGTACAGTGGAACCTAATTAAAAGCTGTCACGAGCGAAGAAATAATTCAACGGGTCCCACTTGTGTGTGTGTGTGTTTGTGTGTGTGTGTGTGAGAGAGAGAGAGACCCATCGGTCGATGCTCGAAAATACATCTGATACGTCTCCAACATATCTACTTTTTCTCACGCTTTTCCTCTTGTTTTGGACTCTAATTTGCATGATTTGAATGAAACTAACCCCGGACTGACGTTGTTTTCAGCAGAGCTACCATGGTGTTGTTTTTGTGCAGAAATAAAAGTTATCAGAATGGAACAAAACTTTTTGAGGAATTTTTATACAATATATAAGAATTTCTAGAGCCAAGACCTACCGGAGAGGGGCCCCTGGGTGGGCACAACCCACCAGGGCGCGCCCCCCTCTCCTGGTGCGCCCAGGTGGGTTGTACCCACCCGGTGGCCCCGCTGATGACCCCCTGATACTATAAATTCACATTATTCCAGAAAAAATCAAGGAGAAAGAATTATCGCGATCCATGAGACGAAGCCGCCACCAAGCCCTGTTCTTCCTCGGGAGGGTAGATCTGGAGTCCGTTTGGGGCTCCGGAGAGGAAAATCTTCGATCTTTGTCATCACCAACCTATCTCCATCGCCAATTCCATGATGCTCCCCACCGGGAGTGAGTAATTCTTCGTAGGCTCACTGGTCAGTGAGGAGTTGGATGAGATTCATCCTGTAATCGAGTTAGTTTTGTTAGGGCCTCATCCCTTGTATCCACTATGTTCTTAGATTAATGTTGCTATGACTTTGCCATGCTTAATGCTTGTCACTTTGGGCCTGGGTGCCATGATTTCAGATCTGAACCATTTATGAATTCATCATTATATCCATGTTTTATATCCGATCTTGCAAGTTATAGTCACCTACTATGGTTATGATCCGGCGACCCCGGAGTGACAACAACCGGGCCCACTCCCAGTGATGACCGTAGTTTGAGGAGTTCAGTATTCACCTTGTGTTAATGCTTTGTTCTGGTTCTCTATTAAAAGGAGGCCTTAATACCCCTTAGTTTCCAATATGGACCCCGCTGCCACAGGAGGGTAGGACAAAAGATGTCATGCAAGTTCTTTTAATAAAGCACGTATGACTATTTACGGAATATGTGCCTACATTATATCGATGAACTGGAGCTAGTGCCGTATCGCCCTAGGTTTATAACTGTCTCATGATGAATATCATCCAACAAGTCACTGATCCAATGCCTACGAATTTATCCTTATTGTTTCTGCTAAGTTACTACTGCTATCATCACTGTTACAGTTGCTACAAACTACTGCTATCACTGTTACTGTTACCGTTGCTACTGTCACTACTATCAAAACTATCAAACTACTTTGCTACTCATCATATTGCTGCAGATAATTAATCTCCAGGTGTGGTTGAATTGACAACTCAGCTGCTAATACCTTCAAATATTCTTTGGCTCCCCTTGTGTCGAATCTATAAATTTGGGTTGAATACTCTATCCTCGAAAACTGTTGCGATCCCCTATACTTGTGGGTTATCAAGACCTTTTTCTGGCGCCGTTGCTGGGGAGCATAGCTATATTTGTTGAGTCACTTGGGATTATTATCATATTATCACTATGAAGAATCTGAAGGATCCGAAGAGTAAGATATTTCCCTCAAGGACGAGGGGAGGTAATGAACTGCCATCTAGTTCTGCTTTAGATTCACCTTCTGTTATGAGTAAACTTGCAACACCACCACATGCTATTAATTCTGATATGTCGCAAGTTATTGATGATGTTACTTCTACTATGAATGATGCTTATGATGATGCTAGTACCGTGCTTGATAATGATGATGTCCCACTTGGTGATTTTCTTGATAAACAATTTGCTAGAGTTATACAACATGATGTTGTTGAATTTGATGATGAGCTGGAAACTCAAACTCCTAAAACACCTACTAGAACTAGCCTTCCTAGATATGAATTGCATCAAATACCGGAAGGTTATGCTCTGAGTGAAGAAGCAACTAGAGATATTCTTGCTTGCAATGATAGAGATGATCTAGAGAAATTACTACATAAGTATAAAGAAAAATCTCTGAATGCTAGAATGAAATGTGAGCATAAGTTAGCTACTTCACCTATCTGTATTGCTGATAAGGCTTATGAATTCTCTGTCGACCCAGAGTTAATCACTTTGGTTGAATCTGATCCTTTCCATGGTTATGAAACTGAAACTATTGTGGCACATCTTACTAAGTTGAATGACATAGCCACGCTTTTCACACATGATGAGAAAACTCGTTATTACTTTATTCTCAAATTATTTCCTTTCTCATTAAAGGGTGATGCTAAATCTTGGTACAATACTCTTGCTCCTGGTTGTGTGCGTAGTCCCCAGGATATGGTTTATTACTTCTCTGAAAAATATTTTCCTGCTCATATGAAAAAAGTTGCCTTATAGGAAATATTTAACTTTGTGCAAACTAAAGAAGAGAGTCTCCCACAAGCTTGGGGGAGGCTTTGCCAGTTACTTAATGCTTTGCGTGATCATCCTCTTAAGAAAAATGAAATACTTGATATCTTCTATAATGGACTGACCGATGCTTCTAGGGACTTCCTAGATAGTTGTGCTGGTTGTGTTTTTAGGGAACGAACTATTGCTCAAGCTGAAGAATTATTGAATAACATATTGAAAAACTATGATGATTGGACTATTCCTGAACCACCGCCTAAACCCACTCTGAAGAAGAGGGGTATATTATATCTTAGTCCCGAAGATATGCAAGAGGCAAAGAAATCCATGAAGGAAAAAGGTATTAAAGCTAAGGATGTTAAAAATTTACCTCCTATTGAAAAATTACATGGGCTTAATACACCACCAATGCCTAAGGTGGTAGAGGTAAATTCTCTTATGAAGTTTAATGATAATGATAATCCTCACAATATGCATCCTAGTCAATGCCTTTATGAGTTTGAAAACTACATTAGAAAACAAGATCACTTCAATGCAAATGTTATGAAACAATTGAAACATAATTCTGATATGATTGCTCGCTTGAGTGACTTGTTATTTAGAATATCAAATGATGTTATAGGTGTTGGAAAGCATGCTTCTGTGGTTCAAGCTCAACTAGAACAAGTTGCTAAATCTCAAAGGGAATTGCTTGATGAAATGAATCATAATAGGCATGACTTTGCTGTTAGAGTTGCAACTAGAGGAGGTAAAATGACTCGGGAACCACTTTATCCTAAGGGACACCCAAAAAGAATTGAACAAGATTCACAGAGAGCTAACAATAGTGCACCTAGTCCTTCTAGAAATAAAAATAAAAAGAAAAAGAAAAATGATAGGACTTTGCACACTTCGAGTGAACCTAAAATAGAAAAAACCTCCTGATAATGATAACGAAGTTTCTATCTCTGATGCTGAAAATCAATCTGGTAATGAACACTCACCTAATGATAATGAAAAATATAATGATGAGGTTCATGAAGACTCTCAACCAACAAATGATAAAGAATCAGATAATGATGTTGAGATAGAACCACCTATTGATCTTGATAACCCACAACCTAAAAATAAAAGATATGATAAAAGAGACTTTGTGGCTAGGAAACACGGTAAAGAAAGAGAACCGTGGGTTCAAAACCTATGCCTTTTCCACCCAAATCAACTAAAAAGAATGATGATGAAGAATTTGAACGCTTTGCTGAAATGGTGAGGCCAGTCTTTTTGCGTACTCGCTTGACTGATATCTTGAAAATGCCTCCTTATGCAAAGTATATGAAAAACATCATCACAAATAAGAGGAAAATACCGGAAGTTGAAATCTCCACTATGCTTGCTGATTATACTTTCAAAGATGGAGTATCTAAAAAACCTGGAGATCCAAGAATACCAACTATACCTTGCTCTATCTAAAAGAATTATGTGAAAACTGCTTTGTGTGATTTAGGAGCTGGTGTTAGTGTTATGCCTTTCTCTTTATATAAAAGACTTGACTTGAATAAACTCACACCTACTGAAATATCTTTGCAAATGGCTGACAAATCAACTGCCATACCTATCGGTATATGTGAGGATGTGCCTATTGTTGTCGCTAATGTTACTATTTTGACTGACTTTGTTATACTTGAGATGCCCGAGGATGACAACATGTCGATTATCCTTGGTAGACCCTTCTTGAATACTGCAGGGGCTGTTATTGATTGCAATAAAAGCAAGGTCACTTTTCATATCAATGGTAATGAGCATACAGTGCACTTTTCGAAGAAACTATTCCAAGTGAATGGTATTAATGTTATTGAAAAATCTCCGACAATCACTGTTGGAAGTTTTCAAATACCTCTACCTACTGTCAAAAAGAAATATGAAATGCTTATTGTTGGGGAAATGCATATCCCCATTGAGGTAACTTAGTGATTTATGAAAGTTCTTCGGTTTCATGCTAACCGAAAGTGGTTGTTAATAAGACTTGATCAACCTTATTAATGAATCATTTTTGAACGGTATGAAGTTGATGAATTTAGTAAGCACTACTTTCTGTCCCACTCTTTATTCTCTATTTTTATTAGTTAAATAAAATAAAATGCCATGTTTTGTCTGTTTTCTGAATTTCCCATGCAATAAAAAATGACCCAAAAATAAAAGTTCTCAGAATGCCCCGAATATTTTATATGATTTTTTCTTGAATATTTAAGAATTTTTGGTGCAAAAATAATCAGAGGGAGGTGCACCAGGTGGGCACAACCCACCTGGGCGCGCCCTGGGGGTTGTGGTCCCCATGTGGCCCCCCTCACTTATCTCTTTAGCCCACATTGTCACCTACCTTCAGAAAAAAATCGCTCTCCCTCTCTCTCCCGTGTTCTTGCTCATTTTGTTGCCAATTTCGATCTCTTTGCTTGAAGCTCCATTTCAAAAACTGTTTCGGGGGATTGTCGCTTGGTATGTGACTCCACCATTTGTACAATTAGTTTTTGTTTTAGTGGTTTATACTTTGAGTAATTAGCTACTCTTGGTGCTACTGTAGATGTGCTTGCATGTTGAATTCTTAGTATTCTAAGTAGTTTGAATGCTTGCTATGGCCACTATATATCCCTATGAGTAGTTGCTATTAGTTTTGTGAAGTTTTGTTGGAAAAAATTTGTGAACTAAAATTTTAGATTTTTGTTCATAGGACAAATTGTACATGGACATGAATATCTTTAGGAAATATGGTTCAAGGAAGAACTCCAAGGTTGTTATTGGGGAGTCTTCTGACAATGATCTCCACCCTCGGAGGTTGGAGGAGGCACGTACGGCCGTGCGAATGGCCGCACATCTCGTTCCTGCAAGAAACTGTAATTCATGAGGAGTTCATGCAATTCATTGCCAATGCCGGTCTCACCGACTTCATCGCAGATGAGTGGGACCAACACCGAATCCTCACAAAATATGTTTGTTCAAAGCTTTACTTTCTTGCCTAGAAATAATCCTCCTGAAGTGAGCTTTGATTTATATGCTGAAAATCATCAGATACCGCTTACTGAGTTTTGTGACATATGCATGATCCCTTCTGACGGGAGCGTGGCCGAGCCTAGGCCGGCTAAGTTTGAGGATTTTTGTCGTACTTTGACAGTGGGCGATGAGAGAAGAGTGTCAGCCATCACTGCCGGTGGTTTACATTTTCCTGCTATTCGTTACTTTGCATATTTCATTACCAAATGCTTGCTTGCTAGGGAGAAGGTGGGTGCATTTAGTTCACCAGACCTTGCAGTTTTACATCGTTCCGTCGAGGGCGACAACACGTATAGCTTGGGAGCTATCGTGGCTCGTCGCCTGCACCTTAATAAATCTCAGGGCAAAATACATGGTGGGATTTATGCTACTCGTTTAGCGGCTCACTTCGCGGTTGAGATACGCCCTCATGATGACCCTCTGACCAAGGTTTACCTAGACCGTGCAGCCATGGATCACCATCACTTTTTTGCACATGATTGTCCTGACATTGCCATACCTTATAACTTGGTCTATAACATTGACACTCGTGATGTTATCCCCTTGCCTGCACCTGGTTTGTTTGATTCTATTGCCAGGGGCGGATACCGGATTATGCCTGCAGACATCCTCGCCTACTGGAACGCTCACGCTGCTGTAGAGGCTGCACATGCACCTCCACAGTGGGATCAGTGGATGCCCGCTCGTCAGCAGTGGGATGAGTGGATACCTGCTCCTCAGGATCCATACTACCCTCCAGGCTACTGATTCACTACCAAGTTAGGCCAAAAGCCTAAGCTTGGGGGAGTACGTGTTCTCACCGACATTATATTCATGTTCACATATCATTCTATCTGTTGGTGTTCACACTTTTTCATTGTATCATCCATGCTTAGATTTATTTTCTTGCTTTCTTCTTGTGTGTTTGCTAAACTTTAGAAAAACCCCAAAAATAGTTGCAGTTAATTTACTTTCTATGCATGCTTAGTAGTAGCACTAAAAAGAAAATCCAAAAAGATTTTCATGTTCTTCTTTTGCTTGTTGGGAGCTTTCCTGTGTAAATAGTTTTTCTCATTTTTGATTATTATTTGCTTGTCGAAGAAAACCAAAAACTCCAAAATATTTCAGTGTGTTTCTCTGAATTTTTTTATTCGAGTTGTACCAAGGAGAAGACCACGATGAAAATGTTGAGTGGCTCTCATATGAATAACTGTTGAACTAATAAGAGCCCATTTTACCTTGTCTTCTACCGTTGAATAAAATGTTTGCAGATTCCAACTTAGTCCATGGCACTCTTGCACTATTATTATTTTCATACCATTCGGCCGTGCAAGTGAAAGGCAATAATGACGATATTCGATGAGCTGGCCGTGGCAAAGAGAAACTGGTATGAACTCGACTTGTCTTATCTGTGTAAATATGTTTAACCTAGTGCCCATGATTTAGCCCATTATGATTAAACATGTTTGCAATGACAATTAGAGATTATAGTTTCTCATGCCATGCATAAGTAGCTGGGAGTTAATAATGATTTATCTTGGATATCAACATAGCGTTAAAATGATTGTGATGTAGTATGATGATATGGTATCCTCCTCTGAATGTTCGAGTGGCTTGACTTGGTACATGTTCATGCATGTAGTTGAATCAAAACCAACATAGCCTCTATAATGTTTATGTTCATGGTGTTCATATCCTACTCATGCTAGTATCCAATGTTACTTATGCATAATGCTTGGTCATGATCGTTGTTGCTCTCTAGCTGGCCGCTTCCTAGTCTTAAATTGCTAGCCTTCGCCTGTACTAAGTGGGAATTCTGCTTGTACATCAAAAACCTTGAACCCAAAGTTATTCCAGATGAGTCCACCATACCTAACTATATACGGTATTACCCTCCCGTCATAAGTAAATTTGCATGTGCCACTTCTAAAAACTTCTAAAAAATTATCCGTTTTGTGTGCCTGGATCGTTCATGGAACGACAGGAGGTGGTAGATATGTTCTGTGCTAAGCAAGTTATCCTCAGGTCGAGTGTTTATTCACTTGCCATCGCACAAGGAAATGGGCGGTAATAGGGATGCCCGGTCCCAAACTGCAAAATACAAAAAGAGTTCATCACTTACATAATCAAACAAAAACTCCCAATGGAGAGCCAAAACCTTTACTTTCTTCTTGGGGACCGCCACTAGCGTGCTTAGTATGGAAGATGTTGATAACTAATGGTCGTGAAGTGAATAAGATGGGTGCATGTCTCAAAATATCATTTACCTCTGTTTTAAAAATTGAACTCTGGCACCTCTGCAAATCACTGCTTCCCTCTGTGAAGGGACTTTATATTTACTTTTATGTTGTGTCATCACCTTCTATAAACAAGCGCCAGAAACTGAGTAGAGCACAGCGGTCATGATTTATGCATTGTGTATAGTTAATGTTGGGTGCATCATGATTGGATCTTTTCTACCATGAATTACAATGTTTAGTCACTGCTTGAACTTCGGAGGTGCTCTGCATTTATGTTTTGCGGTCTCAGAAAGGGCTAGCGAGATAGCATTATTGTCATATTATATCATGATTGTTTCGACAACGTGTTGCTGTTTGAGATATCTTATTATTGCTCGCTAGATGATTATGTCATTGATATGAAACACTATAATCTTTAAGAGTTATTGTCGACATGGTTAGTTATAATGCTGGCTGAAAACCTAGGTGCTGTTTAAGCTTATTTATGCAAACAAGAGCAAAAGAGTTTGTAAAAGTTTTTCTTTCTCACTTTTAGTTTATCAAATGAATTGCTTGAGGGCAAAGAAAGGTTTTAGCTTGAGGGAGTTGATACGTCTCCAACGTATCTACTTTTTCTCATGCGTTTCCTCTTGTTTTGGACTCTAATTTGCATGATTTGAATGAAACTAACCCCGGACTGACGCTGTTTTCAGCAGAACTACCATGGTGTTGTTTTTGTGCAGAAATAAAAGTTCTCGGAATGGAACAAAACTTTTTGAGGATTTTTTATACAATATATAAGAATTTCTGGAGCCAAGACCTACCAGAGAGGGGCCCCTGGGTGGGCACAACCCATCAGGGCGTGTCCCCTCTCCTAGTGAACCCAGGTGGGTTGTACCCACCTGGTAGCCCCACTGATGACCCCCCTGATACTATAAATTCACATTATTCCAGAAAAAATCAGGGAGAAAGAATTATCGCGATCCACGAGACGGAGCCGCAACCAAGCCTTGGTCTTCCTCGGGAGGGTAGATCTGGAGTCCGTTTGGGGCTCCGGAGAGGGGGATCTTTGTTCTTCGTCACCACTAACCTATCTCCATCGCCAATACCATGATACACCCCACCGGGAGTGAGTAATTCCTTCGTAGGCTCGCTGGTCGGTGAGGATTTGGATGAGATTCATCATGTAATCGAGTTAGTTTTGTTAGGGCATGATCCCTAGTATTCACTATGTTCTTAGATTGATGTTGCTATGAATTTGCCATGCTTAATGCTTGTCACTTTGGGCTTGGGTGCCATGATTTCAGATCTGAACCGTTTATGAATTCATCATTATATCCATGTTTTTGATCCGACCTTGCAAGTTATAGTCACCTACTACGGTTATGATCCGGCAACCCTGGAGTGACAACAACCGGGCCCGCTCTCGGTGATGACCGTAGTTTGAGGAGTTCATGTATTCACTATGTTTTAATGCTTTTTTCGGTTCTCTATTAAAAGGAGGCCTTAATATCCCTTAGTTTCCAATATGGACCCTGCTGCCATGGGAGGGTAGGACAAAAGATGTCATGCAAGTTCTTTTAATAAAGCACATATGACTATTTATGGAATACATGCCTGCATTGTATCGATGAACTGGAGCTAGTGCCATATCACACTAGGTTATAACTGTCTCATGATGAATGTCATCCAACAAGTCACTGATCCAATGCCTACAAATTTATCCTTATTGTTTCTGCTAAGTTACCACTGCTATCATCACTGTTACACTTGCTACAAACTACTGCTATCACTGTCACTGGTACTGTTGCTACTGTCACTACTATCAAAACTATCAAACTACTTTGCTACTTATCATATTGATGTAGATAATTAATCTCCAGGCGTGGTTGAATTGACAACTCAGCTGCTAATACCTTCAAATATTCTCTGGCTCCCCTTGTGTCGAATCTATAAATTTGGGTTGAATACTCTACCCTCGAAAACTGTTGCGATCCCCTATACTTGTGGGTAATCAACATCTTTCAGCCATATGCATTGATGATGCTCAGTAAAAACTTATATAGTTGACACAATCATACAGAACATCATAGCACACTGAACTTGCATACAAAAATTTCACGTAGGCGGCACAATCAGGGTGGAAGCAGTGGATCGCTATGGGTAGGGCTATGTTGAAACCAATGAACTCGTACATAACGGTTCATCGTCTTTATCAATGACAGGGAAATATCTTGAATGCCGTGCAAAGAAAACGAACAGACAACACAATATATAAGTTCTGCTAGAACATTAAGTTGACATACAACCCTTTCTAAAAGAAGTTCAGGTAAAAAAAATAGAACATGTCACAATCAAATGTACTAGCACATCAGTGCTTCACACCCATAGCTCGGATTTAACTAGTATAGTATCTGACAAGATTCAGGTGTTACCTCAAATTAGAGCACATCCAGGCAGCCAGCCCTACCTCTTCTCCCAAATAAGCAGTGGCCTCCGCCGCGTGATGGAGTAGGCCCTGTGCCAGCCATCGTTTCGAGCAACACGGGGGAAGTCTGACGTTGACTCTTGTAATGGACATCATCGACGGACCCGGGCACCAGCGGCAGCGGCAGGACTTTGATTGATGGATTGACCACTTCTTTGACATGCACAAACACTCGATACAGGTACATCCCTAACGTGGTCGGCGACGGCCTTGGTGGCGACGAATAGTACAACCCCGGTTCCTGCACCGGTATCTCAACACCAATCACCTTCGGTGTGGTGGATGGCTTCTTCATCCATGCCATAACCGTCAGAGCCTAGCTGTCAGGAGGAACAAACATACTTACGAGCTCACCTCCAAGGTTGTTGATAAGCTCATTCATGGACTCGCTGTTCCAAGCACGTCGAGGCATGCTGTGGAAGGTAAGCATTGTGAAAAACTCATGCTTAGAGGGCACTGAGCCCCATCCTAGGTGCCATCGATCAAAGCTCAATACCGCGCCATCGCAGAACAAACGCTGAGAAGATTCGAACACACGACTACAGTCAAAAGTTGTTCGGAACCTGACGAAGAAATCAACCGGTGGCGAACAGACTTCGACGAGCAAGTCACTTATTTGGATGTCATGCGCAATGCCAAGAGCTTTGACAAGGTCGTCCAACGAGACGGGAGGTCGGTTGCTGTTGATGGTTACCATCAACACTTTGCTGGCAAACTGGTCGTCAAGCGCCGCTATGCCACTGTTGAGCGACAGCACGCAGCGCTCGAAGGCAAGATGGACATCAGGATCTCCGGCTCGGAGATCCGTGTTGACCGGTGACATGATAGTGCGCTTGAGTACAGGGAGTACAGGAGGGGGATTTGGGGGAACTGGAGTAGGAATCGAGATTCCAGAGGTGGGGGAGGGGCGGGAGTTTGGGGATGAAAATGTAGCATGAATTTCGAACACGTGCCAATATGCTCTCGGCGCGCAAGCGCACGAAAACACCGGTGGCGCCCACATGTCGGCCTAAGAGTCCCTATTCTTTCTTTTTCGAGAGCCCGACCTTTTTTTGAGGATCTTTTGAGAGCCCGGCCAGAGAGTCATAATTGACCTACTTGGAATTGCGTTACTACTCGGCCCATATTCAACGACACCTCACTGGCCCAATGTAACACCCCGGATGTAACTTTCCCAATTTGTACTCCAACTCTTGCCGTTTCCGGCGTTAAGTTATTTTATTTTCTCGAGTTCGGGTTTTTGTCTCCATGTGTTGTTGTCATTGTCATGCATCTCATATCATGTCATCATGTGCATTGCATTTGCATACGTGTTCATCTCATGCATTCGAGCTTTTTCCCCATTGTCCGTTTTGCATTCCGGCGCTTCATTCTCCTCCGGTGGTCATTTCTATCTTTTTTTCATGTGTGGGGATTAAACATTTCTGGATTGGACCGAGACTTGCCAAGCGGCCTTGGTTTACTACCGGTAGACCGCCTGTCAAGTTCCGTGCCATTTGGACTTCGTTTGATACTCCAACGGTTATCCGAGGGACCGAAAAGGCCTCGTGTGTGTTGCAGCCCAACACCCTTCCAATTTGGCCCAAAACCCACCTAAGCCTTCTCCATCATCTAGATCGTTCGATCACGATCGCGTGGCCGAAAACCGCACCTCATTTGGACTCTCCTAGCTCCCTCTATGCCTATAAATAGGTCCTCCTCGAAAATCCGGATCCCCCTCGTTCAAACCCTAAAAAATCGTCTCCGCGCGCCGGACATTGTCCGCACCGCGCCGGACATCGCCGCTGCCCACTCCACGCCTGCCACGTCACCGCCGCCAACCCGCGCGCCGCCGCAGCCCGGAGGGCCCAGATCCGGCCCCCGCGGCCCGGGTCCCGCCGCCGCCGCCCGGGGCATCGTCTTCCTCCGCCCCGCCGCCTGGATCATCACCCTGCCGCCCCGGAAGCCCGACGCCGGCGCCGCCACCTCGCCGCCCTTCGACGCCGGCCGCCTTGGTCGCCGTCGCCGGCTGCCGCCGCCTCGCCCGACGCGCCGGCGCCACGCCCGACCTCCGCGCCGTCCGGCCTCCCCTCATCGCCGGCAACCTCCTCGCCAGACCACCTCGACTCCGGCCGGCCCCTCCTCTCCGGCGAGGACGGCGTCGAACCTCGATCCGCGTGCCCCCGATCCAGATCTGAAAATATTAGGGTTGACCCCGTTTTCCCCCTAAGTCCCTAATTTTTTGCTCATGTTCATAGCCTCGTAACTTTGCATCCATAGCTCCGTTTTTGGAATATAGCATATCAAAATGTTCATCTCAGAGAATACATCATTTCATTCCATTGCATCATTTTCATTTGAGTTCATGTTGATGCCCGAAATGCTGTTAGAAGAGGGCTACTTGAGATATTTGTCAGATCTGCTGCTCCATTTAGACATTTGTCATTTTGCCATGATTAATGTGTGCATGATATGCCCATGAGCTCTACATATGTTTTGTTAAGGGTTTTGTCATCTTTACAGAGGTGCAACCCATGTATTTTTGTGATGTGTGTGGTGACTAGCACAAGCTTGCAAAGTGGTGCACTTGGTAATTCTGATTTCAGGGACTTAGCATTTCCACTAAGTCCTTGACCTGTTTATCTCATTTGGCCATATGTTCATGTTGTTTCCTAGAGATCCGTGCCTCTTTCGAGGATGATCAGTAAGGATGTTTTGTTTATCTTGTAGTGCTATATCCATCCATGTCTTTGTTTGCAATTATGGAGCACCCTAGCTTGAGTCAATCGAGCTCTACTTTTGCTACTTTGTGAATCTGGGCAGATTGTCAACTTGTTTGCAATTTTGACGATGATGTTGTAGTTGACCCGTGCATGCTATGCTATTGTTCTTGCCATGTCTAGCTTGCATTTTGTGTATTCTTGATGGGTATAAGCTTAGATTATCATGACTTGCTCCGTAGTGAGTGCATCGAGCTCGTAAACATGCCTACTTGAGTTATGTTTCAGCATGTGCCAGTTTTCACTGAGTCTGAAAACTGATTATGTTTTTGCTATGTTCACATGCTTGCAATTGTATTTTCTGATCCCTTTTGTCTCAAGGTCACTAAGGGACTTTTGTTAAGCTCTTTGAGTAGCTCCATGCCATGCTTTACTTTGCCATGTTCAGGTCCTGTAGCTGGTAGTTTTGATGCTCCGAAGAGTGCTATCTGATCTGAAATTCCAGACAAGTGTTAATTTCACTAAGTCTGAAATTTGTTTGTCATATGCATTTTTGCCATGCTTGTTTGAACCTGTTAATGGATGAATTGGCCGTAGCTAAGTGCTAGACTTTTGTTAAGCATCATGAATGCATCCCTTCCATGTATTTTTATGCCATGTTTGGGTGCTGTAGCATGTTCATCTCGTTGCATTTAGATGGCTACTTGCTGTAAATCGCAGACCGGTGTCATATTTGAATCGCTTGCCATTTCCAAACCGTAACTCCGATTCCGACGTTCTTTATATCGTTTTCAAGAGATTTCATCTCATATTTCCAGAGGCACACTTGGATTCCCAAGTTGAGGCCAGGTTCATGCATCCCTTGTCAAATCTTGCATATGCATCCCGCATCGCATCCCGTATAGCATACCATCCTTGCATCATATTGTTTGATCCTTGCACGTGGTTGATTGTGTCCTTGTTGCTTGTTTGTCTTGTTTGGGTAGAGCCGGGAGACGAGTTCGCTAACGAGGAGCCCGTTGAGTTTGCTTTAGAGGATCCAGTCAACTCTGACAACTTTGCAGGCAAGATGATCATACCCTCGAAATCACTACTATCTTTGCTATGCTAGTTTGCTCGCTCTTTTGCTATGCCAATGCTACGATGCCTACCACTTGCTTTCAAGCCTCTCAATATTGCCATGTCAAACCTCTAACCCACCATGTCCTAGCAAACCGTTGATTGGCTATGTTACCGCTTTGCTCAGCCCCTCTTATAGCGTTGCTAGTTGCAGGTGAAGATTGGAGGCCGTTCCTTGTTGGAACATTATTTTACTTGTTGGGATATCATAATATTGCCATGTTATCTTAATGCATCTATATACTTGGTAAAGGGTGGAAGGCTCGGCCTCTCGCCTAGTGTTTTGTTCCACTCTTGCCGCCCTAGTTCCGTCATATCGGTGTTATGTTCCCGGATTTTGCGTTCCTTACGCGGTTGGGTTATGATGGGAACCCCTTGATAGTTCGCCTTGATTAAAGCTTTTCCAGCAATGCCCAACCTTGGTTTTACCATTTGCCACCTAGCCTCTTTTTCCGTTGGGTTTCCGGAGCCCGAGGGTCATCTTATTTTAAACCCCCCTGGGCCAGTGCTCCTTTGAGTGTTGGTCCACCTGTCAGCTGCCGGTGGCCACCAGGGGCAACTCTGGGCTGGCCTACCCGTACCTAGGACAATCTGAGTGTGCCCTGAGAAAGAGATATGTGCAGCTCCTATCGGGATTTTTCGGCACATTCGGGCAGTGTTGCTGGTCTTGTTTTAACCTGTCGAAGTGTCTTGAAGAACCGAGATACCGAGTCTGATCGGAACGTCTTGGGAGGAGGTCTATTCCTTCGTTGACCGTGAGAGCTTGTCATGGGCTAAGTTGGGACTCCCCTGCAGGGATTTAAACTTACGAAAGCCGTGCCCATGGTTACGGGCAGATGGGAATTTGTTAATGTCCGGTTGTAGATAACTTGAACCTTAACTTAACTAAAATGAATCAACTGAGTGTGTTACCGTGATGGCCTCTTCTCGGCGGAGTCCGGGAAGCGGACACGGTGTTGGAGTAATGCTTGCGTAGGTTGTCCTCTAGTTTCTCGCTCGCGCTTTGCATCCTCTTCTCACTCTCTTTTGCGAATAAGTTAGCCACCATATTTTGCTAGTCGCTTGCTGCAGCTCCACATATATTTACCTTGCCTTACCTATAAGCTTAAATAGTCTTGATCGCGAGGGTGCGAGATTGCTGAGTCCCTGTGGCTCACAGATTACTATTACACCAGATGCAGGGCCCGATGATTCCGCTCCAGGAGACGCGTTTGAACTCAAGTGGGAGTTCGACGAAGACTCTCAACGTTACTATGTTTCCTTTCCTGATGATCAGTAGTGGTGCCCAGTTGGGGGTGATCGGGACCATGTCGCTTGTTGGGTTATCTTTTATTTTGGCGCCGTAGTCGGGACATGAGTGTTTGGATGATGTAATGTTATTTATGTACTTGATTGACGTGGCGAGTGTAAGCCAACTATGTTATCTCCCCTTTTATTATCTATATTACAAGGGATGTTGTGAAGATTGCCTAACTTGCGACATATGCCTTCAATGCGATTATGCCTCTAAGTCGTGCCTCGACACGTGGGAGATATAGTCGCATCGAGGGTGTTACACCCAAACAAGTGTACATCATGAAAAAGACACTAAGCTCGAATTATAACTTGAAAAAAGGAGATATACTTTGAACACTGGAGAATGGTGATGCCCTCATTTAACCCAATAGCAGTTCGAGACAATAAAAAGTTCGAAAGAATGATATATACAACATTCAAACACTGACTAGTGACTACTACTGACATAAACAACAAGATATGATAGCTCATAAGAAGTATTGCTACACCACCAAAATGCACCCATCTACAGCGCTCAGACTCTCGTGATCCAGACGAGAATGACATTCTAAATAGAGGCAACTATTACATAGTAAGAGTGACATAGATGAGGATGACCAAATGACAAGGAATATGTATAACAAAAGAGAGAACTACCCATCCAGAACAAGCAGCAAAGACAACAAGTCATTCTAAGAGGGATGATCCAACACCATCATGATTTGCAGCCCCAGTTCAGCCACCAGTGACCCGGAGACACCAGTACTCCACCCTTTTGACGCAACAGCCCAATTACCTATCAACCTGAAGGCTTGAACCACACCACTGCCTGTCTTACTCGACACATCCAAGGATCAAAGTTAATCCAGAGGCCTTTGTCATGCTCATCTTTTGTTGGCTGCAGGCTGTATCATTGACAATCAGGGGAGTTTGCTCCCGAACTCCTAGGGCTCGCTGTGTCGACATAGTTTTCCATAGCAAACAGAGCCTCTCTACCATCAAGGTCCTTGCCAACGGTGATCTTCTGGTCACCTGGTTAATCGGATAATTAAGTCCGAGAAACAGAGAGTGTGAACCAAGGCTATTTACCGGCCTCCAACTCAAAAATCCTGAAGGCCCCAACAAGCTGGTATCCTGCTCATAGACGTAACAACCACTGTCCGGATACTCATGTATTTCACGGTGCTTGCATACAGTGGGGTTTTTGCAATATAACTTTTCTGGATCATGTGTCCGAATGATCATCAGTCTTTTGCCGTCGTCTGATCGAGCGAGGAACCAATTGTGCTTCCCTGTTTTTGGCAAAGGTGGTGTGATTACAAAGGGCGGTAACTGTAGGCACATTGCATCATATCAAAAATGACAGGCATTGTTAATGTAAGATCAGCATTGTTTAGAGTATGAGTAGGATAATGCCAGAAATAACATTGATATGTCTTGGAACTGGGAGGAAAATACAGGGAAATGTATACTGGGTTCGAAAATATAGAAGTTCCATGCATGCTAATACTCATGTTATCTCACAATTGATTCTTCAGAGGAAACTACCATGTCATGCATGTTATGTAATCATGTTCTGTCCTCACAAAAAAATTCTTCAATGAAACTAACAGACCATGCATTGTTATATACTCATGTTCTGTGGGCAATTTTTTTGTGAGCATATTATTCTAGCCATTGATTCCTGAAGGGCGAACATAGGTATGTACACATGGTAAGCATTACAAGATTTCACTACTTCCAAATATAGAGTTCTCCATATGCACATTTACTTCCCTAATGTATGGTTAGATGAAACCTACAGTGTGATGCATGTTTCTACATTAACATAAGACGGAAACAACTTACACGCGCCATCCCAGCAATACGTGGTGCCATCTGCTTTGTCGATCGTGTAGATGATAACATTGTGTTCAATAACATCACATAAGTGTGTATAAGCTTTGACGACGATCCACTGCATGTTGAGCTGTCTCCAGCTAAAGAAGGCACCGGCGGAAAGATAGGCGAGTCCCTTGTCAAACAAGGCAATTATCTTGAAGTATGCGTAATCCGCATGTCGTGTGGGCACTTGGCAGATTACAATCTTCTGCAAAATAAGGTGCATCCAACCGACAACGTAATCTAGATGACTTGGACCGCGACGGTAAAACTCTATATTATCCAATGGAGGAAGGATAATCTCATGGGAGGTCTGGAAGTTCACGAGCACCAACTTTTTCCCATCTTCTCTGACGACAGCCATCCAGTGGGAGTTCATGCCGACCCAGTACATACATGTAAGAAGTTTCGAGCGATGGTGATCGGATCGAAGTCGAGGGAAATGATGTACGGCGGCCCACTACATACCTGCAAAGAAGTTTTGCTTAATGGAGGTCGGATTCAAGTCGAGGGGCATCATGTACGCCTCCGTATCATGGTGAGTAAACCTTGCAGGACCAGATAGCAGTAAGTAGGGTGTCTTGAAAAGCTTAGGCCTCGCTTCGACGATGGCCATGTGCATGCCCCTCGAGCATGTAGCCAGCCGTAGGGCACTTAACATATCCATACACGAGCAACAGAGGTTGAGGATGTCACTAGGGAGATTGCTGCAATCACGGCTCATATGGATGCTGTGCGGTTCGCATTCGACCATGGTGGAGTTTGGAAGGTGGGGTTTTGGGGGGCTTGATTTACGGGGGAGAAGGCTCTCGGTGTTGGAGTGGATAGCGAGGGAATAGTGGTAGTAGGGGAGGTAAGCGAGGCAAGGGTACGCGGGGGCACAGTGAGATGATGAAGACTGACCTCAGGATCTCCGGCGAGACGGAGATGGAGATGTAGTGGTGCTAGGGTAGAGGGACACGAGGCGAGGCATGCTATATAGCGGCGGTGATAGTGATTGCACAGTGCACAAGGTGAGGCTGATTTTGGTAACCCGGACACGCCGCCTGGACTGGTGTAACCTCGGGCGCAGGGTCTTGTCACTTCACCATGAGGACCGGATGAATAATAGTATTTTGACCATCAAGTATACCACTACTACTCCTCCTACTACTGCTACTACTGCTACTACTGCTACTACTCCTACTACTCCTACTACTGCTACTACTGCTACTACTGCTACTGCTGCTACTGCTGCTACTGCTGCTACTGCTGCTACTGCTACTACTGCTACTACTGCTACTACTGCTACTCCTGCTACTCCTGCTACTGCTGCTACTGCTACTGCTGCTACTGCTACTACTACTACTACTACTGCTACTACTGCTACTGCTACTACTACTACTGCTGCTACTACTGCTACTACTGCTACTGCTACTGCTACTACTGCTGCTTCTACTGCTACTACTGCTGCTGCTACTGCTGTTGCTCCTACTGCTGCTGCTGCTACTGCTACTACTGCTGCTGCTGCTACTGCTACTGCTACTACTGCTGCTGCTACTGCTGCTGCTGCTACTGCTACTGCTACTACTGCTGCTGCTGCTAGCATGAACATGAGTAGTACTCCCGTGCTAGCATGCCTCTGGGTTCACTTGACTATAAGGAACAATTTTTCCGCCTAGCTTTCTCTACTACTCCTTCCAGTGATCGGTATGCAATGTATGTATCCGTAGACATGACAGCTTGTCCATGGAAGTTCAACTACGATGACCATCATGCTTCATCCACTGCCACTCACGATTCCCACGACGCCGCTCCAACCCACGACACCACGTCCCCCGACATGCGCCTCACCCCTCTCGGCCGCACCGCCCCTCTGCCTTTGTGTGCATGACATGTGGGCCAACTGAAATGCGGTGAGCATCAAGTTTCTACCACGGCCACACGCGATTCCCACGACGCCGCTCGAACCCATGACACCACACGTCCCTCGACCTGTGGCTCACCCCTCTCGGCCCCACTGCCCCTCTGCCTTCGGGAGCATTACATGTGGACCATCCACCTACCGGGTCCACATGTTATTGAATCAAAGGCAGGTGTCGTAAGGCGCTGAAGCTCAGACCCGAGGGCCCCAAGAGGTAAATGTAACTCCTGTGCCAGTCCTTGTGGTGCTACTGCTGCACGAACTTGTGCCAAACTCAAGATTTGTTTCTTTACTATACATGCATGCAACGATTTAATGGACATTGTAATATCAACATGTGACGGGGAGCTCTAAATTTGAATTTGAGACTTATAGAACGAAAAAATTCAAAACAAATAAACTGGGAGAGAGGGAGTATACTTTTGGATGTGTCCCATACGAAACAAGTGTTGGGGAACGTTGTATTACAAAAAAATTCCTACGATCACGCAAGACATATCTAGGAGAAGCGTAGCAATGAGCGGGGGAGAGTGTGTCTACGTACCCTCGTAGACCAAAAGCGGAAGTGTTTAGTAACGCGGTTGATTCGAACGTCTCCGCGATCCAACTGATCAAGTACCGAATGCACGAAACCTCCGTGATCTGCACACGTTCAGCTCGGTGACGTCCCTCAAACTCTTCATCTAGTTGAGGCCGAGGGAGAGTTTCGTCAGCACGACGGCGTGGTGACGGTGATGATGAAGTTACCGACGCAGGGCTTCGCCTAAGCACTACGACAATATGACCGAGGTTGAAAACTGTGGAGGGGGCACCGCACACGGCTAAAGATCAACTTGTGTGTCTATGGGGTGCCCCCCTCCCCCGTATATAAAGGAGGGGAGGAGGAGGAGGGTCGGCCACAAGGGGCGCGCCCAAGGGGGGGAATCCTACTCCTAGTAGGATTAGGTTCCCCCCTTTCCTAGTCCTAGTAGGAGAAGGAAGGAGAGGAAGAAGAGAAGGAAAGGGGGGCTAGCCCTAGTCCAATTCGGTTTGGGCTAGGGGGGCACGCACCACACCTTGGCTTGCCTCCTCTCTTCCACCATTAGGCCCATGAGGCCCAATAACTTCCGGGGGGGGGGGGGGGTTCTGGTAACCCCCGGTACTCCGAAACTTATCCGAAATGACCTGAACCATTCCGGTGTTTGAATGTAGCCTTCCAATATATGAATCTTTATGTCACGACCATTTCGAGACTCCTCGTCATGTCCGTGATCTCACCCGGGACTCCGAACAACCTTCAGTACATCAAATCACATAAACTCATAATACGAATTGTCATCGAACGATAAGCGTGCGGATCCTACCGGTTTGAGAACTATGTAGACATGACTGAGACACATATTCGGTCAATAACCAATAGCGGAACCTGGATGCTCATATTGGTTCCTACATATTCTACGAAGATCTTTATCGGTCAAACCGCACAACAACATATGTTGTTCCCATTGTCATCGGTATGTTACTTGCCCGAGATTCGATCGTGGGTATCATCATACCTAGTTCAATCTCGTTTCCGGCAAGTCTCTTTACTCGTTCCGTAATGCATCATCCCACAAAAAACTCATTAGTCACATTGCTTGAAGGGCTTATAGTGATGTGCATTACCGAGAGGGCCCAGAGATACCTCTCCGACAATCGGACTGACAAATCCTAATCTCGATCTATGCCAACTCAACAAATACCATCGGAGACACTTGTAGAGCGTCTTTATAATCACCCAGTTACGTTGTGACGTTTGATAGCAGACTAAGTCACTACAAAAAAAAGACACATCCATGACATTTTGGGCCGAATGAATTTTTTTCTGTCATACTTATGACACTTCTATGACGACAATTGTGACAAAACCCGGTATCATCATAGATGTGGTGGGGTCTTAATTCTGTGACAAAAAATCATGATAGAAAATGGGCTTTTCATACTGGGCGAGCCGGAGATGCAGCTGCATTCCATTCTTTGGGCCGTCCATGACGGAAAAAACCGTGGTAGAAGCGAGGGTAAGGAAAATATCGGGGAGTTCCTGATTACGGTGGGTGGTCAGGGGCCGGGCGATGCGTGTTTCTCTCGTACGTACGCGCGTGTGTGTGAGGCGTTGGGCTCTAACTGAACCCGAGCGAGGCGTTGGGCTCTAACTGTAGCCCGTGGACGGGTGGTTGAACAGGACCCCGTGGAGAGGGCTAGTTGAACAGTAGCCGGTGGAGGCTGGATGAACAGGAACCCGTGGATGAACAGTCGCAGATGGAGGTTGGAGGAGGTCGACGGTGGATGAACAGTAGCCCGTGGAGGCTGGAGGAGGTCGATGGTGGAGAAGAACAGTATCCAGTGGAGTCTCGTTTTGCGGTACGCCACACCCCTCCCGATGAATAGGAGATGAACAGTATCCCGCTCGAACTCAAGTCCGTTCCTCCATTTTGCAGCATGCCACACCCCTCCCGATCAACAGGACCCCGTTTCCACCGTAGGAGGTCCATTTCCTCCATTTTGCGGTACGCCAGACCCCTTGCGATGAACATGATCCCATTTCGACCGTGGCCAGTCGAACACAAGGCCGTTTCCTCCATTCTGTGGTACGCCACGCCTCGTTTCCATCACCTGTTCCGTCCAAGCCGGTTGGCTCCCGATGAACACGATGATGCATTCCGTTCCGGCCCAGCCGGTTGCCTTCCCATGAACACGACGACGGTGCAGCTTCTCCGTTCCGACCCAGCCATGTACACGAGCCTTGGTTGTATGTATGCGCGAGTAGGTGTTCGAGACCCCGCCCGTATGTACGCACGTGGCCATATTTTCTTTCTTGCACCCTGGCCACTATACATACGTGTACATGCTATGTGTGCGCCTCTACTACGGCACGTGCGCACCTCTACTACGACACGTGCACGCCTCTACTACGACACGTGCGCGCCTCTACATCGACCAGTATGTACGTACACGTTCGCGACCAGAATAACAACGCTACGTATGCTTCGACCAGGTGGATCCCGACTGTCAGGCACTTCCTTGCGTGCGAAAATGTAGCTAGTGGGTCCCAGCAGTCAGGATGCTTGATATGTCTCTAACGTATCTATAATTTTTGATTGCTCCATGCTATATTATCTTCTGTTTTGGACATTATTGGGATTTATTATTCCCTTTTATATCATTTTTGGGACCAACCTATTAACCGGAGGCCCAACCCAGAATTGCTGTTTTTTTGCCTATTTCAGAGTTTTGCAGAAAAAGAATATCAAACGGAGTCCAAACGGAACGAAACCTTCGGGAACGTGATTTTTGGAACGAACAAGATCCAGGAGACTTGGACCCTACGTCAAGCAACGAACAGGGAAGCCACGAGGTAGGGGGCGCGCCTACCCCCAGGCGTGCCCTCCACCCTCGTGGGCCCCCTGTTGCTCCACCGTCGTACTCCTTCCTCCTATATATACCTACGTACCCCCAAACGATCAGAGACGGAGCCAAAACCCTAATTCCACCACTGTAACTTTCTGTATCCACGAGATCCCATCTTGGGGCCTGTTCCGGAGCTCCGCCAGAGGGGGCATCGATCATGGAGGGCTTCTACATCAACACCATAGCCTCTCCGATGAAGTGTGAGTAGTTTACCTCAGACCTTCGGGTCCATAGTTATTAGCTAGATGGCTTCTTCTCTCTTTTTGGATCTCAATACAAAGTTCTCCCCCTCTCTTGTGGAGATCTATTCGATGTAATCTTCTTTTGCGGTGTGTTTGTTGCGACCGATGAATTGTAAGTTTATCTATAAACAATATTTGAATCTTCTCTGAATTCTTTTATGTATGATTGGTTATCTTTGCAAGTCTCTTCGAATTATCAGTTTGGTTTGGCCTACTAGATTGATCTTTCTTGCAATGGGAGAAGTGCTTAGCTTTGGGTTCAATCTTGCGGTGCCCTTTCCCAGTGATAGTAGGGCAGCAAGGCAAGTATCAAGATGGTTTTTTTATCATATTGCATGAATTTATCCCTCTACATCATGTCATCTTGCTTAAGGCGTTACTCTGTTCTTATGAACTTAATACTCTAGATGCATGCTGGATAGCGGTCGATGTGTGGAGTAATAGTAGTAGAAGCAGACAGGAGTCGGTCTACTTGTCTTGGACGTGATTCCTATATACATGATCATACCTAGATATTCTCATAACTATGCTCAATTCTGTCAATTGCTCAATAGTAATTTGTTTACCCACCGTGAATACTTATGCTTTCGAGAGAAGCCACTAGTGAAACCTATGGCCCCGGGTCTATCTTCTATCATATTAATCTTCCAATACTTAGTTATTTTCATTGCCTTTTATTTTACTTTGCATCTTTATCATTAAAATACCAAAAATATTATCTTATCATATCTATCAGATCTCACTCTCGTAAGTGACCTTGTAGGGATTGACAACCCCTTATCGCGTTGGTTGCGAGGATTTATTTGTTTTGTGTAGGTGCGAGGGACTCACGCGTAGCCTCCTACTGGATTGATACCTTGGTTCTCAAAAACTGAGGGAAATACTTACGCTACTTTGCTGCATCACCCTTTCCTCTTCAAGGGAAAACCAACGCAAGTGCTCAAGAGGTAGCAAGAAGGATTTCTGGCGCCGTTTCCGGGGAGGTCTATGCAAAAGTCAACATACCAAGTACCCATCACAAACCCTTATCTCCCGCATTATATTATTTGCCATTTGCCTCTCATTTTCCTCTCCCCCACTTCACCCTTGCCGTTTTATTCGCCCTCTCTCTCTATCCTCCCTCTCTTTCTCTATTTGCCTTTTTTTGCCTTTTGCACTTTCTGCCGTTATGTCTGAAATTGGGGAAATTATTGTCGACATGGACAATAATAATATCATGAAAAATTCTGATGCTCCTGCTGAAGAACCCCCTATCTTACATACAAAAACAATTCTGCATTGGTAGTGGTAATATTATTGGAAAAGGAGTCATCCAAGATTTCTTTACTTGTGCCGGTGCTTTACCTTCTATGGGTAGTTCTATCCTTCATAGAACTAGTAGTCTTGCGGACGCTATTGCCATGCTTGTAGTTGAACTTGAAAGACAATTCATGCACATGCACCCTTGCATACAAAGGATTTTCCTAGAATTTTCTAATATTGAGCATTCTTCTGTTAAGCGTGCCGCTACTATCTTTTTGGCTCATGAGTTCAGATTCATAATAAAAGAGTCCAAAGAAATCTTTGCGCATTATAGGGTGGACGCTTTCCGTCCTCCCATAGAGGCTATCCTTTTTGATCAAGAAGAAATAATGCGCTTTCAATCTCTAGACTATGTTGCTTTCAATGAAAATCTTAGAAAAAGGGTTCATACCAATGTTTTAGTTGATAGAATTTCTGAACTTAATGATGATTTGGCCATTCGAAATAATGAACTAGGATATTATCTTGAGTATAGGCTCACACAGTTCTTTCAAAAGAATGCTTATAATGATGAATTGGTGGTGCAATACGAAGGGCTAAAGGAGGAACCTATACCTCCCAAAGTTGATCTTGGGGACTTTTGTCCCATTAAATTTAGCCCTTTTGATTACTTTTGCTTGCCTCAAAGAAAACTTGCTGCCAAACGTAGAGAATATGAAATGAGTTTTAATGATCTATCTTACTATTATGGCAATACCTAGATCTATCCTTGCTTTTAATGATCTATCCTTGCTTTTGCTTGCCCAATTTTATTTTTATTCCTTGATTTTTGCTCCTGTTTAGTAATAAATAATTTATCTAGCATCTGTTTTGGTTGTGTTTTTTGTGTTTAATTAGTGTTTGTGCCAAGTAGAACCGTTGGGAAGACTTGGGGAAAGTCTTGTTAATCTTGCTGTAAAAAACATAAACTTTAGCGCTCATGAGAACTGCTGCCATTTTTTTGGAAAGTGCTATTTAGTTAATTATTTTTGCAGATGATTAATAGATAAATTCCTCACTTCAAGCAACTTATTTAAGAATTTTTGAGGTTCCAGATCTTGCGCTAGCTACAGATTACTACAGACTGTTCTGTTTTTGACAGATTCTGTTTTTCATGTGTTGTTTGCTTATTTTGATGAATCTATGGCTAGTAAAATAGTTTATAAACCATAGAGAAGTTGGAATACAGTAGGTTTAACACCAATATAAATAAAGAATGAGTTCATTACAGTACCTTGAAGTGGTGTTTTCTTTTCTTTCGCTAACGGAGCTCACGAGATTTTCTACTTTAAGTTTTGTGTTGTGAAGTTTTCAAGTTTTGGGTAAAGATTTGATGGATTATGGAACAAGGAGTGGCAAGAGCCTCAGCTTGGGGATTCCCATGGCACCCCCAAGACAATATAAGGACACCTAAAAGCCAAAGCTTGGGGATGCCCCGGAAGGCATCCCCTCTTTCATCTACTTCTATCGGTAACTTTACTTGGAGCTATATTTTTATTCACCACATGATATGTGTTTTGCTTGGAGCGTCTTGTATTATTTGAGTCTTTATTTGTTAGTTTTCCACAATCATCTTTGCTGTACACACCTTTTTGAGAGAGACGCACATGATTCGGAAATTATTAGAATACTCTATGTGCTTCACTTATATCTTTTGAGTTATATAGTTTTGCTCTAGTACTTCACTTATATCTTTTAGAGCACGGTGGTGGATTTGTTTTATAGAAACTATTGATCTCTCATGCTTCACTTAGATTATTTTGAGAGTCTTAAATAGCATGGTAATTTTCTTAAATAATCCTAATATGCTAGGTATACAAGATTAATAATAAAATTCTCTTATGAGTGTTTTGAATACTAAGAAAAGTTTGATGCTTGATGATTGTTTTAAGATATGGAGATGGTGATATTAGAGTCATGCTAGTTGAGTAGTTGTGAATTTGAGAAATACTTGTGTTAAAGTTTGTGATCCCCGTAGCATGCACGTATGGTGAACCGTTATGTGATGAAGTCGGAGCATGATTTATTTACTGATTGTCTTCCTTATGAGTGGCGGTCAGGGACGAGCGATGGTCTTTTCCTACCAATCTATCCCCCCTAGGAGCTTGCGAGTAATACTTTGCATTGATAACTTGTAGAATTTTGCAATAAGTATATGAGTTCTTTATGACTAATGTTGAGTCCATGGATTATACGCACTTTTCTTCCTTCCACCATTGCTAGCCTCTCTAATACCGCGCACTTTTCGCCGGTATCATACACCTACCATATACCTTCCTAAAAACAGCCACCATACCTACCTATCATGGCATTTCCATAGCCATTCCGAGATATATTGCCATGCAAGTTACCACTGTTCTGATTATTATGACACGCTCCATCATTGTCATATTGCTTTCCATGATCATGTAGTTGACATCGTATTCGTGGCGAAGCCACCGTTCACAATTCTTTCATACATGTCACTCTTGATTCATTGCATATCTCGGTACACCACCGGAAGCATTCACATAGAGTCATATTTTGTTCTAAGTATTGAGTTGTAATTGTTGAGTTGTAAGTAAATAAAAGTGTGATGATCATCATTATTAAAGCATTGTCCCAAGTGAGGAAATGATGATGGAGACTGTCGGTGTCAAAACCGGCGGATCTCGGGTAGGGGGTCCCGAACTGTGCGTCAAGGCCGGATGGTAACAGAGACAAGGGACACGATGTTTTTTACCCAGGTTCGGGCCCTCTCGATGGAGGTAATACCCTACTCCTGCTTGATTAATATTGATGATATGGGTAGTACAAGAGTAGATCTACCATGAGATCAAGGAGGCTAAACCCTAGAAGCTAGCCTATGGTATGATTGTTGTGTATGGAGTTGATTCCCTACGGACTACAACCCTCCAGTTTATATAGACACCGGATAGGGTTAGGGTTACATAAAGTCGGTTACAATGGTAGGAGATCTTGAATATCCACATCACCATGCTTTCCCTCCACGCCAAGGAAAGTCCCATCCGGACACGGGACGAAGTCTTCAATCTTGTATCTTCATAGTCCAGGAGTCCGGCTAAAGGTATAGTCCGGCTACCCGAACACCCCCTAATCTAGGACTCCCTCAGTAGCCCTTGAACCAAGCTTCAATGACGATGAGTCCGGCGCGCAAATTGTCTTCGGCATTGCAAGGCGGGTTCCTCCTCCAAGTCCTTCATAGAAGATTGTAGACACCACGAGTAGTGTTATGGCTCTGCAAAATAAGCTTCCACATATTGCCATAGAGAGAATAATATTAACACAAATCAAATCTGCTGACGTATTCCGCAGTGCATCATCACACTACAGCCAAGTCCTTTACTCGAATCGCTTTCACTTTTCCACCTCAGCATGTTTTGCGAGGCGGTTTCCTTGGCACGTCTTGTCTAAGAAGAGATCGTGTGCCCCCCTTTTACGGGATTCTCATCAATACGAACATGGGTAACCCAATCGTGCCCGTTAGCATGTTTTCTCGATTAAAAGCGAGTCCTAAACGGTTACGGGGAGGGCTCCTGGTATTCAACCTCTTATAAAGAGACCAAGGCCTTACTCCTTTTTTCAATCTCGAACGAGTTCGCCCATCGCCTCGAGTTCCAACACCCTAGGCTCCAGATTCCAGGCGCTTCGGACCTTCGACAATATCCGGTTCCGACCTTCAAGGCCGATGGATGCCCTCCTCCATCACGGAGGAGGACGTGCTAAAGTTGAGAGAGGCTAAGTTTTTGACCGTCGAAATTTCGCATAGGTTGCCTGCTCAAAGGCAGGCTATTCCCAGTCCCCAGCCCGGTGAGAGCGTAGTGTTCATGTCTCACTTCCTTCGGGGGTTAGGCTTCCCGATGGATCCCTTCGTGAGGGGGCTGCTGTTTTATTACGGGCTGGAATTTCATGACTTAGCTCCGAATTCCATCCTCCACATTTCCTCATTCATCGTTGTGTGCGAAGCGTTCCTCCGTGTCACTCCTCACTTCGGATTATGGCTCAAGACTTTTGGAGTGGAGCCGAAGATGATCGAGGGACGGCACGCAGAGTGCGGAGGCGCTGTCATAAGTAAGAATGCTGATGCTCCATGGCCCGAGGGCTCCTTTCAAGAGGAGCTCGGCTTGTGGCAACGAGAATGGTTCTATATCACCGCTCCCAGGAGCGCCAAGTGGGCGGTGCCTCCTGCCTTTCGCTCGGGTCCCCCATCACGGCTAGCGTCATGGGTCAACAAAGGATTAGATTGGGGTTTGCCCAAAGACGTGCCCCTGTTACAGGGCCGAATTAAGGATCTCTTGGAAGGAGGCCTCAGCTTGGTCAAGGTGACGCAGGTCATGCTGATTCGCCGAATATTGCCCGGCAAACGTCGCCCCCTTCGCCTGTGGGAGTTTAATCCAGAGGGACCGCGAGCTCTCCAGAACTTTATGGGCGCAACGCCCGCGGAGATGTATAGACTGTTCTTCGGATCACAAGAGATGTGTCCGGATTTAACCGAGGACGCAGGCCTAAGCTGCAATCGCCCGGATACTCAAGTAAGCAACCTCGTGCCCGGACCTTCTATCCGTATAATTGTCATAAACTTGCCCCTAAAAGAGCCGTCCTTTTAAACAGGAGTGGATAGTGAAGTCAAAGCTGATTAGGTGTCCGGCTCCCCTTCCTGAAACCAGGCCGGATCCTGTGCTGGTCAGGATGCTGGAGATAATGCCTTTGGAGGGGGAGGACAAGGAAGCTATGGCCTCCTCGAAGGAGGCTGCTCCGAAGGGAGGAACCGACAATTCCTCTCCTAAGGGGAAGAAGAGGGCCGCCTCTGACGACCCGGAAACCATGGCCTTGAAACGGGGAAGAAAATCCTCGTCAGAGGGTCCGACGCCGGGGAGTCCCTCGGCCGGACTACGCCCTCAAGGGGATCAGACCTCCAGCGAGCCGTAAGTAGAGAGAGATTTTCCTTTTGAGGGATGAGAGAAATCCTTGATTTATATCTGAGAAGATTAACCGAAATTTTACCTTGTAGCTCGGACCTCAGCCCTTCTCAGCAGAGCTCGTCTTCAGGGGATCTTCTTCCGGAGATGATGGAGAGCGGGACGCCTCCCCCTGTCGTGCCGCCTAGCGAGGCGGGCGACCCTGAGGTGTCGTCGCGGAGGGTTTCTCCGAATCCGGCAGGGGCGGCAGGTGGCTATGCGGCCCCCCGAGGTTCTCCGCGTCCGGCTTTCGAAAGAGGCAATATGACAAGTCTGGCACCGTCTGGTGCTCGGCCGGAGGAGCTAAAGATTCTGCTGGGGCGAGCTTCTATCTCAGAGGAGCACCGTGCATTGATGGGCACGGTGATTGAAAGGATTTCATCCGCAGAAAGCGGATTGCATGAGGCCATCAAAAGTTTACTAACGGGTTTTGAGGTACGTTAGATAATGTACACTTTTGTCAGTTGCGCATAAGTAAGATGCACCCTGTGTAGATAGTAGCCCCTGAGACTCTGCGCATTGTCAAGAAATGATGGCACGCAGAGGATCATAATCCCAGGTCTAAGATGTCGCCTTTGAATGTAGGTGGCGAGGTGTCCGGAATCAAGCCGAACTGATGATGTGGCCGAAGTAAAGCGACAACTGGACGTGGCAGATGCCGACATCGCGCTTGTCAACAAGTGGCTTGATGAGGCTCAAGGTATGTAATTCTTCGGGCGGCATCAGGTAAGCGGAGCTTCATGCCAGTGCCTTACAATGTGTGTGTGCTTGACGCAGATGGTACGGCCGCCGTGGAGAATCTTAGGGCAGAACTTGCCCGAGCTAAGGAGCAAGCCAGAAAAAGCGATGCGGCTATCGAGAAGGCCCTTGAAGAGCTGAGAGCCGAACAGGCTGCTCACTGCCGAAGCAAAGAAGGGATGGATGAGATGGCCGAGAAGTTAAAGAGCGCTGCAGACTGTTGCAAATTTCTTGAGAAAGAAGACCGGGCGAGACAGACGGACTTAGAGAAGGCCGTTGCCGATGCCAAGGACGCTCGCTCTGCGATGAGAGCTGCGAAGGAGGAGCTGCGTCAGGCCAAACATATTGCGGCTGGAAAGCCCTTTATGCTGCGGAGGAAGTTTTGTGATCCGAAGTTTGCTCCGTTGGACCGGATGTGGAGTGTGGAGGATACCTATCTGGATTTGGCAGCGAGTGCTGCTGATGCGACCGAACACTTTCGAGATCAGAAAGATCGCGAAGTGGAAAAGCTTTTCTGGTTGCAGTTTCACAATCCAGAGCGTCCACTGTTAGTGGATGATCGTTTGGCTCAATGGGCCGAACTGAATAGGTTGTCTGGACTCGCCATGAAGTACGTCATGGGTTACCTGTGGCCGGGGAGATCGGAGCCGAAGAGTTATTTCAGCTTGGTGCAGCAATTCCTTGACGCGGTGCCGCGTATAAATTCAATGAAGAGGTCAGCATGCATAGAGGGCGCTAGGATGGCTCTTGCCCGTGTTAAGACATACTGGGCAGAGATGGAGACCACCATTGTTGCGTCCCGAGATTCGGACAAAAGCCTAGTACCCTCCGAGCACTATTTTCAGGAAGTTCTTGAAGGCGCTCGTATAATAGAGACGCAGTGCCCGAAAGATGCTATGTTATGATAGCATATGTAATTATAAAGTAATGTTTTGATAAACTGTAGTGGCCTTTTTTATACTTGTGCCTCCAAGTATTGGGAACACCTCCTGTGCGGCCGTTTTAAGATATATATTTATATGTAGAATCTGAAAGATGGCAGTCGTTGGCTTCAGCCCCCACGCACATAGTGCGGGGGTGCTCGCAGAAGACGCATTTTCACACTTAACCCAACGTCTTGGTCCTACAAAGGAGGTGATAGCGCAGCGGGCTAGGCAACCGGACTATAATGCTTTAACACTTTCACTTAGCCATAGGTGTTTGACAGTGAGACTCTTTAGGTAGCTCCTTGGTGGCAACTGCGCTCGTCCGAATTCGGGGCGCGTGTGTGCCTGACCGGGAAGCGGCCCTTCGTTAAAGCGGAGGAATCCGATAGATTCCGATAGGTCATCGAGTGGCTGACCAGTCTCACGCTACATCATGACAGTCAGTTTTTGGCTTTCTCTACTGAGGTGCTCGCCTGGCCGAACCGGGGGCACAATCATAGTAGTTCTCCTGGTGCTACCTTAGCCGATAGAGGGGAACGTAAGGTAGCCGAACTCAGGAGCCGGGCAACCCAACATTTGACCAAAGACATGATTCGGAGCTGATGCATATAATGCCAAAACTCGCGACGCCGAACACTCCCTAAGGTGTTCGGTCTTTATGAGTGCGGGCGAAACGACACTCTTTATTAAAAAAGCCCCTAGTGTCCAGGTACGTGCAAAAATTCTGACGTGGCCACATGCCAAGACGCCAGCCTCCTCCTTGGTTATATCAGAAAGAAAAAACCAGGGGATGTGTAGCAACAAGAGACAGTAAAAAGGTTTATGTAGGGTCTTAATCTAAAAAGAATCCTTTAGGATGGGTCCCTACTGCACGTCTGCTCCTGTGTCTCCGTTGTGCCGTATCCTGGACGGGCGCTGCATGACGTTCATCTATAAAAGAGAGGAACTGAGTTGAAAACGGGTCGTGCCGAAAAAGTTTAAAATAAGCAAAGTATAAAGTAAGATATATAAGTTTGAGCTTTATTGTCTCTTATTGTATATGCGTGGAGCCCCTAGTGCGGGGGTATATGGCTTCTAGGCCTGCATCAATGATGATTTTGCACTGAACTCGTATATCCGCGTTCGTGGTCTTGAATGACCTATTTCGAAGTTTTTTGGCCGGTGAGGCCATTTTGCTGTGGGCTGTCAAAGCGGCTGCACAGCCCTCCGCTTGGGGAGGCGCACTTTAGTGCTTCCCCTTCAAGGAGATGATGCCTCGTGGACCGGGCATCTTAAGCGTAAGAGATGCATAATGCGGTATTGCGTTAAAGCGAGTGAAAGCTTCGCATCCCAGTAGTGCTTGATAGCGACTTGAAAACGGGACGATATGGAAGGTCAGCTTTTCGCGGCGGAGGTTATCGGCAGAGCCGAATGTGACTATGAGCCGGAGACAAGCCGTACAATGGGTGTCCGGACCAGGTATTACCCCTTGAAAGGAGGTTTTGCTGCGGTGGATTCTTGCTGGGTTTATCCCCATGTGCTGGATTGTATCCTGATATATCAGGTTTAGTCCACTGCCGCCGTCCATAAGGACATTTGAAAACTGGAGTCCGCCAATTATTGGATCGAGTATCAAGGCAGTCCAGCCTACATTCTTGATATTCCTAGAATAATCTAGCTGATCGAAGATGATCGGTTTTGACAACCAGTGGCAGGACCCTTTGGGCCGTGTGGTGCGTACCTTTACGGGCGCCGCACGTTTTGTTATGTGAAGTGAGTTCACTGTTTTTACTTCTTGTGGGAAGTTCTTTTGTTTCCTGGTGCTCTGCTTTTGGGGTTTGTCCTCGTCTTTGCTTGGTGTGTCGAGCCCCTTATGTTCGGCATTGAGTCTGCCGGATTGTTTGAAAACCCAACAGTCTCTGTGGGTATGGTTAGCAGGCTTCCCGGGAGTACTGTGTATCTGACATATCCTATCCAGGATTTTATTCAGGTTGGATGGATCGTCCCTGTTATCCTGGGGGGGGGCGATTTTTCCTGATTTTGTCGTGAGCCTTTGAATCCGGCATTGACTGCCGTGCTCTTCGGACTTTTGTCCTTAGTCCAGCGACAGTCCTTGTTGCGTCGCGGTTTTCCGTTTCCATCCCTAGTTTCGGATGTACTTGGGTTGCTCGGGCTACATCTTGCCAACCAGCTGTCCTCCCCTGCACAAAAGCGGGTCATGAGGCTTGTTAGTGCGGCCATTGTTCTTGGCTTTTCTTGGCTGAGGTGTCTGGCGAGCCATTCGTCTCGGACGTTATGCCTGAAAGCTGCTAAGGCTTCGGCGTCCGGACAGTCGACTATCTGATTCTTTTTAGTGAGGAATCTATTCCAGAACTGCCGAGCTGATTCTCCGGGTTGTTGAGTTATGTGACTAAGATCGTCTTCATCTGGAAGGCGGACATAGGTCCCTTGAAAGTTTGCTCGGAAAGCATCCTCGAGCTCTTCCCAGCTTCCAATTGTGTTTTTGGGAAGGCTTTTAAGCCAATGCCGGGCTGGCCCTTTAAGCTTAAGGGGTAGATATTTTATGGCGTGGAGATCATCTCCTCTAGCCATGTGTATGTGGAGGATATAATCCTTGATCCAGACTCCAGGGTCTGTTGTTCCATCATATGCCTCTATGTTTACGGGTTTGAATCCCTCTGGGAATTCATAGTCCAGGACCTCGTCGGTGAAACATAGGGGGTGTGCGGCGCCCCTGTATTTGGGTGTGCCGGATTCTGATGATGGCTTCATAGCGTTTCTTACGAGAGCTTGCTTTCTTGGCCCATAAATGGACCTGACTGGGCCATGATGCGAATCCTTAAGTGGGTCGCATGCCGATTTAGGTGCGGCGCCGCTTGCCGCTTTATGGGGTCGTCTATCCGACTGTGTGGCTTTTTCATTTTTTGAATGCGAGGGCTCTAGGGCCTCTTCGTCGAATTCAGGCAGTAGCTTTCTTTTCAGATAGCTTTTAGTGCGACGACTGTCGCTGTACTTATCTGTGGTATTGATTACTTTGCTCCATCTAATCCGGAGTGCGTCTTCCGCTGTTTTTAGCTTCCGCTTCTGCTTCTTTAGGCTGCATGCAGTTGCAACGAGCCTCTCATGGAGATTCTTTTGCTCCATAGGTTTATTCGGCATGAGGTCGTCCGGAATGCCGCTTTCGCCGGAGGAGGGATGTTCGGTTTCTCTATCCGTGTTGCCCTGTTTGGACGGTTGCTCTAAGGCCTGCTCGTCGTCTACCGGCTCGTCCTGCTCTATGGCTGGGTTTTTGTTGAGGCGGGGCTTGGGTCGGCGTTTACGCCGACGCTTTGATTGCTTTTCGGGGGGTCGATCTCCCGTTCCATCCCCTTTTTCCTCGTTGTCGCTTCCTTTAGGGGTATCCACCATGTACACATCGTGAGATGAGGTGGCTGTCCAATGCCCTATGGGCGTTGGTTCGTCGGTATCTCCTGCATCGTCATCCATGCTGTCGATGTCTCCGGAGTCAAAGTTGAGCACGTCGTTTAAATTGTCGACAGTGGCTACCAAGTGGGTGATGGGTGGGCTTTGAATTTCTTCATCGTCCGTATCCCATCCTCGCTGACCGTAGTTCGGCCAGGGCTCTCCTGATAAGGAGAGAGTCTTGAGAGAGTTCAGGATATCGCCACAAGGCGAGTGCTGAAAGATGTCTGCGGCGGTGAACTCCATTATCGGCGCCCAATCGGATTTGATTGGCAGGGGCGCGGGGGGTTCGGAGTCCGGGGAGGAGTCCGGATCCTCGGAGTCACGGGTCGTGCAGAGTGCGGGGCTAGCGTTCGGCTCGATCTCTTTCAGGATCGTAGCCCCCGAGCTGACGTCCAACCTCTCATCCTCGATTGGCGCAATAGGCTCCGAGTTAGGGGTTGGAACCGATGCGTGTGCGGCCTCCAGGACACTGTCCGGAGGCAGAGCTAGATCATGCCCCTCGAGATAGTGTGGCGTGCTTGGCCGTGGCTCGAACCCGTCGAAGATCAAGTCTCCGCGGATGTCAGCCATGTAGTTTAAGCTTCCAAACTTGACTTGATGGCTAGGGGCGTAGCTTTCGATCTGCTCCAGGTGGCCGAGCGAATCGGCCCGCAGAGCGAAGCCGCCGAAGACGAAGATCTGTCCGGGGAGAAAAGTCTCACCTTGGACCGTATCGTTGTTGATGATCAAAGGAGCCATCGGGCCTAAACGCGACGACACAGAGGAACTCTCAATGAAAGCACCAATGTCGGTGTCAAAACCGGCGGATCTCGGGTAGGGGGTCCCGAAATGTGCGTCAAGGCCGGATGGTAACAGGAGACAAGGGACACGATGTTTTTTAAACAGGTTCGGGCCCTCTCGATGGAGGTAATACCCTACTCCTGCTTGATTAATATTGATGATATGGGTAGTACAAGAGTAGATCTACCACGAGATCAAGGAGGCTAAACCCTAGAAGCTAGCCTATGGTATGATTGTTGTGTATGGAGTTGATTCCCTATGGACTACAACCCTCCGGTTTATATAGACACCGGATAGGGTTAGGGTTACATAAAGTCGGTTACAATGGTAGGAGGTCTTGAATATCTACATCTCCAAGCTTGCCCTCTACGCCAAGGAAAGTCCCATCCGGACACGGGACGAAGTCTTCAATCTTGTATCTTCATAGTCCAGCAGTCTGGCTGAAGGTATAGTCCGGCTACCCGAACACCCCCTAATCCAGGACTCCCTCGGAGACTATGATTCCCCCACAAGTCGGGATGAGACTCCGGACTGAAAAAAAAGAGAAAAGAAAAAAGGCCATAAAAAAAGAGAGAAAAGGCCCGAATAAAAAAAATAAAAAAAATAAAAAAAGAGAGAAAAAGAGAGAAGGGACAATGCTACTATCTTTTTACCACGCTTGTGCTTCAAAGTAACACCATTATCTTTATGATAGAGAGTCTCCTATGTTGTCACTTTCATATACTAGTGGGAATTTTACATTATAGAACTTGGCTTGTATATTCCAATGATGGGCTTCCTCAAAATGCCCTAGGTCTTCGTGAGCAAGCGAGTTGGATGCACACCCACTTAGTTTTTTTGAGCTTTCATGCACTTATACCTCTAGTGCATCCGTTGCATGGCAATCCCTACTCACTCACATTGATATCTATTGATGGGCATCTCCATAGCCCATTGATACGCCTAGTTGATGTGAGACTATCTTCTCCTTTTGTCTTCTCCACAACCACCATTCTTTTCCACCTATAGTGATATGTCCATGGCGCACGCTCATGTATTGCGTGAAGATTGAAAAAGTTTGAGAACATTAAAAGTATGAAACAATTGCTTGGCTTGTCATCAGGGTTGTGCATGATACTCTAGATGCATGCTGGATAGCGGTCGATGTGTGGAGTAATAGTAGTAGATGTAGGCAGGAGTCCGTCTACTTGTCTTGGATGTGATGCCTATATACATGATCATACCTAGATATTCTCAGAACTATGATCAATTCTGTCAATTGCTCAACAGTAATTTGTTTACCCACCGTGAATACTTATGCTTTCGAGAGAAGCCACTAGTGAAACCTATGTCCCCCGGGTCTATCTTCTATCATATTAATCTTCCAATACTTAGTTATTTTCATTGCCTTTTATTTTACTTTGCATCTTTATCATAAAAATACCAAAAATATTATCTTATCATATCTATCAGATCTCACTCTCAGAAGTGACCGTGTAGGGATTGACAGCCCCTTATCGCGTTGGTTGCGAGGATTTATTTGTTTTGTGTAGGTGCGATGGGCTCGCGCATAGCCTCCTACTGGATTTATATCTTGGTTCTCAAAAACTGAGGGAAATACTTACGCTACATTGCTGCATCACCCTTTCCTCTTCAAGGGAAAACCAACGCAAGTGCTCAAGAGGTAGCAGGGGGCGAATATTTTTTTGCCCATAATATGGACGCACTTCCTTGCGTGCCAAGATGTAGCTGGTGGGTCCTAGTAGTCAGCGGGGAAACATTTTTTTCATGAAATACGGTGCCCGTCCGGTGGGTCCCTGCTGTCAGGTGGAGGAATAATTATTTTGCGCGTAATAAGGAGGCACTTCCTCGCTACGGCCATGGACCCAGCTGCCAGCCTCTCCATGTATAGTACTCTTCTGATGGAAGTCGTTCGTTGACCACATTGGCCACGCCGCGCCGAGAGCACCAAGGCAGTGAATGACGGTGAGGCCTAGGAAGGGGACGGCATGGAGCCGGGGAATATGCGGCAGTGGATGCCCATGCGGAGAGGAGTATGAGGGTTCACTGGTTCGGTTGCGGTGTGAGGCTGCCGTCGCTGCAGGGCTTGGCCAGCGGTGGGAGTAGTACGGGGCGGTGAGGCCTCCACGGCAGCACAGCCGGCCAAGGGAGGCAGGAGCAGCCGGCACGACCGGCGCTGCTTTGGGTGGCTGGAGCAAGAAGCCCAGAGGTTGAAGAAGCACTATGGACGTTGGATGGACATCGTACGATCACTCGAGCTAGAATCGTTCATATTGACTAAGTTGACAAAGCCCTCCGTCCCCGTCAACTTAGTAGGCCCACAAGTCAGCCTTCCATTATGTTGGGTCCCAGCTAGCTGGGGGAGTATTCATTTTTTTGTGCGTAATAAGGAGGCACTTCCTTGCGTGCGAAGATATAGCTTGTGGGTCTGAGCTGTCAGCGGCAGAAACATTTTTTTTGTGAAATATAGAGGTCCTTTCGGTGGGACCCAGATGTCAGGTGGAGGAATCATTATTTTACGCGTAATAAGGAGGCATTTCCTTGTGTGCGGCCGTGGACCCAGCTGTCAGCCTCTCCACATACAGTCCACTTCATATGCATGTCGGTCGTTGACCATGTTGACCACGCTGCACCGACAGAACCAGGGCGGTGGACAGCGGCGAGGTGAAGGGAACTACATGGAGCCAGGGAAGACTCGGCAGTTCTTTGCCATGCAGAGGGGAGTACGAGGGTTTACTGGTTCGTCTGCCATCGCTGGAGAATAACAACATGTGTGGGTGAGTAGAGGGATGGCCAGGCCAGCGATGGGAGTACGGTGGGGCAGTGAGGCCTGCGCGGCAGCACAGCCGACCACGGGAGGAGGGAGCATGCAGTCCCGCCGGCGCTTGTTTGAGCGGCTGGAGCAGGAAGAGCAGAGATTGAAGAAGCATGACGACCGTTGGATGGACATCCAACAGTCACTGCTTGTACGTCAACCTTTTTTTAGGAAAGCCTCAAATCTGTGGAAAAGAGCATACAACCCATCTGCCATTATTTCTAATGATTTACAGTCCATTTGCTAATTCTTAAGGTATTTTTTGGAGCCCATATTCTTTTTGTTAGCATTACAGCCCATTTTGTGGCCACGGTTAAAAAATTATACGAAAAGTTGCATATTTCGGTGCGGTCCGAACTGTTTTTAATCCCGAAATTTTGAGTCACATTCAAATTGATTTTAGAAATAAATGTATATCAATATAAAACCAACAAATTGTCCACGCATAAAAATCAATGCAATTTAAAATCTCAAAATGAAAAAAAGAAATTTGAAACTAATTGCCGGTTTGATGTGTTTTATAAATGTGCAGCCCATTTCTCATTGCCGATAGGCCATTTTCTCGGCCAGCCGAATGAAGCTCTCCTCGTCTTGAAAGATTTGCAGCCCAACAGGCCTGACAAAGCGACTTACTTGACAAATCACAAAAAACTGGGCTAGCCATTTACACAAAGAAAAGAAAAAAAACTACTGGGTTGGTCTGTGGTAAACATAAAAGAAAAGGCTGTCTGGACAGGCCAGAGTGCCCCGCACAGCCCAGTTGACACCCTGCTTCCATCTCAAAAACAAATTAGATAAATGCCACTCCAATTATGGCGATTCATAAAAATGCCACTGCAATTTCCAAACTTTGAAAAATGCCACTGCAATTTTCGCAAATTTTGAAAACGCCACTGCAATTTGTGCAAACTTTGAAAAACGCCACTCCAGACTTCGAAAAATGCCGCTGGAAATGGCATGAAATGGCATTTTTCAAAGTTTGGAAATTGTAATGGCATTTCTCAGGATCACCAGATTTGGAGTGGCATTTATCAAATTAACCCAAAACAAAAATAACCGGGCGAGCTGCTGGGTACCTCATGTCAGCCGCTCGTTGTGCAATTCTCTTGTTTATTAACTACGATGACTATGGCATGGGACCCAGATGTCAAAAATCCATTAGGAGGAGCCATTTTTTTATTATCTTGAAATAAGGAGGCACTTGCTTGCGTACTGCCATGACCTTGGTGGGTCCCTGCTGTCATCCTCTCCATGTACAATCATCTCCTGATTGTGTACGCGTAAACCTAGTAGGCCTACAAGTTAGCCTCAAAACCCATGGCGGACAAATACAACCCATTAAAAAAATAATAGCCCATTCCATACATTCAAACCGAAAGTTCAACTTTCAGAGCAAAGTAACAGGTCTGATCCAGATATAGAGTACTGAACTTCAGGTTGACAACCATCATAGCCAAGTTAACTATCTACTCCCACTAATACTCGTGTACAAGTACTAACTTACGCTTAGCTAACTAGACGATGCCGACCGCCATCTGTGGTACACCCTAAACGCCGGCACCGGCGTCCTCCGCCTCGCCTCGGACATGCCAGAGGTGCGATAGGGCGCGTTGGCCCTTTCCATGCCGGCGTGGTCCACCAAAGCTTCGGCTTCTAAGCGGGAAACCCACTTGATGAGCTTGTAGTAAAATTCAGCGTCGCGGACGCGTGCGTGCCCGATAGCCTCCAGGGCTATTTGCCGGGCGCCGGCCTCCATGTAGGCGGCCCAGTTGTGGGCGCTCTACTCGCGACTCAGAGCGTCGGTGCACTGCTGCTCCATGTCCCGCTGGCGGCGAAAATCGGCGATATGCTGCTCCTCCGCTAGGCGGTCATGCTCCAACGACTCAGCATACTCCACATTGCCATCTAAAGACCGATAGAATGCCTCCTCCCTCTGTCTGCCTTCCGGTGAAAAACCGGACACTAGTTCCAGCGGTGACCGCCTCCGGCGTCGCCTATCGTGGACAGGCAGGGGCATGGAAGACGTGGCGGGAGCGAGGATAAGTGGCGAGCGACGTTGGGCTGGTGGGGGCTTATGAGGATAGGCCGAGTTGGGTGATGGTGCCACCGGAGAAGCCCGGGAAACAGTAATTATAGGAGAAGGTAGGCGAACCAGTGTGTCGCGGGAAACACGACGGTCATCGCGGTCATCGGAATCCAATTCATAAGCAGGCATGGCTTAGAGCGCCAGTTGTCGTGGAAAACTGGAAAACTGAAATTATGACTGTGCCGTCCTGTCCCGTCCGTGCTGGGTAGCACACCGGCATGACGGTCAAATGAGTGCACTCGAATCATCCAGATGAGGTACTCCCTCCTTGTCAAAAATGATTCCACCACTCATCATCTACCTTGGTTGGTGAGATTTTTGAATTAAGCCCTGCAAACTGGAAAGGAGGTAGTACGTGCGTGATCCGCTATTTATTCTTGTAGGATCGAGTAGGTTGTTTTTTGAATTGAGCCCTGCAAACCGGAAAGGAGGTAGTTCGTGCGTGATCCGCTATTTATCCGTGTAGGATCGAGTAGGTTAGATGGTGTACGTGTACGATTGTATTAGCTGATGAACGTTCGCTGGGAGATAGGGCATTTGCAAACGTTTTTGCTGGCAGTTTCCTCAGATTCGCATGGCATTTTCTTCAAAGCAGCTTGTTAGTTTCTTCAGACGTAGGCATTTTTATTCAAAAAACTGCCACTTCGGATCTTGCGTCACAACTAAAACTGCCAAGAGCGCATTAGTAGGCTAGCTAGTGATCCATCAGTAACTTGTAAACACTGAGCGAACAGAAATAAGGATCATGATGTGCACAGCAGTAAGAGCTGATCCGTTCAAAATGTTCACACCAGACTCACAGGCCTGACATTGTAATATGTTTACATTACTAGCCCAAATTCAAAACTAACTAGTACGATTCCCACACATAAGATCAACATGTTAATGCATCTCAATGATTCACAGATCATATACAAATATGTGGCCCCAAAAGCAAAGATCTAGAAAAAACATTTGTTCTTCCTACTAACATGGATGCTTCTCTTGGCCAACATTCAGTACAGAGTGAAAGACAAATTTGTTTGTGAAGCCTACAATTCCTCTTGCAAATGTAACTAGTTTCACCAACAGCTGGAACCATGAGAATGAACCACACATGATGGAGGAACATCCACTACAGTATGATTTGGTCTTCTCTCGATCACACGGCGAGACTATTTTCAAAATACAAACTTTAACTTAGGCAAAATGATACCCATTGTATAATCATACCAAAGTAATGAAGCACCTAGTGTTGGCCAATAAATAGTACATTACTACTTTTCTGCAGTCCATGAAGTGACTATCCAATCTTTCTATGTCTATTTTCAAATGGCACTGCATGTAGTGACTATACTATTCTCTTGTGCAGTTCAACAAAAATTGCGGTCACTTTGTTTGTTTCCCAAATAGGAACGGGCAGACATCTCTGTCTGCACAAATATCAAGCAACTACTAAACATATACCCCACCTTGTATTTTCGGTTTGAACACGTCTCTTACGCTTAGCATCTGTCATGTTTTTGCGCTGGACAATTTGATACAGTCATGTTTTGCCCTGGACAGTTTCGTACTGAATTGATTTGCTGGTTCAGAGCAGAAATATAGCGCCTATTCTTCATCACACCAAGGATGTCCATGTTCGCAGTGATGGAAGAGGTGAAATCGATACAACCGAAATTGTGCATCCAATCATTGAATCCTGTCCTGCACCTCCAATGTAGGTCCACCCTGCCAATAAATTCACATGCAAACCACTAGTATTACTATCTAATGACAGTACAAAAAGAGTAGCAAGATAGTAGCAAACCATGTACCTTCGTAATGAACAGCTCATATTGCCACCAATTGGATATAAAGGTTTGAAAGAAAACATGCTCCTAATGTTGAAACATTTGGACTTTTTGTGCAGTTCCACTAAAATCAAGCATCCCTGTTTGCATAGATATTGAAAGTGTGATTACTATAGAAGTGGCACTAGTTGAAGCATAGGCTCACAAATATAAGCATTCCAATTTCTTAATGTGAAAAGGTAGCAAGACTGTTTCTAACCACCTGTTTGAAGGAACAAATAAGGCAACAACGGCTGATGTCAGGAAGGCATACATAGTTTTTTCTTAAAAATTGAGCCATTCCCGACCTTTCCTCTTCTTTGGAGCATATTTTGTGCAGTTCAACTAAAATAAAATGCCATCACCGCCTTGACAATTCGGTGCCACTGTACAAAAGGAAATGACTTAACATTACATCATGATGTCAGGTATGTAGCCGACAGGCATTAGAGACAAACATACAGACCTCCTCCAATAACATAATGAACATTAATTTTAACAAAGGTGTGACTAGCTTTACCGGGATAATTTGAGTGAACTCTACACCCTCCGTTCCTTAATATAAGACGTTTCGCAGTTCAATTTAAAGTACCCAAACATCTAGTATTTAGAAAAACAGGTAGTAGTTTTCTTGAGCACATATCTGGGAAAGCTTGCCACACTTTATATATGTCCATACGCTAATGCAACACCATTTGAATAGTACAAATACACACTAATCCAGTGGCTAGTGCAACAGTAGAGTAGTTATTTTATTATAGGGTACAGTACAATGGTTTTATTGAACATATTTCCATAAGCTCTAGCACTGGAAGATTTCTATAAGAATTAGCAATACAAAATGTAAAGGTAACAAGTTTTAGCATTGGTATACTACTTGTGCAAGAGCATTAAACCAAATACAAAAGTCTGAAGGTAACTAGCATTATTAACTAATGACAGTATAAAAAATTGCAAACCATGTACCTTCAAGGTAAATATCATTTTGAACTCGAGGGGGCCTAAAAATTGCGATCCCAATCTTGATAATCGATCAAACATAAAAACTTGATCAAATGAATCAAGAGAACATCCGGAGGAGGAGGTGCCCACTGTTGACCTTTCCTCTTGACACTGTACAAAAAAATGAGTTATCTCATGAAAGTGAGGTATGTAATCTATAAGCATTAACAGTGCAAAAATCTGAAGGTAGTAACAAGATTCATCGTTGGTATACTTGTTGTGCAACAACATTAGAATGCCTTCGCTGAAAAATCTTTAATACATCCACAATCAACAGCTAACCCTAAAATAATCCAGTGACATTAAATGGCATTGCTTAAATTTATCGGTGGCATTAGAGTGAGTGCGGCATTAGTTAAATGTGGCATCACTTTAGTAGTAGCATTGCTTGACTTGACCGCTGGTGTTATACTAACAGCAAAAAATTGGCAATAAGAGCATGGGAGGCCCATTCAGACAGTGGGTGGACTAGTATGATGTACCTCCACGGACGCATAGAGTGGTGAGGGAGGTATTGTTTCCTAGAGCAACAAATATCCATGCAGCATATGTGGATTACGTCCTATTTTTGTTCTCTTTAGCTACTGATTTTCCCCTTCTCAAACTAGATGTGGGTTCAATGCCTAGTCTCTTGGACAGTACAGTCTCCCTTACTTTCCTTATTCAACCCAGACATGGATTAGTCTGCATGAAGTAGGGTTTCCTTTAATAGTGCAAGTTAAGGTTTTCGTCTACGTGACCAGCAGAGTAGAGGATAGCAAATTGGGAAGATGGTGGATTGGAAAAGATCCACATGCAGCGACGTGGCAGATGGGGCAATAGAACAAGGGTATGGTTCTAAAAGAGGTAGCATACCTCAGGGTCGGCGGGAAGTGGCTTCTCTCGTGGTCGTCGTCCTCCGCACACACTATGGCATTGAGCTTGGGGACGAAGGCCATCCCACGCGGGTGCTAGGTGTGAGAGGACGGCCTTGTCGTCAGTGCGTGACCTCGCTCGCCGACGACAAGTGCGTCAACGTTGCACGTCCTTTACTTCCCCGGCAGATCTATGACCACCGGTGAGGAGGGAGAGAGAGACCGTGTTTTTTAGATCTGGAGAGAGGGTGATAGTGTGACAAGCAAGTGTGCAGCCCTTAGCAAGAAAGCACTGAAGCTCCAGCCTATATATCTTTTTTATACTACTAGTACTAGAGGTGGAGTAGTGGTAGAGTAGTTTATATTTTCTCTGCATACAATACCAGTTAGTCGTGCTTCAAAACTGAACGACACGCCGTTAAAAAGATAAAGGTCGATAACTAATGCGGCACCTCGGGCCAACGCGGCCAGATCGCATTTTGCACGAGAAATTACACACCATGTTTCATTGACATGTGGTCCCGTTACCACATGTCAGTGAGACGATGGCGAGTCCTTTTGTACAATTTTCAAACGGACGTCTATGTAGGCCGAGGCGCCTCTTCGTGTACCATGGCAACCGTCCACTGACTCTTCGCCTTTCCCTCTCAATTTTGAACTGCTGTCGCACACTCTTCCTCCCTCCTCCATTTTCCTGCACCCTTCCTTCTGCCATTGTTCGATCGTCTTCTCCATGGAGGGAACAGAACAGAAATGACCCCGTTATTCTTACCCTGATCTAAATAATGAAGTGGTGGAGGAACTCATTGATCGGTGCGACATCATCACCGCGGCTAGCATGGCAGGTTCATTCAATACCATTCTCAACTCAACTAATAACATCATTGCAAGGAACCCAAGGGTCCAGGAGCGGTTTGATCTCCCCTATCTTCTTTGCCATGACCCTGCTGACTGGCGCGGGGACGACAGAGGCCTCGCCTTGTGCAAGTTGATGCCACTGGATAATGATACGTGTGATGTTAAGATGCCATCGCTTGAGGGTAAGGCTTGGGCAAGCGCAAATGGAGATTGGCTTGTTTATATTGGGTACAACTGCGAGCGGGAACTTCTGAATGTGTACACTCGTCACCGGGTACCATGTCCAAAAGTCTCAGACTGCCCAGAGGTTGAGCACACTGGTATTCTATGTACGTTCAACTACGATCATGGTGACCATCGTGTACAGAAGATAGCAATTTGTCGAGTTCCCAACCGCTCTTGGGGTTATAGGAATGCTTCCGTTGTCGCTATCTTTGACAAGCTTGTTGCCGTCCTTCATGGTTCGACTCGATGGATAGTGCTCAAAAATCAGTTTCTATACACGGATGAGTACTGTCATGCAATTCAATATGAGGGTCTTGTGTTTGCTGGCACCACTCGTTGCACTATTTTTGCATGGAATCCTTATGCTTTCAATACGTTTGTCTTCCACCGTAATTATAATTGTTTCATCTACATGCATGCGGGTTAGCTAGTTTCTCTTTACTAATTAACCGTCTTCTCTTTACAAGGCCCTGTGAACATTCCACCACCTATATTTGAAAAAATTTATAACCAATGGGGAGATAAAAATGATGATGATCACGAGCATGGGGACCCATATACTCAGTGGCACAAGGCAACTTATTCCGATGGATCACCTCTTCTTGTCTGTATACAGGGCACTACTGATGTTACTAAGGAAGCAGGTGTTGTCTCCCATGGTCGCACTCTCCGGACCTATCCCAACATCTGTTGCAGGGTATTCGGGATGGATACTACTATGCTAGCGCCAACAGCTTCTCCCTGGTTTAGTATTGATGCTCTTGGAGGAAATTCACTCTTCCTTGGACAAAACTATCCATTGATGGTGAAAGGCGATCCAACTATTGTTGACACAACGTTACTATAATTTATGAGAAACAACTGTATCTATAGCTCGGACATTGCTATGGTTCCCTACCGTGGCTATCACAATATGCGTCCTGACATAGGCCGCTTCAGCCTGGATGATCAGTCCCGCATTGGTCTCGAGATTGACAGTAGCCGCCCCTTCCCAGAGAATCACTTCTGGTACAAAGCAAGTGTTTCCAACGCCGAGGATTGGTTGAGCTGAAGTTCATTTCATTGCTTGTTATTTCTTGTGTGATGAAAACTTTAGTATTTACTAGAATGTATCGTCATTGTCGTTGTGGGTTCATGACCTGTTGTATGTAATAAAATGATATGCCTGTGATAAACTTACTAAATTTATGAATGGCTTTCGAGTCGCTTCTCTGAGTGGGTGCTGTGACGAGGCAAAAATATATTTTCCGAATACATAATTGTACGTGCATTGCAACAGGTTATCGGATGAGTCCAATCAACAATATTACTACTACTATTTGTACTAGCTTCACATGCTTCGCGTGTCGGGCAGGTGTTTTTACTGTAGCTGCGAATCCCATCATCCTAGGTCCTCGGATGAGTCCGGTAGAAATTGCATTCTGATGTTTGGGTTCAAAGTTTCAAAACTGTTGCACTATCTCTACATCTACGTATACGTAATGCAACAAGTTTTAAACTTGAGACCAGCCACCCACCCTCACAAAGAACACTTTTTAACCTAGCACGGACTCCAGGAAATTTGGCCACAGTGTGAGGTGGGCGATATGTTAATGTGTTTGTTGTACGTAAGCAGCACCTCGAATCCTCGATAGATAGTAGGGTGGCATGGGCCAGAACAAGCATTCACGTCCAGGAGTACGACACATGCCACCAACACGACTTCCATCTGACACAATATTTCTTGGAGTCCGTGCTACAACTATCTCTTCAACCTCCTCGTTTCTCTAACTCAGCCATCGCGCGGTGGGCGAGGTGGGGGTTTGTCGATAGTCGGTTTCCTCAACTGCGGTCCCACTTGTAAGGCCAACTCCAACGCACGACCACAAAGAGACCTCCGTTTTTCCTGGATTCTGTCTGTTTGGGTAGGGCAATGGGGTCGTGTTTGGGCCATTTCTCGAATGTGGTGGCCGTGCGCCCAACACGCAGACGCATCCCGGCTACGTACATTTTTCTTTGCAAACACATATCTTTTTGGTTTTTGGTACATGGAAATACATCACCAAAATTTGACTAGAAAAGCAAGACCAAATAAATTAAACAAGAACCACAAGAATACATTTTAGAAGATATCCAACTTCCATAACTGCTCCTGTAAGTTGGATTAGTGCATTCTCGATGCATTCATTGTTGATCTGCGGAGGCTCGATCTTGCGTGCTTCTTTCTTCTTCGAGTGTAAAGAAGTAGACGTTGCTTCCTCGCATCTAGTCTCATGTCTAGGCTCTATTCTATCAACAAGTGCACTAGTCTCATCTCTAGCCTCTATGCTAGCTAAAAGTGCTAGAACATCTACTAAATTGCGCTCTATCAATATATCGATGTACTCATCTTCCCAATACCAAAACTTGCATCCATTCTACACAATAAAATTTTAAGTTAGCACAACTAGTCGAATCCAAGAGCACAACCGAAGCTAAAGCAGCACATACCCCATCGATTGAGCACTTGATGAACACCCATCCGAGATGTTCCAGTGATGCAGACACGCGGCACAAGACCTTCTTTCGGTAGTCATCACACGTAATGAGTGGCAACGGTGCGCCGGTGAACTTTTGGGCCAACACTGACCCCGGCCGAACGCCATTCATGTATCTGTCGACGGATTGCCGACAGTGTAGATCCGAGAGGCTAGAGGAGGAGTCAGTACCTGCATGCGGCCTTGCGGCTTTGCCGGGGCCTTCTGGCCCGGTGCCCGGCCAGTCCATGGCGCGGCGCGGCCTCCCACTGTCGGGCGAGCTCAAGCCCAACCGGATCCGCTCCGAATCCAGCCGCCGGGTGCGCAAAACACGTAGTCGTGGTTGGTAGCTCCGGGGCGTCGAGGGAAAGTGGGCTGAGCGCGCGCGCATCCGAGCTGCATGCGCTGGAGTTGGCCTAGCGGCGTGGCAGACCAACCGTGTGGGGGTGCGAAGTGGCTTCGCTTGTGTGGGGGATGGAAGCCATCCCGCTCGGGCGCTAGGTCTGACAGGACGGCCTTTGTCGTCAGTGTGTGACCTCTGTGGCAACCGTCCGCTCCCCACTAGCCTCTTCGTTGACATGTGGTCCCGTTCCAACATGTCAGTGAGACGACGGCGAGTCCTTTTGTACAATTTCCGAACGAACATCTATGTAGGCCGGGGCGCCTCTTCGTGTACCGTGGCAACCGACCACCGACTCTTCGCCTTTCCCTCTTGATTTGGAACTACTGTCCCATGCTCTTCCTCCCTCCTCCATTTGCCTTCACCCTTCCTTCTGCCATTGTTTGATCGTCTTCTCCATGGAGGGAACAGACTGGAAACAAACACATTATTCTTTCCCTGATCTGAATGATGACGTGGTGGAGGAACTCATTGATCGATGCGACATCATCACCTCGACTAGCATGGCAGGTTCATTCAAGACCATTCTCGACTCAACTAATAACATCATTACAAGCAACCCAAGGGTCCAGGAGTGAAAGCACAACTGCTCCCTGGGTGATTTTGGTAATTAATGTCAACATATCTCTTGTTGAAATAATGCTTCTACCTAGTATGTTTCAGATAAGTTCAACAATGGAGTGGCATGGACTAGAGGATGTGGAACCCCTTCAAGATGTTGCGGACAAAGGATTGGCTTAAGCTCAAAGCTCAAGACTCTACATGTTCTATTTTAGTGATCCAAGATCACATTGAGTCCATAGGAAAGCCAATACTCTTAAGAGGGGATGAGGTGTTGCTTAATGAGTTTCTTGCTCAAAGTGCTTAGGGATATGCTCGAAAGCCCTCAACCAATTTCTCATATCCACATATGTCCCAAACCAAAAGTCAAACTCGGCCCCACCAAAACTTTCTATCCGGCACCACCGAGTTCTCTTGACATAGCCACTGCCAGAAACCCTAATCAATTCGGTCTCACCGATGGGATCTCAGTCTCACCGAGATGGGCTTGCAAACTCTCTGTTGCCTATTGCAATAATTTCGGTCCCACCGAGGTATGCAATCGGTCCCATCGAGTTTGCTTGGCCAACTCTCTATTTCGCTTATTACCCAAATCGTTCCCACCGAGTTTGTGTAATTGGTCAAACCGAGGTGAGGCTTTACCCTAACCCTAGCACATCGGTCCTACCGAGTTGATCATATCGGTCCCACCGAAAACCCTAACGGTCATATAATGAACTAAATCGGTCTGACCGAGTTCTCTGAATCGGTCCCACCGAGTTTGGTAAATTGTGTGTAATGGATTGATTTTGTGTGGAGGCTATATATACCCCTCCACCTACTCTTCATTTGTGGAGAAAGCCATCAGAACATGCCTACACTTCCAACATACATTTTCTGAGAGAGAACCACCTACACTTGTATTGAGGTCAAGATATTCCATTCCTACCACATAAATCTTGATCTCTAGCCTTCCCCAAGTTGCTTTCCACTCAAATCTTCTTTCCACCAAATCCAATCCTATGAGAGAGAGTTGAGTGTTGGGGAGACTATCATTTCAAGCACAAGAGCAAGGAGTTCATCATCAACACACCATTTGTTACCTCTTGGAGAGTGGTGTCTCCTAGATTGGTTAGGTGCCACTTGGGAGCCTCCGTCAAGATTGTGGAGTTGAACCAAGGAGTTTGTAAAGGCAAGGAGATTGCCTACTTCGTGAAGATCTACCCGAGTGAGGCAAGTCCTTCGTGGGCGATGGCCATGGTGGGATAGACAAGGTTGCTTCTTCATGGACCCTTCATGGGTGGAGCCATCTGTGGACTCGCGCAACCGTTACCCTTCGTGGGTTGAAGTCTCCATCAACGTGGATGTACGATAGCACTACCTACCGGAACCATGCCAAAAATCTTCGTGTCTCCAATTGTGTTTGTACACTCCAAACCCATCCCTTTACATTCTTGCAACTTGCATGACTCACTTTCCACTGCTCATATACTCTTGTCATGCTTGCTTGAGATGTATTTTGAATGTTCAAACTTGTGCCAAAACTCCACTTCAACTTAAAGAAATTAAAAACTGCAACTTTTCTTGCTAAGAGTTTATTCACCCCCCTCTAGACACCTCTTCTCGATCCTACAATTGGTATCAAAGCTTTGGTCTCCATTGCTTTGGTTTAATCACCATTGGAGGAAGATGGATGAGTCTACGTTGGGGAGTCTTAGACGTAGAGTGCCTATTCTTGATGGAGAGTATTTTCATGAGTGGAAAAATGAGATGCTTGAGATCTTCAATGAATATCATTTGACCAAGTACATTACTACTCCTTGTGCTCGCGTTGTTGATCCTTTGCATACTACCCTTGATGAGTCTATTGACATGATTCGTAATCTTAGAACAGTCAATTTAATCACTAGAGGTTTGGCTAGAAACTTGCTTGCTAGCTTGCCTACTTTTGACTATGCCTACACCTTATGGAGATTTCTTGAGGAATGATTCCCAAATTATTCCTTGAAAATTCTAGATGAGATTCTTCATAAGTCTATTGCCTTGAGTAAGATGAGTTCTAATGATCCCAAGTTTGGTGATTGCTTATTTGAGCTTACTAATCTTACAAGTGCAAAAGGAGATGTTGGAATCATTAGCAATATCATTTCCGAAGTCATTAGAATCCATAGAGGTGAACATGGTTATGGTCATACTTCTAATGAATTACCCTCTCTAGGAGTTGATCTATCACATGACGATGTTGAACATGGATACTATGATGAGGATGATGATAGTGACTATGATCTTGATGATGCGATGAGACACTTTGGTCTTATGGCTAATCTTCACAGCTACATGGCTGGAGGAAAGGAATTGGTCCTTGACAGTGGATGTACTGATCATATGACCGGAGACAAAGATATGTTTCATGAGCTTGCTGAAAACAACGGCCCTTGAAAGTATGTCACTTTCGGTGATAACTCAAAGGGTAAGGTAGTTGGCCTTGGTAAGGTGGCCATCTCATAGGATAGCTCCATACAAAATGTTATGCTCATTGAATCTCGCGGCTACAATTTACTTTCCATATCTAAATTTGCTGACTTTGGTTTCAATGTCCTATTCACCGAAGTAGATTGCCAAGTGTTTCGTAGAGATAACCATAAAATGGTCTTTGCCGATATACATAGAGGTGATCTTTGCATTGTTGATTTCACTAAAAAGGCTCAACCTAGAACTTGCTTAATTGCTAAATCTTCTAAAGGCTGGTTGTGGCGTAGAAGGCTAGGTCATGTGGGCATGCGAAATCTTGATAAGCTTATTAAAGGTGATCATATCCTTGGAGTAAAAGATGTTATATTTGACAAGGATTGTAACACCCACAATGCGACTATATCTCCCACGTGTCGGGGCACGCTTAGAGGCATAGACGCATGGTAGGCATGTCGCAAGAGGGGTAATCTTTACACATCCCATGTAGTGAATAAGAAAGGGATAAAGAGTCGACTTACAATCGCCACTTCACACAATACATAAATAATCTATACATCCTCCAAGGTACAATCAAAGGTCTGACTACGGAACCAAAATAAAAAAAGACAACCCCAAATGCTAGATCCTCGATCGTCCCAAATGGGCTCCTCTACTGATCATCCAGAAAAGAAACATAGTAACGGCCCGAATCCTCGTCGAACTCCCACTTGAGTTTGGTAGCGTTCCCTGCACTGGCATAATCGGCACCTGCATCTGTTTGGAAGTATCTTTGAGTCACGAGGACTCAGCAATCTCACACCCGCGAGATCAAGACTATTTAAGCTTAAGGGTAGGAAAGGGTAGTGAGGTGGAGCTGCAGCAAAGCACTAAGCATATATGGTGGCTAACATACGCAAAAGAGAGCGAGAAGAGAAGCAATACACGGTCGAGAAGCTAAAAGTGATCAAGAAGTGATCCTGAAGCTACTTACATTCGAGCATAACACGAGACCGTGTTCTCGTCCTGGAATCTACCGAAAAGAGACCATCACGGCTACACACGCAGTTGATTCATTTTAATTAAGTTAAGTGTCAAGTTCTCTACAACCAGATATTAAAAATTCCCATCTGCCCATAACCGTGTGCATGGCTTTCGAAAGTTCAAACCCCTGCAGGGGTGTCCCAACTTAGCCCATCACAAGCTCTCACGGTCAACGAAGGATATTCCTTCTCCCGAGAAGACCCGATCAGTCTCGGAATCCCGTTTACAAGACATTTCAACAAAGGTAAAACAAGACTAGCAAAGCCGCCCTATGTGCCGACAAATCCTGATAGGAGTCGCACGTATCTCGTTCTCAGGGCACACCGGATAGGTCAAGCTACGAGTAAAACCAACCCTCAAGTTGCCCCGAGGTGGCCCCGTAGGTTGCCTAGTTCGGACCAACACTCAGAGGAGCACTGGTCCGGGGGGGTTTAAAATAAAGATGACCCTTGAGTCTGCAGAACCCAAGGGAAAGGTATATGGTGGTAGGTAGGAAAATGGTAAAACCAAGGTTGGGCCTTTCTGGAGGAGTTTTATTCAAGTCGAACTGTCAAGGGGTTCCCATAACACCCAACCGCGTAAGGAACGTAAAATCAAGGAACATAACACCGGTATGACGGAAACTAGGGCGGCAAGAGTGGAACAAAACACCAGACATAAGGCCGAGCCTTCCACCCTTTACCAAGTATATAGATGCATTAAAGTATATAAGAGATAATAATGATATCCCAACAATATCCATGTTCCAACATGGAACAAACTTCATCTTCACCTGCAACTAGCAACGCTATAAGAGGGGTTGAGCAAAAGCGATAACATAGCCAAACAACGGTTTGCAAGGAAGGTGGGTTAGAGGCTTGACATGGCAATATGGGAGGAATGATATAGCAAGTGGTAGGTAGGACGGCATAGCAAAAGAGCGAACAACTAGCAAGCAAAGATAGAAGTGATTTCGAGGGTATGGTCATCTTGCCTGCAAAGTTCTTAGAGTTGTCGAAAGCTTGATCCTCGTTAGCATACTCAACAGGTTCCTCGAACACGTACTCATGTCTCGGCTCTACCCAAAGCAAGAACACAAGCAAATGAACAACAATCAACCACGGTGCAATGCACAAACAACATGATGCCAAACATGGCATGATATGCAAGACATGATATGCAATGCATATGCGTGCTCCGGAAGAGAAAGAATGATCAAGGCATCAACTTGGCAAACCAAGTGTGCCGCTGGAAAGATGAGATGATTTCGGTCGAAATCGATATAGAGATCACCGGAAACGGATGCACGGTTTGCAAATGGCAAGCAAAACAAGAATGGCACAAGTCTGCGATTAACAGCATGATGCCATCTAGAATGCAACAATAAACTAAGCTACTACACTCCAACATAGCAACAAAGCACATGGCAGTGATGTACACAAGGTTCTTGACAAAACATGAACACTGAGCTATGGCTAAATCACACAACAGCAGGTTCAAACAAGCATGGCAAAAGTGCAAAAGATATCAGCTTCACAGACTTAGTGAAAATACTAACATGCCAGAAATAACATTAGGAAGACATGTTTAGAGCAAGCAAACAACATGCTACAGGAACATACCATAGAAAACAAAGGCATGTCATGATTCTACCAAATGCATAGAACAAAAGTCCCTTACTGATCGTGAGCCAAAAAGGCGCAGAAGATAAGATGGCACTCATGTAAACATAGCAAGTTTTATTAACAGTTTCAGACTTAGCAGAAAACAGAGCATGGCATAAACAGAATTATGAAGGCTTCTTTGCAAGCTCAAACCACTCATCACAAAGCCTTGCATGACAAAACAAGCATACCTACAGCAAGATGACATGTTCATGAAGGTAACCATGGCAAGAGCAATTTCATAGCATGCACAGATCACTAGCAACAACCATGGAAAAATTGAGTAACAAGTAAACAATCTGCCAGGAACATTTTATAGAAAAAGTAAAGCAAGATTAAGACATGCTAGGGCACTCCATAATTTCTTTGCTAGAGCAAGATTAGAACAGGGGCATGGATGGATAGAGCATAACCATATGTTCAAAACATCCTTACTGAAGTAACTCAAAACAGGCATGGACATCTATGTAGAATCAAGTTTACATGGCATCAAAATAATAGCAGGAAAAATGACTTAGCAAAATCCTAAGTCCTTGAAATCAGCAATATCACGAAGGCTACTTTGCATGCTTGTGCTAGTCACCACATTAATAACAAAAATACAAGGCAAGCACCTATGTAAATATGGCATGTCATAGACCAAAACACATGTAGACCTCCTACTCATATGATGCACACAACAAATGTGACAAAAATGACAAATCACCCTAAACTGATAAGTAGCAGCAGTAAACATTTTATAGCACTCTTGCATCAATGATTTGGGCATCAAGATGAACTCAAACAAGCATGTCACAATGGAATGAAATGAAGAGCATCTCACAATGAACATTTTGGTATAAAATATGCATGAAACGAAGCTACGGCCGTGGACTTATGGGGCGATGAACAGGGCATAAAATCATAACATAAAAAGACTTAGAGGAGAAACGGGGTCAACCCTTTTTGGATCTAGGGTTCCAGGCGCGCAATCCGTGGTTTGCCGGGGGAGCTGGATGGAGTTGGAGGTCGCGGTGGCGTGCGGGACTCGCCATATCCGAGGGCTCGCCGGAGCGCGGCGGAGAGGAGGCGCGGGCGCGGTGGTCGAGCCTCCCGCTAGGAGGCCGGGCGGCAGAGGTCAGGCGGCGCCGGTGGAGGAACCTGGCGGCACCGGCGAAGCTGGTCGGTGGGGCGGCGCGGTGGTCGCGGGTTATGGGCGGCGGCGGAGAGGAGGCGCCAGGCGGCGGGGACGCGCGGGGGAGGCGCGGCGGCGGCGATGGGCCGGGCGGGCCCGATCCGGGCTTGCCGGGCCACGGCGGCTGGTGGCGGCAAAGATGCCACGTGCCGACGCCTCACTGGCTCGGGGCGGCGGTGCGAAGTGTCCGGCGGACGGTGGACATGTTCGGCGGCGGAGTGGGAGGATCTAGGGTTTCGAGACCCGAATTTGGATGAGAGGTGCACATATTTATAGCTAGGAGGAGGTAGGAGTGTCCAAATGAGGTGTAGTTTTCGCCCACATGATCGTGATCCGACGACGGAGGACATGGAAGAGGTTTGGATGGGTTTTTGGGCCGTTCGGAGGGGTGTTGGCCTGCAACACAAAAGAGGCTACCACGGTTACCCGGTTAACCGTTGGAGCATCAAACGGACTCCAGATGGAACGAAATTTGATAGGCGGTCTACCGGTGGTGTACCAAGGCCACTTGGCAAATCTCGTTCCATTATGAGAAGTTTAACACCCGCTCATGAAAAGAGGCAAGAGGGTTGCGCCGATGCACGTAGGAGTGTCGGATTGCAAAACGGACAACGGGGAAAATGCTCAGATGCATGAGACGAGCACGTATGCAAATGCGATGCACATGATGACATGATATGAAATGCATGACATGAACAAAATGCAAAACAAAGACAAAAACCCAACCACGAAGGGAAATCTCATAACTTAAAGCCAGAAATGGCAAGAGTCGGAGTTACAAATATGGCAAGTTACATCCGGGGTGGTACATGGATAGACTTTGTAGTCCTTGTAAAGCAGGAAAACAAGTTGGAGGAAGTCACCCCGTGAAGAACATTATGACCACAAGAAGACCGCTCGAGCTACTTCATATGGATCTTTTTGGTGGTAACTCATTCGGTCTGGTTATAGTTGATGATTTTTCAAGATTTACATGGGTGTTCTTTCGTGATGATAAATCGCAGGTCCAAAAGATCTTCAAGAAATTTCTAGGAAGGCCCAAAATCAATTTGAAGTGAAGATCAAGAAGGTTCGGAGCGACAACGGAACGGAGTTCAAGAACGCAAATGTGGATACCTTTCTTGACGAAGAGGGGATTTCACATGAGTTCTCGGCTACGTACACACCTCAACAAAATGGAGTTGTTGAGAGGAAGAACCGGACTCTTATTGAGATGGCAAGAACGATGCTTGATGAGTACAAGACTCCAAAACACTTTTGGGCGGAAGCAGTTCAGACAGCTTGTCATGCAACAAATCGCTTGTATCTTCACAAGCTACTCGGCAAGACGGCATACGAGCTCCTCACCGGTAACAAACCCCAAGTTGGATACTTTCGGGTATTCGACTCAAAGTGCTACATTCTTGATAAGCATCATCGTTCGAAATTTGCTCCTAAATCTCATGAAGGTTTCCTACTTGGTTATGGCTCAAACTCTCACACTTACCGCGTCTACAATAATTTCACCCGAAAGGTTGAAGAGACGGTAGATGTGAAGTTTGATGAATCTAACAGCTCGCAAGTAGAGCAATTGCCAATTGATGTAGGAGACAAAGACCATTCGGAAGCAATCCAAGACTTCTCTGTGCCGGGGTACTGATCCACGGGCACCTACGGGACAGGCGGACCGGGTCCCTTTCGGTTCAGCGGGGGCGGAGATCGTGCAAAGAGCGGATCGAGGCGATGCACGCGAGCGATTTACCCAGGTTCGGGCCGCACGGATGCGTAAAACCCTACTCCTACTTTGTGGTTTCTATTGAGTTCTTGCTCGGGAGCGCGGAGTGCTACAGTGCACACCCGCAGCTAACAAGACCGAGCGTGAGAGTTCAAACTAGCTCCCCCCTCCACGTTGCACACGGGCTTCCTTTTATATGCTCAAGGGGTTACCGACAGGTGGCAACGAAGGTAAAGGGCAAAAATGGAAAGGTGCTGTGGTAGGCACAGCTACCTGCTACAGTGTATCATACCTAACCCTGACGGCAGGGGACAAGGGCCTTAAATGCCCGTCTGTGTCGCCTAAACAGTGTGAAAAGGGACCGCCAGGGACGCCACCATTCGCCACGATGGCGATCTTGTTAGCGCCGCTTGCCACCGCACGCCGCTGGCTGCACATCCCCCCGCCACGTACGCCTGGAATGGCCCCAGAGCGACACGTTGGTAGATGTGCTGGAGCGCGGGCCCAGGGAGGTGGCTTGCCGCGGCAAGCGCCTTGCCGCTGTCGTTGCCTTGTCGTGTCCGGGAGCTTGTCGCTCACCGGGCCTTGCCGGGGCGCGTGGTGCGCCGCGGCAAGTTCCTTGCAATGCCTTGGGTGGCCTTCCCGTCAAGCTCCTCTTGCCGGGGTCTTGGGGTTTTTTCGTTAGCCTTCCTGGCAAGCTCCTCTTGCCGGGGTCTTGTCTTCTTGGCTTGGACACTTTGTTCTTGAATGGCTCCAAAGGAACCACGGAGGACCTTGGCGGTCACCCGGCAAGCCTTGCCGCGGGATGCTGCGACTGCCCGTGCACAAGTTCGGGATACTAGGGTACCCCTACTCTAGTACACCGACAGGAGCCCCCGGGCCTGGGCCATACACGGTGCCGAGCGCTGTTGGGCCAGGCTGTATGGCCCAGGCCCAAAACAGGGCACGGGCACGCGTGGCCTAGGTTACGCCGTATCTTACTCCGTATCCACCGCGCCCTCCCCGAACGGCACGCGTTGAATGCGGCGTCGTGGGCGAGATCGTGGGTGGTTATTTTATTCGGAAATGCGGAACGTCCGCCCCCTCCCCCTTTATAAGCAGGGGAAACAGGGGCAGTTCGCACATTCGCCCGTTGCTGCTTCCAATCTCAGAAATATCCGCCGCTCCCTCGCCTTCCCAGAACAGAGAGAGAGAGAGAGAGAGCAGCGCCCCGCCCCCCATCGCCGTCAGCATCACCAACGCCGTCGACCTCCTCCACTGCTTCCACCATGGCTCCAAAAGCCGACAAGGGGAAGGCCATGAAGTCGACCGAGGCGCAGCGGCTCGCGGCGCTGCGGAAGGAGCGGGTAGTTTTCCCCCCCAAGCTTGCCGCGAAGGAGCTGAGGGAGAACTACTACCTCTTCTGGTCGGCGGAGACATGAGCGCATCCGCGCACAAAGGTACTCCCCGCCGTCGCTTGGAAGAAGGCCCCGAATGGATACCCCTTCTTCGCTCTGTTCTTCTATTGCGGGCTCTGCCCGCCTTTCTCTAATTTCTTCTGTGACATTATGAATACCTATGGATTCCATCTCCTTGACTTCACCCCCAATGCCGTCCTGACCATGGCAGTTTTCGCACATCTCTGCGAAAACTTTGTCGGAGTCCTTCCCAACGTAGCCCTCTTCCGCCATTTCTTCATACCCCGAGTAGAGAGAGGAGAGCCTCTATCCGGCGGGATTGCCTGGATCTCGAGGGCCGGCAAGAAGGAAACCTATCTGGAGGGAGAGTTCCGCGACAAGTGGGAGGAGTGGAGAGCAGATTGGTGCTGGATTGACGAGGAGAATCCGCAGCCATTCACCACCCGGCGCCAAACCCCAGTAGCACGCGGCAGCGATTGGAGCGACGTGGCCCCGGAAGACGACAGGCTGAGGATTGCCGTCACTAGGATCTTGCGCCTCAGGCTTGCCGGGCTTACTGTTGGCACTGTTGGCGCAGACTTCCTTCGCCGCCGCATCGCCCCCCTGCAGGAACGGGGGAGGCCCACTTGGGAATCCAAGAACACGGCAGACATTATGAGGCTGCGGCTGGGCCTCAACTACAACTTCACAGTCCTGGAGCTCAACGCAATGCTGCAGGAGTTGTTCAAATATGACCCCCAACATCCCGAGGTGTTCAGGTTGCCGGGGGGCGTCATCCCGTTGTGCAACAATTCTGCGCTCGACCGCATCCGTGCAATGATGCCGGAGTGCGACTTGCATGGGATTGTGCCAACTTGGCAGGAGCCTGCCGATGAGGTCGTTCAGCAGTTCTTCGACGACTTGGTGGAAGTGCCAGTCCGCCCCGACAAGAAGGACGGCCTCACCCGCGACACCATGGATGCGGAGTTGGCGCTCATCGCCACTAGGCTGGAGGAGGCAGCGGCAGCCGCAGCCGTGGGCGAGTTCGGATTTACTGTGGAGGAAGCTGATGCAGCGGAAGTGGCAAACCGTACCGAGCAAGGGGAGGCCGCCGGCAAGAAGGAGCTTGCCGGGCGTGACGCCGAGCCGAGCGAGCCCGCCAAGGACACGAGCGGCTCGTTGGAAATCGACTCTTCTTCCTCCTCATCTTCGAGCAGCTTGCCGCAAGCAGAGCCTCCGTCCCCACCAAGAAGGCGTCTCTGCAAAGCCGGTGACGTGGCGGAGCGGCAAGCGGGTCAACAGTCGCCGCGCCGCGTGACACGCTCTACTGCGGCAAACACCGTTGCCGCGGGAGCACCTCATGCTGCGACGGCAACTGGAGCGGAGTCTAGTCGGACCACCGCTTCAGTCCCTGCCGCTACACACGCCACGCCGACAGCCGGAGCGGGGTCGTCTCAGCCCACCGCCACCGCTCCTGCTAAGAGGCCAAGGGAAGCTACCCCTCCACCTCCTCACGCCGGGCGCGCGCCGGACTTCGACTTCTCCGCGTTCAGCTCCGACGACGAAGAAGAAGAAGAGTAAGCTTCTTTTGCTGTTCTTATAGTTCTTCGATTCTTGCTTTTTTGTCTTGTTTCTCACTTGCTTTCCCCTGAACCTGTTCCTCTTCAGGACTCTGGCCCAGAGAGCGGCTAAGAGAGCTAAGGCCCCGGTGATCGTCATCGAGGACGTGCCCACTGCGACAGCAGGTGGCGCGCCCGAGACAACCTTGCCGGACCCGGCGACTTTTCTCCAGGGCAGCCCCCAGCGTAAGTGTACGATTTACTTTCTGTTGCGAGGCGCGCTTGGGTACTTGTCTTTGCTGATATCTGCTTGTTGACTTGTGTAGGAGCCGAGCAGCCTCACTAGGAGCCAAGGGAGAATCCCCCGACAAGGGAGAATTCTCCGGCAAGGGAGGGCATCCCGGTAAGGGAGAAGTCTCCGGCAAGAGAGGGTTCTCCGGCATGGGAGAAGTCTCCAGCAAAGGAGGGCTCTCCGGCAAGGGACAGCGCCAGCGGCCCCCCGACGACGGAGACCACAACTGCAGGACCTGGTGCAGGTACTCCTCTTGCTTCAAAACTTCCCTTGGGTTCTTCTTCTTCTGACCTTCTTGAGTTTTTGCTGGATTTTGTTTGACTGTTCCCCCTTTTCCGGCCGTCAGATCCATCCGCTGCGGAGCAGACGGAGACCGAGGTCGCCGCCGACGAAGCAGCCGGTGGTGGCGATGCCGCTGGCGCAGGGGCCGGCAAGGCTGCCGACGCGGCAACTGGCGAGGGATCTGGCGATCGTACTGACAGCCCAGATGCCGCAGGAGTGCCAGGCGCTACGCCGACCGCCGACCCGTCCGCCAAAGCCGCAGCGCCAAGCTCCGGGGAGCCCCAGCCGGGCGTCTACTTGAAGGCCGGCGACGACGTCTTCATCAATCTTCCCTAGGCATCAAGCTCCAGAGCGCCGGTCGAGGGGGAGATCTTCGACGGAGAAGTGCTTGCCTCCGCGGGGTTGACGCTGGTCGACGCGCCAAGCAGCAGCAACGAGCCCGAAGAAGAGCGACTGCTGCGGAAGTTGGTGTCGCTCTACCGTGCGCGACAGGCCAAGCTGGAGTCCCGCGAGGCACTTGTCGCGAGGGCGGGAACATACATTGAAAAGCGCGCGGAAGAGCTTGGGGGTTTCCACCGGGAAGCCCTTCGATCCCTGGCGGAGGAGCGGGAGCAGCTCGTTGAAGCGCGGAAGGCCTTTCTCCTCGAGAAGGCCAAAGCCGAAGAGCGCCAGCGACTTGCCGCTGTGAAGCTAGCCGCGGAGGAGGGCGAGATGGCGCAGCGGAAGGTCAATCTTGACGCCCACGAGGAGGAGCTTGCCTCGCGCGAGGAGAAGCTCAGCGGAGCCCTCAAACAGGCGGAGGACGCTGCCGCCGCCGTCGAGGCCGCCAAGGAGGAGTTGAAGACGAAGGTGGCGCGGTTGGAGGCCGATCTCTCCGAGAAGGGCAAGGAGCTCAGCGCCGCCAAGGTCTCCAACATGGATCTTGAGTTGAAGCTAACCACTTTGACCAAGACTCTGGACAGCGCCAAGAAGCGGGAGACGGCCTTGAAGGAGGAAATCAAGGCCGACAAGGCGCTGCTGGAGAGTGCTGCCACCGCCCAGAACGCCTTCAGGGAGATCGTGACGCACTGGACGGAGAGCCTTGTGAATGCCGCCACGGACATCGACAAGGAGCTGGCGCAACTGGGGATGGAGGATCTCAGGTATCCCTCCGACGACAACCTCCAACCCAGCGCCAAGCTCATTCTGTTCTTCAAGGGCGTGGCGACAGCCCTTCAGCGACTCCGGGAGAGGATCCCCAAGCAACTGGCTGACGAGTCGCGCAGGGTTTGCGCAGGGGCCCTCCAGAAAGTGCTGATGAAGGTGGCCTTCCGCAATCCGGGCCTCCGCCTCACCAACATCCTCAGGACCTTGCCGCCAGATGCTAACCTGGAGGAGCTCAAAGCCCTTGTCACACCCATTGTGGACAAGGTGAGCGGGATCAAGAGGGTTGAAGGCGATCGCGTAGATTAGGCCGCCCATTTCTTCTTTCCTTGCCGCTGTTTATCTTGTCATGAAAACAATCTATTAGAGCTGCGACAAACTGTCTTTGTAATATAACTTTATTCTGGGTATTATTTGCAATGTTATTCCCTTTACTTGACTCTTTGCTTTGTATGCTTTTACCCTACGCTTTTAGGGAATTTGCCGGTGTAGGCACCAGAGCCGCGAGCGCTGAGTGCGGAACGTCAGCAACCTGCTGGCGGTGCCGCTACCGGCAAGAAACCTTGTCGCGACTAGTTGCAGCTCACTTAAGTTGTCGAGCGGACTCGAAACAAAGTAAGGGCGCTAGCAGCTCACTTAATTTGTTGAGCGGACTCGAAACAAAGTAAGGGCGCTAGCATCTCACTTAAGTTGTTGAGCGGACTCAAAACAAAGTAAGGGCGCAACTAGCTATGAGTTGGTTCCTCCGCACACAGGTTTTCCATACAAAGTGCGGTCGTTCAAGGGAGATAACTTTAAAAATTAAAAAATTTGATTGCTCAAACTTTGGCAACTTAGCTTTTCTATTGTTTGCTCCCCGGCGAGGCGAAACTTTCTTGAACGACGCCTGGTCCAACTTTCTTGAACGACGCCTGGTCCATACCATCATCTTCTCCTCTCCCCCCGGCAAACTTGTGGGCGAGGGGAACCTTATTTTCAAAAGAAAGAAGAGACAATACAGATATAGAGCTTTACGGCTCGTTATTGCTTACCGTGGAGTAGGTGTTGCACAAAGTGTCAGATCATATATGCCAAAAAATAGAAAGCATAAAATCGACAAAATGCGCAGGGCACATGAGCTTTATTTATGCACGGGTTCTGCGCCCGGCTCTGCACAAAGGATTACATGCAACAGCGGCAAGACTTGTATAAAAGGTGGTTGCCGGAACAGGTTCCGGCAACCGCGCCTTACGAGTAAAACTTACGTAGATGTTCAATATTCCAGGAGTTGCTCACCGGAATTCCATCTTCGGTCTCAAGGCGGACAGCGCCAGGCTTAGTAACTCGTTTCACCCGGTAAGGGCCTTTCCACTTCGGCGTCAACTTGTTGGAATTCTTGGCGTACTGAACGCGCCGAAGAACAAGGTCGCCTTCCTCGAGACTTCTGGCATTAACTTTGCGGCTATGGCAGCGGCGCAAAGCTTGCTGGTAGCGAGCAGCTCGCACAGCAGCCTGAAGACGGTCTTCCTCAAGGAGCAGCGCGTCATCTTGTCGCAGCTGCTCTTGCTCAAGCTCATCATAAGCGAGCACTCGAGGTGACCCGTATACGAGTTCCGTGGGGATAACTGCCTCCGCTCCATAGACTAGAGCGAAAGGTGTCTGGCCAGTGGCTCGATTTGGTGTCGTCCTGATCGACCAAAGAACCACCGGCAGCTCTTCGATCCAGTTTCTTCCGCACTTGTGCAGCCTGTCGAAAGTTCTGGTCTTGAGCCCGCGCAGCACTTCAGCATTTGCCCTCTCCGCTTGACCGTTGCTTCTCGGGTGAGCAACAGAAGCGAAGCAGACCTTGGCGCCAAGATCTTGGACGTACTGCATGAAGGTGCGGCTTGTGAATTGTGTACCTTTGTCGGTGATTATCCTGTTAGGGATCCCGAAGCGGCAAACAATCGACCTGAAGAACTTGACGGCTGACTGTGCGGTCACCTTCCTCACTGGTTCCACTTCCGGCCACTTTGTGAACTTGTCGATTGCAATGTACAAGTACTCAAAGCCCCCGACAGCTCGGGGAAAGGGGCCGAGGATGTCGAGCCCCCAGACCGAAAATGGCTAGGATAAAGGGATCGTCTGGAGAGCTTGAGCTGGTTGGTCTATCTGCTTGGAATGGAACTGGCATGCTTCACACTTGGTTACTTGTGCAGTTGCATCCTGGAGGGCTGTTGGCCAGAAGAAACCTTGCCGGAATGCTTTGCCGACAAGTGCTCTTGCGCCAATGTGGTGACCACATATGCCTCCATGTATCTCTGCCAACAGCTTCTGTCCTTCTTCCCGGTGAATACACTTCAATTTCACACCGTTCAGTCTTCTTCTGTACAGTGTCTTGTCAACAAACTGGTACATACTTGACTGCCGGGCTACTCTTTCCGCTTCTTCTTGCTCTTCGGGAAGTTCTCCTGTCTGAAGGAAACGGACAATCTGCTGCGCCCATGTTGGAGCTCGTGGCTCGACAACAAGGACTAAAGGCAAATCTGCCGCTGCGGGAACATCCGCTTCTACGGCAAGAACCTGCGGCTCTGCCGGAGCTTGACGTTCCCCGACAAGCTTGCCGGAGAAAAACTTGTCGGGAGCTTCTGCTTCAACGGAACAAACCCTAGGGCTTGCCGGAGCATCTTGCTCCTCAGCGCTCTTGGTGTTGTTCTCAGCTGCTGCGGGAACATCCGCTTCTACGGCGAGGAGCTGCACCTCTGCCGGAGCTTGACATTCCCTCACAAGCTTGCCGGAGCAAAACTTATCGGGAGCTTCTACTTCAACGGAACAAACCCTAGGGCTTGCCGGAGCAGACTGCTCCTCAGCGCCTTCGGCGTTGATCTTAGGGACCTTCTTGGCGGCGGCTTCGGGAAGCTCTGTCGGCAAATAGTCACCAGAAATCAACTTCCTCTTCTTGCTCTGTCCAGTTGGTGGTGTTACGGACGGTTGAATCAGCTTGAGCACAAAGATCCCTGGTTCCACAGGTAGCTTAAGTGCGGCGCACTTTGACAGGCCATCAGCAATGGCGTTCTGAGCTCTTGGAACATGTTCCATTTGTAGGCCGTCAAAGTGCTCTTCTAGCTTTCTCACTTCGTCAACGCAAGCTTCCATCAACGGACTCTGATAGTTCTTGTTTACTTGGCGGATGACAAGCTGTGAGTCACCCCTGACAATGAGCTTCTTGATCCCAAGGTCTGGTGCGATCCTGAGACCGGCTAGCAAGCCCTCATACTCTGCAGTATTGTTTGTTGCCTGCTCCTTGGGAAAGTGCATCTGGACTATGTACTTGAGGTGTTCTCCGGTGGGTGCGACAAGCAGTACGCCAGCGCCGGCACCTTGCAGCGAAAAGGCACCATCAAAGTACATCAGCCACTCTTTGCTTGCTTTCTTGTCAGGGATGCTTGTTTCTGGAATTTCTTCATCTGGTGTTGGCATCCATTCTGCTATGAATTCTGCCAATGCTCTGCTTTGGATAGTTGAAGTGCTCTCAAACTTGAGGCCAAAGCTTGACAGTTCTAGTGCCCACCCAACAATCCTGCCTGTCGCTTCTGGATTCTGTAATATCCTCTTCAGCGGAAAGCGAGTGACAACTGTGATTTCGTGTGCTTGGAAGTAATGGCGCAGCTTTCTCGAGGCCATGAGGAGGCCGAAAAGCAATTTCTGCACACCAGAGTACCTTGACCTAGCCCCCTGCAGAAGGGAACTGACAAAGTAAACTGGGCGCTGCACCATTTTCTTCCGTATCTCCTCTCGTATCTGCGCAGATCCATCTTTGTCGGGACCAGAGCTTGTCGAGGAAGCCCCCTGCTTGTCGCTGGATGTGCTTGCCGTGGTTGCAGGCTCGTCATCTGCCTCCCTCTCTGCTACTAACGCAGCACTAACCACTTGATTGGTTGCCGCTATGTATAGCAGCAACTTCTCTTGTGGCTTTGGTGCGACAAGTATTGGAGGAGAGGACAGGTGTCTCTTCAAGTCTTGTAGCGCAGCCTCCGCTTCCGGAGTCCATCTTATTGGGCCTGCCTTTTTCAATAATTTAAAAAACGGCAGGCCGCGCTCAGCAGACCAAGAGATAAACCTGCTGAGAGCAGCCACACAACCGGCAAGTCTTTGTACATCCTTGACGCGCTTGGGTGCTTCAATCTGCTCAATGGCCTTGATCTTGTCGGGATTGGCTTCAATTCCCCGCTGAGACACAAAGAACCCGAGAATCTTGCCGGAAAGAACTCCAAACACACACTTCTCTGGGTTGAGCTTGAGGCTGATGTTGCGCAGATTTGCAAAGGTTTCGTCTAAATCTTGAATCAGAGTTGTCCTGTCCTTGCTCTTGACAACTATATCATCCATGTAGGCTTCCACATTTCTGTGTATTTGCGGCTCAAGGGCAACATGGACCACTCTTGCAAATGTTGAACCAGCATTTTTTAATCCGAAAGGCATTCGTACGAAACAGTACGTGCCACATGGAGTAATAAATGCGGTCTTCTCCTCATCCTCTTCTGCCATGAAGATCTGATGATATCCTGAATATGCGTCAAGAAATGAAAGCAAATCACATCCGGCTGTGGAGTCAACAATCTGGTCAATGCGCGGCAAAGGAAATGGGTCTTTGGGACAAGCTTTGTTAACATCGGTAAAATCGATACAAAGTCTCCATTTCCCGTTTGCCTTGCGCACGACTACAGGATTGGCCAACCACGTAGGATGGAGCACTCCTCTGACAAGGCCTGCTGCTTCCAATTTCTTGATCTCTTCTGCAATAAACTCTTAGCGCTCCACTGCTTGTTTCCTAACTTTCTGCTTGACGGGCCGCGCATGAGGACAAACGGCAAGGTGGTGCTCAATCACTTTCCTGGGAACACCGGGGATGTCAGACGGTTGCCACGCAAACACGTCGACATTCGCCCGCAGGAAAGCAACGAGCGCGCTTTCCTATTTAGGGTCGAGAGTGGCACTGATGGTGAAGGTACCACCAGTGCCGTCATCCTTGGCGGACACCTTTTTCGTCTCTGGCGGAGCTGCCATCGTCTTCTTGCACTTGCCGGTAGAGCTCGATGGTGCGTTCTCGATGGCAGCGCAGCACTCCGAAGAGGTGCGCTTGCCGGAGTGGGCATCAGAACTCTTGCCGGACTTGGTCTTCTTCCCCCCGAGAGCTTCAGCGGCAAGTGACTCGCGCTCTGCTGCGGCTGCTGCTTCCCGGTAGATCTTGTCGGCACAGATAAGAGCATCTTTCTTGTCACCAGGGACAGAGATGACGCTTATCGGGCCTGGCATCTTCAGCATGTTATATGCGTAGTGAGAGGCCGCCATGAACTTGGCGAGTGTTGGACGGCCAAGTATCCCATTGTAAGGCAATGGAATATCGGCAACGTCAAATGTGACCCTCTCAGTCCTGAAGTTCAGCTCGCTGCCAAATGTTACGGGCAGCGTGACTTTCCCCTTCGGCTTGCTCCTTCCCGGGTTGATCCCTTGGAATGTGCCGGTCTCTTCGAGCTCATTGTCAGGGATTTGGAGTTTCTGGAGTACAGCGGAGGAGATCAGGTTCAAGCCGGCCCTCCGTCAACTAACATCTTGGTGACCTTGAGATTGCGGATAGTTGGTGAAACCAACATCGGCAAGCACCCGACCGTAGTTGTGCGATCAGGGTGGTCCTCAATGTCAAAGATGATAGGCGTGCTGGACCATTTCAGAAGTTTGCGCGATTCGACAGGTGGATCCGCTGCATTGACTTCCCGCACCCACTGCTTGAGTTGGCGGTGTGAAGTGTGCAGAGAAGCACCGCCGTCAATGCACAAGACCTCTATGGCTTTCTGAAACTCCTGCTCACTGGTCTCAACATCATCCATGTCTTCGTCGTCATCGTCGTCTTCATCGTTGTCGCGGCCGCGGGGAGGTCTGTCTCCTTGCCGCTGCTTGGCCTTACCGCGGCGTCCTCCCCGGCCGGTGCGCTTCTTGCCGGATTCTGCAGCACCTCCTTGGGCCCTCTCCTTGTCACGTCGCTCGTACTCAGCCTTTTGCTGCTGGACAAGCTGCTCGACCTTCTTGTAGCTCTGGAGGTCATGGCCCTTGGTGCGGTGAATCTTGCAGTATTGCTTGTCGGAGCCGTCCTGCTTGTCGGCGACTGCCACAGCCTGGCAGTTGGTGCACGCGGCAATCTCCTTGCCGGAGCCACCAACTTTGGCCTTCTTGGCGGCACCTTCATTGCCGGACTGCTCAACGACTAACACCTCTTTGCCTTTCTTCTTCCTGTTCCGCCGCCGGTTTTTCTTTGCCGGGGCAGCATCCTCACTGTCAGATCCTTCTGCTCCGGTCTTCTCTCCGGGGAGTTTCCTCCCTTCCTCAGCACGTGCACACTTGTCGGCCAGGGCATACAGCTCACTGACGTCTCTGATCCTGCGCATCGCCATCTCGTCCCGCATCCTGCGGTTACGCACGTTTTGATGGAACGCGCTGATGACCGTGGCGGGGTGGACGTCTGGGATGTTATACTGTACACGGCTGAACCTCTGAATGTACTTGCGCAGGGGCTCTCCTTCCTTCTGGGCGAGCAGATGAAGGTCACTCTCTTGGCCAGGAGGTTTGTGGCCGCCTGTAAAGGCACCGACAAACTGATGCCATAGATCAGCCCAGGAAGATATGGAGTTGTCCGGCAAGTGCATGAGCCAGGACCTGACGTTGGGTTTGAGCACCAGCGGGAAGTAGTTGGCAAGGATCTTGTCGTCCCGCCCCCCGGCAGCCTGCACCGCAATGGTGTAGATGCTGAGGAACTCCGACGGATGCGTCTTGCCGTCGTACTTCTCTGGTACATCTGGTTTGAAATTCTTTGTGCTGGGCCACTGGACTTGCCGCAGCTCACGAGTAAACGCAGGGCAACCTCCCGCGTACGGCAAGTCGCCTGGTTCCCGTGGCGCATGCATGTCAACAGAGGGCCCAGCGCGCTGGTCTGATTGACGTCGTGCTTCCCTTCGGCGCTCGATGCGAGTACGAGTGTCTTCTTGTTGTCGTTCCTGAAGAACTTGGCGCTGATCGCGACGAGCTCGCGGATCTGACGACACGGTGGAGTCGCTGTCGAGGTGGATCCCGCGAGTCGGCGATCTCGACCTTCGGGGCGGAGAGTGCACAGTAGTTGCACCCCCACCAGTCTTGTCGTCTCCGGCTCGTGCCTGGCTGGCTTGCCGCGGCTGCGACGGGCTCGGTTGCCGTGGAGTGTCGCCGTTGGCGAAGCCGATGAGACTCTGGATGGTTGCCCTCCAATCGTCGATCTTGTCCGCCGTTGGAGGGTAGTCTAGGAGCAGCTGGGCTCGCGCCAAAGCTTCTGCTGCAGTGGCGGGCGGTGGTGGCGAACGGTGCAAAGAGCGGGATATGCTTGGACTTCTAATCACGTTAGAAGGAGCAATATCCTGTCCAGGCGACCGTGCGTCGCTCGTGCCAGCATGTTGGCGTGCATGGTGGTCCTGAGTGCTCCGAGATCCACCAGCCCGATCTTGGTCTAGCAAACGCATGGTACTGTGAGTACCATGACGCCGCCGGTCCCGCGCCTCCTGAGACAGGCACGGTGCATGTACGGACGCCGAGGTCTTGGAGTGCGCCCGGTCGTTGTGGGAGCCGGCTACGTCGCGGATGGGCAGCGCAGCCTCGCCCTTGGGCCTGGTAGCACCGTGAGCTCCCTCGTCCACGCCCGTTCTTCCGCCGGCGCCCGCCCCATCAGCCGTTTGTCCCGGCGGTGGTGGGTAAGGCGCGGACGGAGCAGCCGCCTCCGAAACCTTCTTCTTCGGCGGCATGTTGATGAATATGATGAAGATCTAGCTCGCGAGAACGCCGGATCTGGTGGACACAACTTCGACGCTCCCTACCTGGCGCGCCAAAGATGCCGGGGTACTGATCCACGGGCACCTATGGGACCGGCAGACCGGGTCCCTTTCGGTTCAGCGGGGGCGGAGATCGTGCAAAGAGCGGATCGAGGCGATGCACGCGAGCGATTTACCCAGGTTCGGGCCGCACGGATGCGTAAAACCCTACTCCTGCTTTGTGGTTTGTATTGATTTCTTGCTCGGGAGCGCGGAGTGCTACAGTGCACACCCGCAGCTAACAAGACCGAGCGTGAGAGTTCGAACTAGCTCCCCCCCTCCACGTTACACACGGGCTTCCTTTTATATGCTCAAGGGGTTACCGACAGGTCGCAACGGAGGTAAAGGGCAAAAATGGAAAGGTGATGTGGTAGGCACAGCTACCTGCTACAGTGTATCATACCTAACCCTGACGGCAGGGGACAAGGGCCTTAAATGCCCGTCTGTGTCGCCTAAACAGTGCGAAAAGGGACCGCCAGGGACGCCACCGTTCGCCACGATGGCGATCTTGTCAGCGCCGCTTGCCACCGCACGCCACTGGCTGCACAGCCCCCCGCCACGTACGCCTGGAATGGCCCCAGAGCGACACGTTGGTAGATGTGCTGGAGCGCGGGCCCAGGGAGGTGGCTTGCCGCGGCAAGCGCCTTGCCGCTGTCGTTGCCTTGTCACGTCCGGGAGCTTGTCGCTCACCGGGCCTTGCCGGGGCGCGTGGTGCGCCGCGACAAGTTCCTTGCAATGCCTTGGGTGGCCTTCCCGGCAAGCTCCTCTTGCCGGGGTCTTGGGGTTTTTTCGTTAGCCTTCCCGGCAAGCTCCTCTTGCCGGGGTCTTGTCTTCTTGGCTTGGACACTTTGTTCTTGAATGGCTCCAAAGGAACCACGGAGGACCTTGGCGGTCACCCGGCAAGCCTTGCCGCGGGATGCTGCGACTGCCCGTGCACAAGTTCGGGATACTAGGGTACCCCTACTCTAGTACACCGACACTCTGTTGGCAAGATTCGTCCAACGGAGGTGAAGGAGAGTACCTCGTCCGTCCAAGTGGAAGCTTCCACCTCACGACAAGGTGAACCAAGAGTTGATACGGAAGCATCCACAAGTGGGACACACCAAGACGATGAAAATGAGGAAGTACACCAAGATGAACATCAACAACCTCCTTCTCCACCACAACAGGAGAACGACAACGTTAACAATGAAGAAGGCCAAGAAGTAGAACAAGATGAAATGGATGTTCCACCCCGAGCCAAGCAAAAGCTCCCAGGAGTTCGAGCAAGAGTCGCCAAAGACCACCCCGTTGAGCAAATCTACAATGATATCCATACCGGGATAATCACTCACTCTAAAACTTGTTTGGATAACTTTTGTGAACATGATTCATTCATCTCTAGCATTGAACCTATGAAGGTTGAAGAAGCATTGGAAGATCCGGATTGGATAAACGCCATGCATGAAGAGCTACACAACTTTGAGAGAAATCAAGTGTGGACATTGGTTGAGAAGCCCGACAACAACCACAACATCATCGGTACCAAATGGGTGTTTCGCAACAAGCAAGATGAAGATGGACAAGTTGTTCGCAACAAACACGTCTAGTCGCCCAAGGCTACACTCAAGTCGAAGGTATGGACTATGGTGAGACATATGCCCCCGTTGCTAGACTTGAGTCCATTCACATCTTACTTGCTTATGCTAATCACCATGATATCACCTTGTACCAAATGGACATTAAAAGTGCTTTTCTAAATGGTGAAATAGAGGAGGAAGTTTATGTTAAGCAACCTCCCGGCTTTGTCAATCCTAAGAAACCTAATCATTTCTACGAACTTCACAAATCTCTTTATGGTCTTAAACAAGCTCCTAGAGCGTGGTATAAATGCTTGACCAAGTTCCTTATTTAAAATGGCTTTAAAATTGGGAAAATAGATTCTACTATTTTTACTAAAAGGGTTAATGGAGAACTTTTTGTGTGTCAAATCTATGTTGATGATATTATATTTGGTTCGACTAACCCTCATTTTAGTGAGAAGTTTGGAAAGCTAATGTCGGAGAAGTTTGAGATGTCTATGATGAGTGAACTCAAGTTCTTTCTTGGTTTGCAAATCAAGCAAACTAAGGAAGGCACCTTTGTCTCTCAAACAAAGTACACCAAGGACTTATTCAAGAAGTTCAACATAAAAGAAAGCAAAGGTATGAAAACTCCCATGCCTACTAGTGGACATCTTGACTTGACTAAGGAAGGTGAACCGGTTGATCAAAAAGTTTACCGCTCTATGATCGGTTCATTGTTATATCTATGTGCCTCTCATCCCGATATTATGCTAAGTGTGTGCACGTGCGCACGATATCAAGCGGCCCCTAAAGAATGTCATCTTAAGGCTGTGAAAAGGACAGTGAGATACTTAATACACACACCAAATTTTGGCGTTTGGTATCCTAAGAGGTCTTATTTCTATCCTGTTGGTTACTTCGATTCGGACTATGCCAGAGACAAGGTTGATAGAAAGTCCACTTCGGGTACTTGTCAATTTCTTGGTAGATCTCTTGTGTCTTGGTCTTCCAAGAAACAAAACTCGGTATCCTTATCCACTGCCGAAGCAGAATACATTGCCGCTGGTTCATGTTGTGCTTAATTACTTTAGATGACGCAAACTCTCAAGGACTATGGGATATATGTGAAACATGTTCCATTGCTTTGTGACAATGAAAGTGCTATCAAGATTGCTCACAATCCCATGCAACATTCTCGAACTAAGCATATTGAAGTTCGTCATCATTTCATTCGAGATCATGTTGCCAAAGGGGACATTGATCTTAAGCATGTTCGCACCGATAAGCAATTGGTGGATATATTTACCAAACCGCTTGATGAGAAAGTTTTTGCCGTTTGAGAGGTGAATTGAACATCATTGATGCTTCAAACTTGGAGTAGGAACTCCATTTGGATACGTGCAAGGCATGAGCCTTTGACTAATCCTTCATATTTCTTTCATGTTGCTATTTATGTGTCTTGGATATATTTGAACCCTTGCATGCTATCTAACCCTAGTAGGTACTTGGATGAATCCAAATCTAAGAGATTGCAACCCAATCACATCTTGAGCAATCTCTACATCACCAAGTCTCTACACAATGGTGGTTAAAAACAAGGAAGCATGAAAATCTCCAAACATATCCTTTGACAGATTCTATATTAAGTTTTATGATTGTGATTTTGGATACACAGGTGCTCTTCCTTGCAAGACTAACCCATGTAGGTAGATGAACTCAAATTCCAAGTGGTGCTCCCAACTCTTAATGAGCTACATCAACCTTGAGCAACCCACACAAGTTCAACTACATGATCAAGATCGACACCACCGCCCAAGGTATGTTATTCCATCTTAGAGAAGCTTTACTCCAAGTCATGGATCAAAGCAACTCAACAAGATGATAATACATCAAGATGCTTAAACAAAAAATGGTAACCCCATTTTGAGCTTAAACGATGAGTATGACCTATGATCAAGTGCCCTCACTTGACTCCTAAGTCAATATACTCTAACATAGGTGACTTTGTCGCCGCCCAATTCTAGATGAAGTTCTCTTGTGTTTTTTTGTGCTCTTGCATTTGTCTCATGCATATTTGTTTCCCCTTTCAAAAAAAACTTCATCTAGATTTATTTTCTGTTCTGCATTCCCTGCATCCAATTCATTGCAAATCTTTCAGCAAATTCCTTGCAAATCCTTGTGAGATTTTACCTACCTAGTGAGCTGAGGTGACAAGTGTTTTCACTGTGATGAACTCGGTCACACCGGTTTTTTTCCTTCGGTCCAACCGAATCCTTTCGGCGCCACCGAAGCACACAACTCGGTGCCACCGATTTCACTGCAGGAAAGACAGCTTGCCACTTGTTTTTGCATTCTTTTTGCTCCAGCTCCATGATTTTGTCCTCTACCAGCATCACATTCGACTTGCTGCTTTGCTTTGTGACTCAAGGACCAAACCCATTTGTAACAAAAATCCAGAAGAACCCTTCTTAGAAATTGATGTCAAAGGGGGAGAGAGAGATCACATCAAAGCTTAATCATTTCTATAGGGGGAGAGAATACTCAGGGGAGAGTGTAAGAAACCCCAGATGCTTGGTGTTCAAGAGGAGAGAAGTCACATGTCTTTAAGAGGGGAAAGACATGTTCATATTTGATTGTTTGCAGTAGCTCTGTTTCTTTTCATTTGTTCAGATTTTCTGCTCCCTATCTTCTCCCAGTATCCCATGCTAGATTCAGGGGTAGCAATACATCTAAGGGAAGGAAATCTTTGAATTCATTGCACATCTTTACCTTTGGGGACATGTCTATATCCAATGGGGTACTCAGTACTCACTCTCTACATGTCATCCCAGTCTTGGTACTCTTGTGGTTTCTTTTGTTTGCTCTGGCTAGTAGGTGTATCTGTGTTATCTAACCTTGTTTACTCAAGTTCATTCCTTCCTAAGGCAACTCAAGACCACAAGGTAAGTATATGCATCACAGTCATGTGTATGAGGACTTCTTGCTGATATACATATTGTTTGCAAGAAGGACTCATGAGCAGGAAGGTACATTCCCTATATTCACATCATTTGCTCTGATGCATATAGCCAAGATACATGTAACACATTGCTTATTCTGTCATGTTTATGCATTCACATGCTCCTATATTCCATATTTACATGATTGCATACATGTAAGGGGAGCCTATGCATGTTACATGTCTTTCCAAAGCTTTACTTGTTATTCTCTATATCTTTATCTAAAGCTTTGATGTATGTTGTCATCAATTATCAAAAAGGGGGAGATTGAAAGCACAAGTGCTCCCTAGGTGATTTTGGTAAGTAATGTCAACATATATCTTGTTGAACTAATGCTTCTACCTAGTATGTTTTAGATAAGTTCAACAATGGAGTGGCATGGACTAGAGGATGTGGAACCCCTTCAAGATGCTGAGCACAAAGGATTGGCTGAAGCTCAAAGCTCCGGACTCTACACTTTCTATTTTAGCAATCCAAGATCACATTGAGTCCATAGGAAAGCCAATACTATTAAGAGGGGATGGTGTGTTTCTTAATGAGTTTCTTGCTCAAAGTGCTTAGTAATATGCTCCAAAGCCCTCAACCACTTTCTCATATCCACATATGTCCCAAACCAGAAGTCAAACTCGGCCCCACCAAAACTTTCTATCCGGCGCCATCGAGTTCTCTTCACATAGCCACTGCCAGAAACCCTAATCAATTCGGTCTCACCGATGGGATCTCGGTCTCACTGAGACGGGCTTGCAAACTCTCTATTGCCTATTGCAATAATTTCGGTCCCACCGAGGTATGCAATCGGTCCCACCAAGTTTGCTTGGCCAACTCTCTGTTTCTCTTATTACCCAAATAGGTCCCATCGAGTTTGTGTAATCGGTCAAACCGAGTTGAGGCTTTACCCTAATTCTAGCACATCGGTCCTACCGAGTTGATCATATCGGTCCCACCGAAAACCCTAACGGTCACATTATGAACTAAATCAGTCTGACCGTGTTCTCTGAATCGGTCCCACAGAGTTTGGTAAATTGTGTGTAACGGTTTGATTTTGTGTGGAGGCTATATATACCCCACAACCCACTCTTCATTTGTGGAGAAAGCCATCAGAACATGCCTACACTTCCAACATACATTTTCTAAGAGAGAACCACCTACACTTATGTTGAGGTCAAGATATTCCATTCCTACCACATAAATCTTGATCTCTAGCCTTCCCCAAGTTGCTTTCCACTCAAATCTTCTTTCCACCAAATCCAATCCTATGAGAGAGAATTGAGTGTTGGGGAGACTATCATTTGAAGCACAAGAGCAAGGAGTTCATCATCAACACACCATTTGTTACCTCTTGGAGAATGGTGTCTCCTAGATTGGTTAGGTGTCACTTGGGAACCTCTGTCAAGATTGTGGAGTTGAGCCAAGGAGTTTGTAAGGGCAAGGATATCGCTTACTTCGTGAAGATCTACCCGAGTGAGGCAAGTCCTTCGTGGGCGATGTCCATGGTGGGATAGACAAGGTTGCTTCTTCATGGACCCTTGGTGGGTGGAGCCCTCCGTGGACTCGCGCAACCCTTACCCTTCATGGGTTGAAGTCTCCATCAATGTGGATGTACAATAGCACCACCTACCGGAACCACGCCAAAAATCTCCGTGTCTCCAATTGTGTTTGCACACTCCAATCCCATCCCTTTATATTCTTGCAACTTGCATGACTTACTTTCCTCTTCTCATATACTCTTGTCATGCTTGCTTGAGATGTATTGTGAATGTTCAAACTTGTGCCAAAACTCCACTTCAACTTAAAGAAAATAAAAACTGCAACTTTTCTTGCTAAGAGTCTATTCACCCCCCTCAGACACCTCTTCTCGATCCTACAAGGAGCGGTTTGATCTCCCCTATCTTCTTCATCGTGACCCTGCTCACTGGCGCGCAGACGACGGAGGCCTCGCCTTGTGCAAGTTGGTGCCGCTTGATAATGATACTGTGATGTTAAGATGCCATCGCTTGAGGGTAAGGCTTGGGAAGGCGCATATTGAAATTGGGTTGTTTATATTGGGTCCAACTGCGAGTGGGAACTTGTGAATGTGTACACTCGTCACCGGGTTCCACTTCCAAAAATCTCAGACTGCCCAGAGGTTGAGCACACCAGTTATGACCATACTTTGAACTACGGTCATGGTGACTATCGTCTACAGAAGATAGCAATTTGTCGAGTTCTCGACCGCTCTTGGGATTTAATGGAATATGTAGTTGTTGCTATCTTCGACAAGCTTGTTGCCTTCCTTCATAGTTTGACTCGATGGATATTGCTCACAAATCAGTTTCTATACAAGGATGAGTACTGTGATGCAATTCAATACAAGGGTCTTGTGTTTGCTGCCACCACTCGTGGCACTATTTTTTCATGGAATCCTTATGATTTCGGTACGTTTGTCTTCCACCGTAATTATAATTGTTTCATCCACATGCATGTGGGTTAGCTAGTTTCCCTTTACTAATTAACCTTCTTGTGTTTCCAAGGTCCTATGAACATTCCACCACCTATACTTGCAAAAAATTATAACCAAGGGGGAGATGACGATGATGATGATCATGTGCATGAGGATCCATATACTCAGTGGTGTCTGGCAACTTATTCCGATGGATCACCTCTTCTTGTCTGTATACAGGGCACCGCTGATGTGACTAAGGAAGCAGTTGTTGTCTCCCATGGTCGCACTCTCTGGACCTATTCCAACATCCGTTGCAGGGTATTCGGAATGGATACTACTGTGCTAGCGCCAACACCTTCTCCCTGGTTTAGTATTGATACTCTTGGAGGAAACTCGCTCTTCCTTGGACAAAACTATCCAATCATGGTGAAAGGCGATCCAGCTGCTGTTGACACAACATTACTACTACCATTTATGAGATGCAACTATATCTATACCTCGGACATTGCTATGCTTCCCTACCGTGGCTATCACAATATGGGTCATGAAATAGGCCGCTTCAGCCTGGATGATCAGCCCTGCATTGGTCTCGAGATTGACAGTAGCTGGCCCTTCTGAGACAAACTCTTCTAGTTCAAAGCAAGCGTTTCCAATGCCGAAGAGTGGTTGAGCTGAAGTTCATTTCATTGCTTGTTATTTGTTATGTGACGAAAACTTTAGTATTTACTAGAATGCTTTGTTGGAACTAATCTATAATCCAACATGTATCCTTGTTGTCGTTCTGTGTTGATGACTTGTTGTATGTAATGAATGGTACATTTGTATATGCATGTCATAAACTCAATGTATAAATGGTTTTCGACTCACTTCTTGGAGTGTTAGTGCCGTAGTAGTATAGCCAGCATCCGTAGTAGTGTGAAGTTGCCACATCACATAGAGCCAACCAATAGTTAGTTCTAGTTAGATCAACTAGAGCTAGGTGTCGCACAGAGACCGAGAAATATGGTGTTAGCGTGACTGCGTGAGGTGGGCTTGTACGTAGTATGATGTAGGCACAGGGCTTGCCGTGTTTCCTAAATGTGGAGAAGATTTGGTCGAGTTCTTTCTCCTTTTGCCGACACATGGGACATCCATCATCCAGGTCGTGTCATGCAAGAAAATGGAGTGGTAATTGAAGCCACGTGATGTGCATCTTGGGTTAAACTGTAAATAGAATCTTACTACTCTTGAGTAACTCCAAAAGCGGCCATCGAAGATCTTTATTGGATTTGTTTTTCATCACCAGCACGTCGAGGTGAAAGATGTGCAGGTTCAATGGGTCCTCTTGAGTTTTCACTGACATGTGGAACCTCATGTGAGCAAACATATGATGGGCTCCGCGCGTCTGCTGGCTGGCTGAGAAGAGAGATAGAGGAGGGCTGAGCACGAACTCCGGGAAATTTGTTCTACGTAACCAGCACCTCGATATAGGCTCGATATAGTGGGGTGGCATGGGCCATAACTAGCATTCACGTCTAGCAGTATGACACATGCCACCCACACGAGTCCCATCCGACACCAATTTTCTTGGAGTCTGTGCTAGAGCCATCTCTTCTCCCTCCTGTTTTCTCAGCCATCGCGCGATGGGAGGGATGGGGGTTTGCCGATAGTCGGTTTGCTCAATTGCAGTGCCACTTGTAAGTGAAAATGCAACACAGCACACATTCCCCCTTGAGGGGCGTGCCGAACCAACCGTGTGGCGGTGCGATGCGAACACGGCAGGCTTTTCCTCTTGAACTTCTAACTTGTAAAATTTGGTTCTGCTCCATGGCGCGACCGATAGATAGAAATAACGATTTTCCCTAGAGCAATGAGAAGTTTGGTTCTGGCACGGTTCATGCATGGAGTACGTATGAAAATTATGAAGTTGATGCGAAAGGTAAGATAATTACTAGTAGTGCCATATACTACTACATGGATTTGACGGAAAGATAAAGATACTACAGATCCATCAACGACATGCTCACACCCTAGTGCGCCGTGTCACCAACCGACGTGTGAGGAGCAGCGGCATTGGCGGCGAGCTCAACGTGCTTTTGAACAATGCCGTCCAAGGTTGCCCTACAGATCAAGAAGGCCAGCGACCTATCATCCTCCTCTGGCACGTAGTAGTCCTTGTGGATGATTTGCGCGTAGACGTGGGTGATTATGTCGACGGTGTCTTGTTGCGCCAGGAGCTGCACCGCGAGCGCGACCTCGAGGTGGACATTCTCCGGCGCGACGGCGGGCAGTCGCAGGGCCACCAGTGCGTCGAAGAGGTTGTCACCATAGAGGCCGTTGAGGGTGGCAGGCATCGCAGAGCCTGGGCGCGTGGGCTGGAGGCGTATGTCAAGGTCATCCGCGAGCTTCTTGAGACGGTGAACTTGTCGAGGAAGTCAACGAGGACCTTGTCGAACAAGGACACAAAGTTGTCATCCAAGTGGCCTCTCGCCCTGGCGGCCTCAAGCACGACCTGGAGATGTTCCTCAGTGCCGGGCCGCAGGCCGGCGTCGTGGACCATCTGGCACAGCCGGCTGATGCTCGCACTCATCGCCTCCATGGGTGTAGCTTCTAGTCAACCGATCTTACGACTAGAGTGATCACTCTTACCCTTGGTTAGGGTGCATAGGTGCGTAGGATTTCGTAGATTGGACTGGCGGGGAGCCTTTATATGAGAAGTGCAGACTGCGTTGCATTCACGTGTGTGTTTGCCATCTACTCCTTGGCCCTCTACTGCACCTGCCTTTGGCTGTATGACAGGTGGGCCAACCACCTGTTGGGCCCACGTGTCATTCACCCAAACGCGGGTGCAGTAAGTCAATGAAGCTGCGTCCCCCTCCATCCCAAAACACTTAGGCACGGTACATTAACTCCCTCCTCGTTTCTTATTTTGTGACATATCAACCAATGAGAGATGTGGGTCGTGAATGCTTTCAATGACTTGAGACTACCAAACATGACATGCAGTGGTTAGTTCATTGCGTGTAATCCTATTAATTAGCAAAAGGACATTAAGTTCTCTCGCTTTCCCCTTCGTATTGGTCACGGTGCACAACCTAGGAGCATGGTTAATAGTATAGCCTTCCCGCAAAAAATGGTTAATAGTATAGCCAGCTGCTGGCTATATGTTATTGCCATGTCATATAGAGCCATCACTTGTAGCCACTCATACAATAAGGTTAGCTATAAGGCTGGCTATAAGAGTACTACTTTTTCTCATCTTCTATCTCTCTTCCTTCATATTTATTGTATATCGACCTAGGAATCCGCATATAGCTAGGCTCTTGCATGAGAGACCACTGCTCTTTTTCACTTGCTCTAAGATGACTTAGACTAGCCACAGTGGGAGTAACTTCATTAGTAACATTGAGTCCAACTTAAAAAATTTGCTTATGTGGCAATGAGTTAATGAGGAGAGAGGTAGTTTGAGTAACTTAGCTAGTTATTACTGTAACACCACATGTCCCAAATGCAATATGAGTCTATAACCTAATAAATGAAGCTTTGCATGTTAGGGTACTTATGTTACTACCCACTATGAAAGGTAGTAACGTAGTTTAGGAATATGTGTATGTTACTAGTGTATGTTACCCTTCATTGTCGCTGGTCAAACACCTAGACGAAGGGAGTAATCTCAAGTCATTGGATGCATACGCACCCCACGTCTCGTATTGGGTGATTTCTTTTTTCATGGCAAAAAATAGGGAATGAGGTGGTAGTTAATGCACCACGCCTAAAAGTTTTGGGATTACTATTTGGTTTTCGTAACGTGACTAATGCACCAGTACGGAGGGAGTACAATAGTAGTCTTTGATTGCAATTTTTTGTTGGTAGCTTACAAAGTTGAGCGCTCGGTGAGTACAATAGTAGTCTGATTGATGAGACTTCAGATTTGAGCCATCTACCGGAAGGAATAAAACAATACACCACGTATTTATTTACAGAGTAGTACATTTTTTGTGACATGTATTACTAGATATTGCTAGTCAAATACTAAATCCAGATGGACGTGGTAGTACTACTAAATCCAGACGGTGGTGCTAGTACTAGTAGTAGTACTACTAATGTAGTAGCACTGTACTACCCGTTGGTCAAATTATTACGTGCTGCTCCTCGCAGTGAAGTGACAAGACCCTGCGCCGAAGATGACACCTGAGTATAGGCGCCGTGTTCGGCATAACATAAGTCAGCCTCATCGTCTGCAGTCACTATCATCATGGCTATAGAGCTAGCTTGCTTACAACTAGCCGTGTTCGACATAATTTTCCGTGCGTAGATGCCCGTGCATTGCACGTAACACCAAGATTGGGGTTGGACGGCGCCGACAGCGGCCATCACGCCAGATTTTTCCATGGCTTTCTAGATGTGGTGGGGAGGAGATAAGGCTGATTGTGAGAGACAAGGAGTTGTTTGTAAATAGGGAACAAGTGCGGGCATGTTTTTGCAAAACTAGAGAAGTTTGGTTTGTATGCGTCAGATCTAGATCCGATGGCTATTGGTGAAAGATGGAAGGCAGAACATCATCACCAACTCAGGACTTCGCAGGATTTTGAAAATGTAGGAATAGGACACGACAATATTACAAGTTTCAAACTGATATTACAAATGTTAGGAGTAATGTTGCACCTACGACGAGGGAATCTAGGAAGTTTATGTACTAACTTTTGTTACTTTAGGTGGATGCAACATTATCGTACAAACTAAAATCCACCGCCCTGACAAGTCACTAATGGGCAAATAAATTTTCGAGTCCCTGGCCACTTGATGTTTCAAAAACAAATTCAGCTTCTGCAGAGACTTTGTCATTTAGGCTTAGATGCTTGCGGTGATCAGCACGCCATTCATTGTTGCGCCAGAGAACGCCAAACCTCATTACCTTGAGGACACTTGCCTCCAGAAAAAAGAACCTGGCCAATTTAATCTCAGATGTGCTGCCTCGGTAGTCGATCAAATCAATCTCTATAAGATGGAGATCAAGGCATTCGATGAGATTGTTATAGTGCAACACATTTTTCACTTTCGGGTCTTTTTATCTTCAAAAGAAGAGAACATATTAGAGCAGCTGGCTGTATAAGATTGTCGTGTCGTCAAGAGGTACCAATATCTTTCGCTCATACGATGGGGTTGGCTGGCTAGTGATATTTTTTCACTCTCTCTCTCTCTTTCTCTTTCCTCTCATTTACCTAGGAGCACGTGAAGAGCTTGGGCATTTGTTGCCTTCCACTATGTGGTCGATGTCATATTTCTCAAAAGTATGCCACATAATACACATCGATGTCAAATCAAAAGATTTTGGCACCGCTCTCGCGATGTGAGAGAGTTGGCACCGCTATGCTCATAGACCGACATGTATAAACAAATCAATCAAACCAACTACACCAGCCTCTCACTCTCCCAAACAAGTGTTTTTTATTGCCTCAGTCCTCTCTCTCTCTCCCATGCAAGTGTTTTTTCATTGCGTGAGTTAATTTGGCACTGGAGCAAAGTAGGTGATCCAGATTGGGGCACCAGGTGAGAAATGGAGGGGCATCGATCCAAAATGCATCCAAGTGAATTTGGCACGTGTTTTGGCCTACATAGTGGAGGGCCGTTATAGCCCAATTTTGTACTACCTCGTATTTAGTGTAAAATTTTGACCATAGATTTACCTAAGAAAATGCCAATGCATGTCACCAAAAATTATACCATTTGAAATTATGTTGAAATATGAATCCACCGATGTAATTTTTAGTGACATGCATTAACATTTTGTCAGTTAAATCTATGGTCAAATTTTGATACAAAATAGGAAGAGTAAACCAGGACGGTGGTAGTACTTGCTCTTAGGGAAACCATAGAGTTACTAGTCTAAGTTACTTTCCACTATGACTAGCCTAGGCTACTATAGTAGTACAACAAAAAATGATGCAGGTGATCACGTGAGAAAAAAATACTAAAAACATTTCTTTCGGTGCAGTGCGTAGATGCAGTTTTGAACACTACACTTGTCATCGTAATTTGGGAAAATTACAAAAAAATTGAGCTACGTTGTGATTACCGTTTACTAATAGAAAAGAAGTTTCACCTCGATGAGTAGCTTCTCTGTGCACGGAAAGCATGTAAGGAATTCAACAACTTGATCCATATTGGGGCCGACAGATTTTATTCCCAAGATCTTCACTGTGCGCATAGACTGGGTAAAATTTGTGGGAATCATTTTCTAGAAGACGGTCGTAAATACATCAAGAAGAAATTTAAAAATGTGAATTTCAAGAAGACGGAGAAGAAGATGAGTGTTGTACCTGAACGATTACGGATCCAATAAAGAGTTCGGAGAATTTGGCAGACAAGTACACCAACGCTGTCAATTTTGGCGCGTCAATGACCCTGATTTTTGTGGGACCTCCTAGATCAGATACAAGCAGTCTCTCAAGGAAAGGCGCATTCTCAATGACCATAACGTGGAACAGCTGGAGTGATCTCTTCCCAATTGATGTCTTGTTGCGGGGCCAGCAAGACACATAAATCCATCGGAGATTCATCGAGGCGATGTGGAGGCTAATGAACCCGTGGATCTGCTCAAGACAAAGGTACTCGAGCACAGTACAGTCGTGGAGCAGGTGCTCCATAGCATGCTTCGAGATGCCAACGTCGAAGTTGTCGAGCTGCTTGAGTTGAGGGAGAAGAAGGGCGGGCGCGACATTAATCTGGGGAAGATAGCAGGAGCTGAAGCTAGCGCAGTGCAGTGTTGGCATGAGGCGGAGCGCGGATGGCGGTAGAGAGCGACATCGTCCAGCCTCAAAGCTGAGCACCTCGAGCTGATCTAGGGCGGGGGATAAGAACCACTCGTCGAACTTGGCTTGTACCTTGCAGTTGGTATGGAACATGCTAATGTCAAGGCGTCTGGCTGGCCCAGGGTGCGATGAAAGGATCTTGGAGACTGCGGCCATGTGTTTGCAATCCCCGTCGCAGAGGCAGCTGTCAACGGTGAGGTTGAGGGCGATGCGACGCCAGAGGGGGCACCACCGCTGGGAGAGCAGGGCGTTCCGCACAACCGATTTGGTGGGGAGGGGGGCGATGATGACGAGCAGCATGTCATCGGGAAGGCTGCTGATGAAGTCCAGGCTCGTCGGATGCGGTTTGGCTCGAGCCGCCTCCGCTTGTTGGCTGCCTCGGCATCCATCTCAACCGGCGGCAACGCCGGTGTACACGTGTGCTGGTGTGTGTTGTGTGCTGGCCTGCTGGGTGTGCGCGAGTGCGTCCTTCTGTGCATGCCGCCGCAAAGTGGTGAATTGTGCGCGAGTGTGTCCTTCACGCGGAAGAAGTGTGTCCTCAATGCGCCCTCAATTTACTAGCGTGCGGGGTGCTATCCCGAGTGGTTTCAACTTTGTTTACTTCACTGCGTGTCAGATGGGGCTCTAGTTTACTTATTTTCACCCACTGCCACATGGGCCAGCACACGAAAATAGAGAACACAAGCTGACAAGACAGCATGTGGACTGGTTGACCGGTCAACTAAACAATATACGGAGCTATACGCTGACACAGTGAGCATATAATCCGTCGGTATAGTGAGTTCGAGTGAGAGGGGAGGCCCGTGAGAGATAGCAGAGAGAGAGAAAGAGCTACTCCCTCAGTTCGATAATGTAGTGCCAACATTTTTTTTAAAGTCAAACTTTTGAAACTTTGACCAAGTTTATAAATAAATTACGTATATCTACAATACCAAAGATAAAAGATAGTATGAAGTAAGTATATGTTGTGATGAATCTAATGATCATTCCAGATGTAAATGTTTTTCTCCACATATACCTGGTCAAACTTTTCTAAGGTTTGACATTTCAAACATCCATATGCTTATGGACGTGAGAGAGTCCCTAACTAGAGCGAGAGAGAGAGCGAGTGAAATAGAAAGAGTGAGAGGAAAAAGTGTGCGTGCATGTGTGAAAGAGACATGGACAACACACGATAAAAGTAGAGAAAAGGCATGTTTGTCTTATGCAAACATATCACACATGCATCTTCGACAACGAAAGCAAGGTGAGGAGATAGTGTGTGGTTGTTTGCAACCGAGAGAGAAAGACCCCTAGCATGTGGCCAAGAGGGGTTTGACAAACAAGGTAGAGAGGTCGAGAGAGACGTACGGAGAAAATGCAGACATGGGGAGGAGAGAGTGTATGTTTGTCATAGAGAGATCCCCTGGAGATCATGATGGGACTACATGGGCGGGAGATCGAGTGACAAGGTGTGTGCGTGATAGAAGATACCCCGAGAGATATCGAGATAGACGTGTGGATGGAAGGAGACAATATGTGGGTTCCTGATGGCTAGTGAGAGATAATCATACTTAGGGGGAGTGTGTGCGCCTATGATGGAGTGAGGGATTATGGTACTTAGGGGGTGCGTGTCACATAGAGAGAGAACAAGGGCGAAGAGTGTTGGATGGGTCTATATGTAGCATGAGCGAGACATATGTATGTGTGAACCAGGGAGATATAAAGTTTGAGAGAGATAGAGGAGCCCCGATAAGGCTGAGTGGTGCGTCAGATAGCTGAGAGGGGGAAAGAGATATTCCGTCCGCTTGATAATGCAGTGCATGTAAAAAATTTAGAAGTCAAACTTTGGAAACTTTGATCAGGTTTACGCAAATGTTATTTATATCTACAATACCAAAGATACATCATATGAAACTACATCTCATGATGAATCTAATAGTATATGTTTGCCATTCTAGATGTAAATGTTTTTCTCCACGTACATGGTCAAACTTTGTGATGTTTGACTTTTCAATAAATCTACATGCTATGGACCGAAGAGAGTGCCTAAGTCGAGAGAGATCAAGTGCGTGTGAAGGAGAATGAGTGAGTGCGCAAAAAGAGTATGTGTGTGAAAGAGAAAGGCACAACGAACGATAAATTAGAGAGAGGGTGTGTTTTTTCGTTTCTTATGCAAACATATCACACATGCATCTCCAAAATAGAAGAGCGAAGTGAGGAGATACACGAAGATAGCTAGTGCGTGATTGTTTGCAACAGAGAGAGACACCCCTATAGCACATGTCCAATAGAGGTCTGCCAACAAGGAACAAAGGTCGAGAGGGACACATGGAGAACATGGACACATGGGGAGGGAGAGAGGGTGTGTTTGTGATAGAGAGACCCCCTCGAGATCGTGAGGGGACTATATGGGTGGGAGATCGAGGGAGGTGCGTGCGTGATAGAAAGATGCCCTGAGAGAAATCGAGATAGACCATGCACATGTTTGTGATGGAGACTAAGATTAGCTAGTCATATACATATAGGGGGGGACTGCGTGTGCCTACATTTGAGTGAGATACCCTCATACTTGGCTAGGCATGAGATTGTGTGTGTGTGAGAGAGAGAGATGGAGAAAGAACGATGAAGAGAGATAGAGTTTTAGATGGGTCTATCGAGTGCGAGTGAGATATCCATGTGTACGTGTGACCCAGGTAGATGGAGAGTTTAAGAGAGAGAGGGAAGAGCTCCGAGACGATAGAGTGGTGTGTGAGAGAGTTACGGGCAACGAGCCAAGGAATTTGTGTGCGTACGATGAGTGCACCCAAGATATTTAGCTTGGACTAGAGAATCATACATAGTGTGCGAGAGAGACCTATAGATGGAGTATATATGCATGCGAACTAGAAAGACACCCCCCACACACAAATAGAGAGAGAGAGAGAGATGGACAGAGAGGGCGAGGGACCAACAAGGTTTGTGTGTTGGATGTGTGCAACAGAATTAAAGATTGTCAGCGAGAGAGAGAGAGAGAGAGAGAGAGCAGGAGTCCAGGAGAGGGGGAGGTCGTGTTTTATGCATCAAAGACTGATATAAACCATGTTTCGATATAAACTTGCATTCAAATATTTAAATTGGAGAACATGTTGTCTGCAATCCACACATGAATGGAGATATGCGTATATCAAACAAGTTCATTAATTTGACTTTCAACATGTTCATGGAGTACTATAATGCTGTACAACATGCTACTCGATTGAGGTGTTCAATTTTGGATTTAGTTCACTATTTTGACCTAGTGAACGAGCTATTTCATTGAATCGATATATTTCATTTTGGGTTTGATTCCCGTGTTTGAGTGGGTCAACTATTTGTCATATAGTAAATCGCTAGCAACGAGCGTGTAAAAACACATTACTCCCGAGCATCATCTCTCCATCTAAAAAAGAAGTGGCAAGCTAATATTTCAAAATTTGATTCGAATCGACATGGTAAGGTAGACGTGGATGCTCGTTCTCCCAAAATTTCAATGAACCATTAAACACCCTCTGCTCTGTGGAATTCTCTCGAGCAAATAAATGGGAGACGTGAAATTACCGGCCTATGTGGGACACACATCAATTGGCCCGTTGTACATCGAGGGTAGGTTCGTAACTACATCCAAGCGCGCCTTCTCCTGGGCCGAAATGACATGTGCCGAATAATTCATAAACCATGGTTGGCAAAACACTCTCTCCTCGCCCGAAATAGCTCGCACCCACTATTTCAAAACACGCTCTCCTTGCCCGAAATCGCTCGCGCCCACCATATTTCAAAACACGCCCTCCTCGCCCAAAATCGCTTGCCCCCACTATATTTCAAAACACGCCCTCCTCGCCCGAAATCGCTCGGCCCACTATTTGGGAGAAGCAAATTTACTCTACTATCCCCGACCCTCAGTACACAGACCCAAGCCGAGAAGCCTAAAGGCAGGGGTAGAACTGTAACTCCCCCCCACATTTCAGACAAATGCGTCCGTAAGACATGGTTCCCCCTCCCAATTCCCCATTCATACCTTGTGGGCGCCAAATCACCTTCTCCCCGGAAGCTCCCTTCTCCCGAGTCGCGAAACCTCAGCCCCTCATCCATGGCGCCCCCACCGCACCATATTCACAGCTGCCCTCCTCTCTAATCCCGGAGACGTTGTCCATTTGTCGTTGTGCACTGGGCCATGTGCCTCTTACTCCGTGCTGCCGGAGCTGCCTCGACAACAGACGCGTGAACCGTACCGAAGCCGATTCACCCCTGCCGTTGTTCACGGCACCGGAGTAGTCAAACTTTGGACCCGTCCAGAGCCCCGACGCTGCTTCCCCGTAGCCGTCGACCATCACGACATCTTTGCTTCCCTTCCGCCACTAGCCACCGCAACTACGCTGACCTCACCGACTAGGCAGCTGGAGCTGCATACTTCACCGGGCCGCCAGATAGGTCGCACCCTCATCTCAAATCACTTTATTTAGGTGTTAGTTGTCTGAATTTTTATTCTGGGCCAATTGATTCCCAATGGGAAGCAGCACCCCTCGAGCTGGCGAAGCTCCTAGGCTGTCGGTTGGCTGGTGTCTAACGTAAGGGTGTGAGGGCGCAAGTTCACCGCAGAAGTAGCGCTTAGATGGCTATCTTAGAGTTGCGTGGGTTGAAGGTACTGCCACCGCCGGATCTGGATGATGGAGAGTCTTTGTGGATTGGCCCAGGGGAAGCGCAACCATGGCAGTGCGGTGGGGTGGGGAGCAAGGTTTTGGTCGGGGCCACGGACAGCGGAGGCAGGCTGCTCTGCCAGTGGTCTTTGGCTCTTCAGGGAAGATTCTGAACAGTGTCAGCCGGGAGGCACAAGACGGCCATCAAGCCATCCGGCGTAGATCAGACAGTACCAAAATAAAATAAAATCATGTGACCCCAATTTAGTCTTCAGTCAACAGACGTGTGACCACTCTCGTACCTTGCTATTGATCTCTTAGGGTATTTCTACAGATCAGAGAGATGTGTCGTTCTTAACATTATGCGTTTTCTGCATCTTCAGCCACACCGTCTTCTGACTCATCGCAGGTGGTCCAACAAGGGAAGCATACACCAGAAGGGAGCTATATTCCCCACTCAAGAGTTCCCTGCATCGAATGTGCGTGCCCGACATGGACAGCCACAACAACTGCAGGGCCATCGACAAGTCAGCACATGATGCTCACTCCTATGGATGGCGGCCAGACAGGTTGTACCCTCATCTTACTTGTGTGCAACATTTATGGCTTTGTTATTCATCTAAGCATGGAAAATAGATTATCACATTTCACTGTATATTCATGCTGATCTCTTACGGGTCTTGTTTAGGAGTTAACACTGTTCCATAGTTCAGCTAAGAGACTTGTTCTCTAGGTAACGTTGTTCCATAGTTATCATCCATCAGCCAATGCTATCCCATAGGTTGGTGATTATAGTATTATACCACTTCTAGTATAACCTATGTTGTTCCTTAATACTTTTGTGTGCCATCTAGTTAATCTCGAGTACAAACGATACATATTCTGTAGCTTTCATCTGTGTTCTCCCTTTAGTTTTTGAGACTCGTTGCTGCGTGTTAACCCCAGTCCTACTATTTATGTCATCTCCTACAGGCACTCATTACATAAATCTAACTACTAGTTGTCTTCCATGCATGTCAGATATAATTTCACACACTGATTTATCCACAAGAACCTCACGGAGCAATGTAACAGCCAACAAACTTGACGTCAATGATACCCAATATGATGGAACATGTAAAGGCAGTTCTTCACAAGACTTGCAGAAAGATGATGAATCCTATTCACCCCATAAGGTCCTTGCTCTAACTTGGCCCTTGATATGGGCATCACCGTTTTTACATACCCCGCGGGGCCAATCGTGGTTTTCCGTAGGAACGAAGCAAAATGAAAAGGGTCTTCCAAGGATCGCGGCTAAAGCAACGTCGCTCGCAGTGTTGGGCTAGAGCCTTGCCTCCACTAGGCCCGGTCACGGCGGCGTGGCGGCTCGTAGCTGTCGTCGTCGCTCGAGCCATGTTCGGAGGATGCGCTGTTGCTATCCGAAGAGTCGCGGACAAGGTCAAGGGCAAGTTCACCACCGGTGGCCCCACTGCCTTGACCTCCTCCCTTGGGGCAGCACTCCAAGCATCGGTCGTCCTCTCTGAAGACCTTGAAGAAGAGAGTCGATGCCCCGTTGTACTCGAAGTAGATGGTGTGACCTCCCTCCGGGCGGCAGGCGCGGGCAATTGATGTCTACTACACAACTTATTCTTGTAGACTCGTGTTGAGCGTCCAAGCGCAGAGTTTTGTAGGATAGTAGCAACTTTCCCTCAAGTGGATTACCTAAGGTTTATCAATCCGTGGGAGGTGTAGGATGAAGATGGTCTCTCTCAAACAACCCTACAACCAAATAATAAAAAGTCTCTTGTGTCCCCAACAAACCAAATACAATGGTAATTTGTATAGGTCCATTAGTTCGGCGAAGAGATGGTGATACAAGTGTAGTAATGATAGTAGATATTGATTTTTGTGATAGTGACAATAAAAACAGCAAGGTAGCATGTAACAAAAGTGAGCACAAATGGTATTGCAATGCTTGAAAACAAGGCCTAGGGTCCGTACTTTCACGAGTGCAATCTCTCAACAATGCTAATATAATTGGATCATATAACCATCCCTCACGTGCGATGAAGAATCACTCCAAAGTTCTTATCTAGCGGAGAACATAAGAAGAAATTGTTTGTAGGGTATGAAACCACCTCAAAACTATTATTTTCGATCAATCTATCCTAGAGTTTGTACTAAAATAACACCAAGCTATTATTTCCGATCGATCTAACCAAGAGTTCGTACTAAAATAACACCATATGATACACATCAACCAACACTAATGTCACCTAGATACTCCAATGTCACCGCGAGTATCCGTGAGTTGATTATACGATATGCATCAAAAAATTTCAGATTTATAATACTCAACCCAACACAAAGAACCTCAAAGTGTGCCCCAAGATTTCTACCGGAGAAACAAAGACGAGAACGTGCATCAACTCCTATGCATAGATTACCCCAATGTCACCTCGGGAATCCGTGAGTTGAGTGCCAAAACACATATCAAGTGAATCAATATGATACCCCATTGTCACCATGGGTATTCATAGCAAGACATATATCAAGTTCTCTCAAATCCATAAAAGTATTCAATCCGATAAAACGAAATCTCAAAGGGAAAAATTCAATTCGCAACAAGATAGAGAGGGGAAAACACCATATGATCTGACTATATTAACAAAGCCCGCGATACATCAAGATCGTGACATCTCAAGAACATGAGAGAGAGAGAGATTAAACACATAGCTACTGGTTCAAACCCTCATCCCTGAGGGTGGACTACTCCATCCTCATCATGGTGGCCATGGGGATGATGAAGATGGCCTCCGGTGATGATCTCCCCCTCCGGCAGAGTGCCGGAACAGGGTCTAGATTGGTTTTTCGTGGCTATAGAGGCTTGCGGCAGCGGAACTTCTGATCTAGGGTTACCCTGAGGGTTTTTGGAATATTTGATGATTTATAGGGCGAAGAGGGTGTCGGTGTCAAAACCGGCGGATCTCGGGTAGGTGGTCCCGAACTGTGTGTCTAAGGCGGATGGTAACAGGAGGCAGGGGACACGATGTTTTACCCAGGTCCGGGCCCTCTTGATGGAGGTAAAACTCTACGTCCTGCTTGATTATTCTTGATAATATGAGTAGTACAAGAGTAGATCTACCACGAGATCGGAGAGGCTAAAACCTAGAAGCTAGCCTATGGTATGATTGTCTGTTGTCCTGCGGACTAAAATCCTCCAGTTTATATAGACATCGGAGGGGGCTAGGGTTACACAAGGTCGGTTACAAAGGAGGAGATGTACATATCCGTATTGCCTAGCTTGCCTTCCATGCCAAGTAGAGTCCCATCCGGACACGGGACGAAGTCTTGAATCTTGTATCTTCATAGTCCAACGGTCCGGCCAAAGGATATAGTCCGGCTGTCCGGAGACCCCCTAATCCAGGACTCCCTCAGTAGCCCCTGAACCACGCTTCAATGACGATGAGTCCGGCACACAGTGTTGTCTTCGGCATTGCAAGGCGGGTTCCTCCTCCGAATACACCACAGAAGAGTTTGAATACAAGGATAGTGTCCGACCCTGCAAAATAAGTTCCACATACCACCGTAGAGAGAGAATAATATTTCCACCAATCCAATCTGCTGACACGTTTTGGCTGCATGACATCACGCCACGACCCGGTAATTATTTGAACCGTTTTTATTTAACCAGCCCCGCACATAACGCGAGGCGGTTTCTTGACACGTCTTGTCAAAGCAGAGATCGTGTTCCCTTTATCACGGGATTCTCATCAATACAAACGTGGGTAATCCAACTGTGCCTGTTGGTATGACTCCTAGATTTTAGGTAAGTCTAGAACGGCCACGAGGAGGACGCCTGGCATTCATCCCCTTTATAAAGGGACAAGGCTTTTTCTTCTTTCCCTCCCGCGCTCAATCGAATCCTTTCCCCGCCTCGAGTTCTAACACCCAAAGCCCAGGTCAGGTGCTTCGGACTTTCAATCATGTCCGGATCCAGCCTTCAAGGCCGGTGGATGCCTTCCTCCGTCACGGAGGAGGACATCAAAAAGTTGAGGGAGGCTAGATATTTGACCGCCCAAATTTCGCACAGGCTGCCCGCCCGAGGGCAGGCCGTCCCTACTCCCGAACCCAACGAGAGCGTTGTGTTCGTCTCCCACTTCCTCCGAGGACTAGGCCTCGCTCTGGATCCCTTTGTTAGGGGTCTCATGTTCTATTACGGGCTGGATTTTCACGATCTGGCCCCGGATTCCCTTCTTCACATCTCGTCATTTATTGTCGTTTGTGAGGCCTTCCTCCGCATTACCCCTCACTTCGGCCTATGGCTCAAGACCTTCGATGTGAAGCCGAAGATGGTCGAGGGGTAGTAGGCAGCGTGCGGAGGTGCTCTAATAAGCAAAATTGCTGACGCTCCATGGCCAAAGGGTTCCTTTTCAGAGGTGTCCGGATTGTGGCAACGGGAGTGGTTTTACGTCACAGCTCCCCGAAGTGCCAAGTGGGTAGCTGCCCCCACCTTTCGCTCGGGCCCTCCACCACAACTGATGTCATGGATCAGCAGGGTGCTGAGCTGGGGTCCAGCCAAGGACGTGCCAATACTGCAGAGCCGTATCTGAGATCTCTTCGAGGGAGATTTCAGTCTGGTTATGGTAATGCAAGTTATGCTGGTTCGTCGAGTCCAGCCCTGGAAACGCCGACCCCTCCGCATGTGGGAATTCAACCCAGAAGGACTGCGCACTATTCAGAATTTCCTCGGCATGACGCACGAGGAGATGTACAAATCGTTCTTTGGACCCCAAATAGAGTGTCCGGACACTACCGAGGACATGGGCCTGAGCAGCAACCGCACCGCTGCCCAAGTAAGTAATCCTATGGCCGAACACACTGTCCTTTTTATTTATCATGACATCATTCCGAAGAATCGCTCTTTGACCAGGACTGGATAACAAAGGTGAAGATGATCTGGTGTTCGGCCCCCCTTCCCAAAGGCTTGGACAATCCGGTGCTGGAAAAGATGCTCGAGCCAGGACCTTGTCTGGTGCCCTCAAAGGAAGATGAAGGGGGGGATAAAGAGGGCGAAAGCGGGCCTCCATCGCTACCTATTCCAACCGAGGGAATGAGTGCCTCCGCGAGGGAGGATAACCAAGGGGAAGAATCTGACATTCTCTCTCCCCGAGCAAGGAAGAGGACTACCTCTGAAGATCCGGAAACCAAGGTTTCCAAACAGGAGAAGAAATCTCTGCCAGAGGGTCCTGCCTCGGAGGGTGTTCTTGCCGCACAATGTCCGCGAGGGGATCAACCATCTAACGAGCTGTAAGTAATCAAAAAGTACTTAATAGTGAAGATACCCTACCTTACTTCTGAGGAAAAATAACCGAAGCATTTATCTTGCAGTTCGGATTTTAGCCCTTCTTAGCAGAGCTCGTCTTCGGGGGATCTTCTTCCAGAGATGATGGAGAGCGAAACGTCTCCCCCTGCCACACCGCCTCACGAGGCGGGCGACCCCGAGGTGTCATTGCGGAGGGTTTCTCCTGATCCGGCAAGGCCAGAAGGTAATCCTATGGCCACCCGAAGTCCCCAGTATCCGACTCTTGAAGAGAGCAATCAAGAGAGTCCGGCACCATCTGGTATGCGGTCAGACGTACTGAGGGATCTGCTAGAGCGAGTGACTATCTCAGAAGAGCACCATACGTTGATGGGTACGGTGATTGAAAGGATTTCGTCCGACGAAAGCGGGTTGCATGAAGCCTTTATGAGTCTACTGACGGGTTTTGAGGTACGTGAAATGATGTACATTTTTGACAGTACCACACATTTTAGGTGTGCCCTGTGTAGATAGTAGCCCCTGAGAGTTTGGTTGTCGTCGAGAATGGCGGCAAACAGAGGATCATAGTCCCAGGTAATAACCAGACCGCCTTTATGTGTAGGTGGTTGAAGCTCCGGTGGCTAGCCGGACTGATGGGTTTGCCGAACTAAAGCGGCAACTGGATGCGGCAGATGCCGACATCATGCTTGTTAACAAGCGGCTTGACGAGGCATAGGGTAGGTGATTTTTTTGGTGAATGTCACATAGTAAGAGCAGCATGACGCCAGTATCTTTAATATGTTGTGACTGCAGATGGAGCTGCCACCATGGAGACCCTTCGGGCGGAGCTTGCCTGAGCCAAGGAACAAGCAAGGAGTAGTAATGTGTCCACTTTAAAGGCGGCCGAAGAGTTAAGGGCCGAACAGGCCGCACATTGCGGGAGTAAAGAGAAAATTGCCAAGATGGCCGTGGAGCTAAAAGATGCTGCTGACCGGTACTGGCTTCTTGAAGAAGAAAACCGGGTGAAGGTGACGGGCCTGGAGAAGGCCCGGGTGGCCGCCAAGGAGGCCCGCTCCAAAATTAGAGCGACGAAGGAGGAGTTGAATCAACCTGCAGATATTGTTTTTGGGAAGCCCTTCTTGTTGCGGACTAAGTTCGGAGATCCGAAATATGCTCCTCTGGACCGGCTACGGAGTTCTGCGGATGAGTACATGGATTTGGCTGTGAGTGCTGCGGATGCGACCGAGTACTTCGAGGATCAGAAAGGTCCTGAAGTGGAGAAGCTGTTCTGGTCACAGTTTCACGCTCCAGTCCGTCCGCTGCTGTTGAATGAGCGATTAACCGGTTGGGCCGAGCTCCATAGATTATCTGGACTGGCCATGAGGTCCGTTGTGGATCATTTGTGGCCAAGAGGGCCAAGGCCGAGTAGCTACTTTAGCTTAGTGCAACAATTCCTTGGCGCTGTGCCACGCATTGATGCTGTAAGGAGGTCGGCGTGCATAGAAGGCTCGCGGATGGCCCTTGCCTGTGTCAAAACATACTGGGCAGAGATGGATGCCACCACTGTTACGGCACAGGGTTCGGCCATAGGCCGAGTGGCTGCCGAGCACTACTTTGAAGAAGTTCTTAAAGGCGCTCGTTCGATAGAGGCTCAGTGCTCGAAGAATATTATGTTTGAATGACGTGTATTCCCATTGTAAAAACAATGTTTTATTGAATTTATCAAGGTTGTATTTATACTTTTGCCCAAAAGTGCTATGATGCCTCTTGTGCGGCCGTTTATGTATATATGTATATAACCTGAAAGATTGTAGTCGTCGGCTTCAGCCCCCACGCATATAATGCAGGGGTGTTCGCAGAAGACGCATGTTCACACTTGATCCAACGTCTTGGTCCATTAAGGAGGTGATAGCGCAGCGAACTAGGCAACCGGACTATAATGCTTTAACACTTTCACTTAGCCAGAGGAGTTTGACAGTGGGGCTACTATATAGCCCCTGGTGGCTCCGCACTCATCCGAATTCAGGGTGTGTATATGCCTGGCCGGGAAACGGCCCTTCGTTAAACCGGAGCAATCCCGAAGATTCCGCTAGGTCATCGAGTGGTTGACCAGTCTCAAGCTATATCATGACAGTCAGTTTTCGGCTTTCTCTACTGAGGTGCTCGTCTGGATGAACCAGGGCACAATCGTAGTAGTTCTCCTGGTGCCGCCTTAGCCGATAGAGCGGAACGTAAGGCAGCAAAACACATGAGCCGGGCAAACCGAACATTTTACCAAAGACATGATTCGGAGCTGATGCATATAAGGCCAAACTCGCGATGCCGAACACTCCCTAAGGTATTCGGTCTTTATGGTGGGAACTGGGCTTAAGCAGTGCCCTTTGTAATAAGCCCCTGGTGTCCAGGTACGTGCAATATTCTGATGTGGCCACATGCCAATACATGAGCATCCTTCTCAATTGTACTGAGAATCCGGGGGATGTGTGTCAACAAGAGACAGTAAAAAAGGTTTACGTAGGGTCTTAATCTAAAAAGAATCCTTGGAATGGGTCCCTGCTGCACGTCTGCGCATGTGTCTCCGTTGTGCCGTATCCTGGACGAGTGTAGCACGATGGTCATCTGTAAAAGAGAGGAACTTAGTTGAAAAGTTGTCGTGCAAAAGGTAAGTTATACCAAATAAACAATATATAGTTCAAAATGAGTAAAGTTGAGCCTGATTGCCACTTGTGCGCGCGCGTTGAGCCCCTTGTATTGTAATAGGGGTATAGCCATCAAACCTGTATCAATTACATATAGCTGCACCGGGCTCGTCTAACCGTGTCCGTGGTCTTAACGACCTATCAGATGCTTTAGTTGGTGAGGCAGTTTAGTGTGCGGCTGCCAAGGCAGCCGCACGGTCTTCCGCGCGCAAGGAGCGCTCAATATTTCCATGTACTGTAATAATGCCATGTGGACCGGGCATTTTAAACATGAGGGAAGCGTAATGCGATATTGCGTTAAAGTGAGCGAAAGCTTCGCGTCCGAGTAGTGCTTGATAGTCACTTTGGAATGGAGCGATGTGGAAGGTTAAATTTTCACTGCGGAAGTTATCAGGGAAGCCGAATATAACCTCTAGTAGTAGGGAGCCCGTGCAATGGGATTCTGGGCCTGGCATTACTCCTTTAAAGGTAGTATCGCTTTGGCTAATTTTTGTTGGGTCTATCCCCATTTTGCGGACTGTGCCCTGATATATCAGGTTTAAACTACTGCTGCCGTCCATCATGACTCATGTGAAGTGGTATCCGTCAATTATCGGGTCTAACACCAAGGCAGCCCATCTTGCATGCCGAATACTTGCCGAGTAATCCCGATGGTCGAAGGTGATCGGTTGGGACGACCAGTGGCAGAACTCCGCTGTGATAGGCCCTGGGACATGTGTCTCTAGGAGTGCCGCTTTGTTTCTCCCCTTTGTCACGTGTAACACGTTTACTGTTTTAACTTCTGGTGGGAATTTCTTTTGTTCCCCAGTGCTTTGCTTGCGAGGCTCGTCCTCGTCTTCGCTTGGTGTATCCTGCCCCTTGTGTTCGGCGTTAAGCTTGTCGGACTGCTTGAAGACCCAACATTCTCTATGGGTATGATTTGCAGGTTTATCGGGGATGCTGTGGATCTGACATATTTTTGTCCAGAATCTTGTTTAGGCTGGACAGTTCATCTCTGTTGCCTTTGGAGGGCAGCTTTTGCTGACCTGGCCGACAGCTTCTGAATCCGGCGTTTACCGCCGTGCTCTTCGGGCTGTCTTCTTTACTCTGGCGCTTGTTTTTGCTGCGTCGTGGTTTCCTGTTTTCATCCCTGACTTCGGATGTACTTGGGTCACTGATGCTGCACCGGGCTAACCAGTTGTCCTCGCCCGCGCAAAAGCGGGTCATGAGGATTGTTAATGCTGCCATTGTTCTCGGCTTTTCTTGGCCGAGGTGTCTGGCGAGCCATTCGTCTCGAACGCTGTGCTTGAAAGCTGCTAAGGCTTCGGCGTCCGGACATTCAACTATTTGCTTCTTTTTAGTGAGGAACCTGTTACAAAGCTTTCGGGCTGACTCTCTAGGCTGTTGAGTTATATGACTTAAATCGTCTGCATCCGGTGGTCGGACATAGGTCCCTTAAAAATTTGCCCGAAAAGCGTCTTCAAGCTCTTCCCAGCTTCCAATGGAGTTTTCGGGGAGGCTTTTAAACCAGTGTCGAGCTGGCCCTTTGAGCTTGAGGGGTAAGTACTTGATGGCGTGGAGATAGTCTCCTCGAGCCATGTGGATATGGAGGATGTAGTCCTCAATCCAGACCCCAGGGTCTGTTGTTCCGTCGTACGCCTCTATGTTTACGGGTTTGAATCCCTCTGGAAATTCATGGTCCAGCACCTCATCGGTGAAACATAGGGGGTGTGCAGCACCCCTGTATTTGGGTGTATCGTGATGTTTGGATGTTTGTTGTGTTGCATTGCATACTGGAGCGCGCTTGCGTGGCCCGTATATGGATCTGGTTGTGCCATCCTTTTGATGCGAGCCCTCGCGTGGATCGCGTACTGGCTTATGTGCGGCGTCGTTTGCCTCTCTATGTTGGCCACGAGGTCGTCTGTCTGACCGGATGGCCATTTTGTTTTTCAATTGCAGGGAATCTAAGGCCTCCTCATCGAATTGAGGTAGCAACTTTCGCTTCGGGTAGCTCTTGGTGTGGCGATTACTGTCGTACTTCGCTGCAGTGTTGAGTACTTCACTCCATCTGATTCTGAGTGTGTCTTGTGCAGCCCTGAGCCTTTGCTTCTGCTTTTTCAGACTCCTCGCAGTGACAACAAGCCTTTAATGGGCATTCTGTTGCTCTGGGCGCCTGTCCGGTGTGATGTCGTCCGGACTGTTATCTTCGACGGAATCGGGTTGTTCGGTTTGATTCTCCGTGTTGCCGTGGTCGGGCGATGGTTCACCCTGCTCTAACGCTGGGTCTATATGATCGCTGTTTCTGCCGAGGCAGGATTTGGAGCGGTGCTTACGCCGCCGCTTTGACTGCTTCTCGAGGGAACAACCCTTCGTTGCGTCCTTCCGTTCCTCCTCGTCGTTTTCTTTGGGTGTGTCCACCATGTATACATCATATGATGAAGTGGGCGTCCAGTGCCCTGTGGGCAGTGGTTCATGTTTGTCTCCTGCATCGTCGTCCATACCGTCGATGTCTTCGGAGTCGAAGTCGAGCATGTCGGTCAAATCGTCGATAGTGGCTACTAAGTGGGTGGTGGGTGGGCGGCGAATTTCTTCGTCATCCGCGTCCCAATCCTGCCGAACATAGTTCGGCCAGAACTCTCCTGACCGGGAAAGAGACCTTAATGAGCTCAGTATGTCGCCGAAGGGCGAGTGCTGAAAGATATCCACAGAGGTGAACTCCATGATCGGCACCCAGTTGGATCCGATAGGCACGGGCGCAGGCGGTTCGGAGTCCGTGGCCAGGGAAGGATCCGGCAATTCTGCGTCACAGCTCTCGTGAAGGGTAAGGTCGATACTCAGCTCGATCGCTGCTGAGGATACGGCCTCCGTGGCGGGGTCTATCCACCCGTCCATGGATGGCGCAACTGGCTCCGAATTGAGGGTCGGAGTGGTTGCCGGCGCGATCTCCTGAACACTGTCCGATGGCAGAGCTAAATCATGCTCATCGTGACCGTGTGGCGCACTAGGCAGGGGCTCGAATCTGTCGAAGATCAAGTCTCCGCGGATATCGGCCGTGTAGTTTAAGCTTCCAAACCTGACCTGGTGTCCAGGGGCGTAACTCTCGATCTGCTCCAGATGGCCAAGCGAGTTGGCCCGCAGTGCGAAGCCGCCGAATACAAAGATCTGTCCGGGGAAAAAAGTCTCACCTTCGACTGCATCGCTATCGATGATCAAAGGAGCCATCAAGCCTAATGACGACAATACAGAGGAACTCTCAATGAAAGCACCAATGTCGGTGTAAAAACCGGCGGATCTCGGGTAGGGGGTCCCGAATTGTGTGTCTAAGGCAGATGGTAACAGGAGGCAGGGGACACGATGTTTTCCCAGGTTCGGGCCCTCTTGATGGAGGTAAAACCCTACGTCCTGCTTGATTATTCTTCATAATATGAGTAGTACAAGAGTAGATCTACCACGAGATTGGAGAGGCTAAACCCTAGAAGCTAGCCTATGGTATGATTGCCTGTTGTCCTACGTACTAAAATCCTCCAGTTTATATAGAGACCAGAGGGGGCTAGGGTTACCCAAGGTCGGTTACAAAGGAGGAGATGTACATATCCGTATTGCTTAGCTTTCCTTCCACGCCAAGTAGTCCCATCCAGACACGGGATGAAGTCTTCAATCTTGTATCTCCATAGTCCAACAGTCCGGCCAAAGGATATAGTCCGGCTGTCCGGAGACCCCCTAATCCAGGACTCCCTCAGAGGGGGTACAAGAGGCCACTCAGGTGGGCACAACCCACTTGGGCGCGCCTGGCCCCCCAGGCGCACCCTGGTGGGTTGTGCCCCCCTCAGGACACCCCCAGGTGTTGCTCTGGCCCATTGGATGTCTACTGGTCCATATAAAATCCACAAAAAGTTTCGTGGTGTTTGGACTCCGTTTGATATTGATTTCCTGCGATGTAAAAAACAAGCAAAAACATCAACTGACACTAGGCACTGGGTAAATAGGTTAGTCCCAAAAAATGATATAAAGTTGCTATAAAATTATTGTAGAACATGCAAGAATGATAATATAACAGCATGAATAGTTCACAAATTATAGATATGTTGGAGACATATCAGCACCCCCAAGCTTAATTCCTACTTGTCCTTGAGTAGGTAAATCATAAAAGAAATAATTTATGAAGTCTGAATGCTAGCAAAGTGCACAAGTTTGATCAATGATAATTAAATCACTTTCCCTAGCATCATAACAACAACTCTTTCTCATAAAACTCATCATGACAAAGTAGCAACCAATTAACATGTTAAGGTTCAAACAATGAATTCTCTTGAAACTCAACAACCTATATTCTTAGTCACCAAACAATTGCAATTCAACTTATTCAACAGAGTCTAAGTAAGAGCTCCACATATTCAAGCATCATATAGTCTTCTATGATTGCTAACACTCACCACATACACATGAGCAAAACGTTTCAACCGGACACATAGAAAGATAGGGGCTTGTAATTTCGCCTCCCAACTATTCACCTCGAGGGTGATATCAACAATAATAACTCATGCTACCCATATCCAACTAGATATATGTGCCTAGATCTTTCCGCACCACATGATGCTTGCCAAAAGATAAAAATAAAAAGGAATAGAGAGAAAAATCTTGACTCTTGCATGAAGGTAAATACATAAAAGTAGAAGGTAGGCCCTTCCCAAAGGGAAGCAGAGGTTTCCATGCGCTTTTTGTTTGTATGCTCAATCCCTTAGTGCAAAAGAACATAATGTTATATTGCCCCTTATGATAGCAACCTTTATTATGCAGTCTGTCACTTTTATTCTTTGCCATCACAAGTTCATACAATGCTCAATTTTCTCTTACACTAAATGATCTAACACTTTTAGAAGCAATTTTTATTGCCTTATTGCACTGATTACAACTTACTTGAAGGATCTTACTCAATCCTTAGATAGGTATGGTGGACTCTTGAAAATAAGATTTGGGTTTAAGGGTTTTTGGATGCACAAGTAGTTTCTCTACTTGGTGCGGAATTTTTGGCTAGCAAAGATGGGGGGAAAGCACCAACTGTTGAAGGATCTATAAAAATATAACTTCTATGTGAATATGAACAAACATTAATCATTACGTTATCTTCCTTGTCCAACATCAACAATTTTGGCATATAATATTTTTATGGGGGCTCACAATCACAAAAGATTTCTAAGATGGTGTATTTGCATGTGAAAGTTCTCTTGCTTCTACTAATCATTCATGAATTGCTTGTATGACCAATATTGTGATTGTCAAGCTTCAAAGATTTCACTTTCTAAACCCAATGTGAAGCTACCACTAGGCATGATATGAACATATAATTTCAACTTCATTATATTCAATTTATTCAACAATTTACTCATAGTATATAAGTGAAGCACAAGAGTAAATGACAAGAAAAAAGATATAACTGAAGATCAAACAAGTAGTTAAGTAAATGGGTAGCTATTTGAGGAGTCTCTCTTATTTAAAAAACTTTCAGATCTAAGTGTTTTATTAATACAGCAAGCAAAACAAGACAAAATGACATTCCAAGAATAGCACAACTCAAGTGAAGAAGCAAAACTTTGGCTCAACCGATACTAACCGATAATTGTTGAAGAAGAAAGGTGGGATGCCTACTGGGGCATCCCCAAGCTTTGATGCTTGAGACTTCTTGAAATATTATCTTGGGGTGCCTTGGGCATCCCCAAGATTGAGGTTTTGTGTCTCCTTAATTCCTCTCATATCACAGTTTTCCTAAATCTCAGAATCTTCATCCACACAAAACTCAATGAACTCGTTAAATAAGTTAGTATAAATCAATGCAAAACCTTATCATTCTCTACTGTAGCGAATCACCCAAATTATTACTCAACATTTCATACTAAATGCCTCTGCATATTTAATACTCCTATCCTCAAATAGAATCATTAAACAAGCAAACATATGCAGACAATGCAAACATAACAGCAATCTGCCAGAACAGTACAGTATGTAAAGAATGCATGAATACCAATACTTCTTTAACTCCAAAAATTCTGAAAATTTAAAACACTGTAGAAAATTTATCAGAGCTTATTTTGCAAAAAGTTTCAACATTTTATCGCATACTTACTTTTCTTGGGAATTTTTGCAACAGCGATAAACTTTCTATTTTCAAACAGCCACATATAGACTTGCAAGATAAGCATGGCAAAGGCTATACTTGACTTTTTTATTGAAATAAAAATGAAAAAAAATGTTCTAAATAACATCAAGCAACTACTAACAAAATAAAATGACTCTCCAAGCAAAACTCATATCATGTGACGAATGAAAATATAGCCCCAAGTAAGATTACCGATAATGTTGGAGACGAAAGAGAAGGCATCCCCAAGCTTAGTTGCTTGGATCTTACTTGAATATTAACTTGGGGTGCCCTGGGCATCCCCAAGATTAGGGTATTGTCACTCCTTATTCTCCTCATACCGATATCTCACCCAAAACTTGAAAACTTCAATCACACAAAATTTAACAGAACTTCATGAGATAGGTTAGTATGATAAAGCAAATCATTCACTTTGATACTGTCAAAGACAAGATTCATAATTGTTCTCACACAATGCCTACTGTACCTTATCATTTCCACAATTTATGTTGAGAAATATAAGCCATAGAAACTAGGAAACAAGCAAACTATGCATTGAAAATAGAATCTGTCAAAAACAGAACAGTCTGTATTAATCTGTACTCCAACCATACTTTTGCTACTCCAAAAATACTGAAAATTTAGGAAACCTGGGAAATTTGTACATCATTCTTGCGCAAAAACAATCATGATTTTATCACTCTTCTGTAAAAAAAATGAAAATTATTTTACTGGGCACAAAAGTTTCTGTTTTTCAGCAAGATCAAATCAACTATCACCATAGGCCATCCCAAAGGTCTTACTTGGCACTTTATGGAAACGAAAGCTATAAAACATGATTACTACAGAAGCCTAATCATGTGAACATGCAGAAATAGTAGGTAAAAGTGTTGGGTTATCCGCCAACAAGGGCTTCTCTCTAATGCCTTTTTAGCTAGGCATGAAGATTTCAATGATGCTCACATAAAAGTAAAGAAATGAAACATAACAAGAGCATCATGAATCACATGCCAAGCACATTTAAGGCTAACCCACTTCCCGTGCATGGGGATTTTGTGATCAAACAATTATGGGAACAAGAATCAACTAGCATAGGAAGGCAAAACAAGCACAACTTCAAGATTTTCAACACATAGAGAGGAAACTTGATATTATTGCAATTCCTACAAGCATAAGTTCCTCCCCCATAATAATTTTCAGTAGCATCATGAAGAAATTCAACAATATAACCATCACATAAAGCATTCTTTTCATGAAACAAAAGCGTAGAAAACTTATTACTCTCCACATAAGCAAATTTCTTCTCATCAGTAGTAGTGGGAGCAAACTCAACAAAATAACTATCATGGGATTGAAAATTAAAATCACGATGATAAGTTTCATGGTTATCATTATTCCTTATAGCATACATATCATCACCATAATCATCATAGATAGCAACTTTGTTGTCATAGCCAATTGAAACCTCTTCCAAAGTAGTGGATTCATCATTAAATAAAGTCATGACTTCTCCAAATCCACTTTCATCATTATAATCATCATAAATAGGAGGCATGCAATCATTATAACAATTTTTCACATCAAATCTTGGGGGACTAAAAGTATCATATTCATAAAACATAGCTTCCCCAAGCTTATGGTTTTGCATATCATTAGCATCATGAGTATTCAAAGAATTCATACTAACAACATTGCAATCATGCTCATCATTCAAAGATTTTTTATCAAACAGTTTATAAAATTCTTCTTCTATCAATTGAGCACAATTTTCCTTTCAATCATTTTCATGAAAGACATTATAAATACGAATAACATGATGCAACCTCAATTCCATTTTTTCGTAGTTTTCATTTTATAAACCAAACTAGTGATAAAACAAGAAAATAACAGATTCAATTGGAAGATCTAAAGATATACCTTTAAGCACGCACCTCCCCAGCAACGGCGCCAGAAAAGAGCTTCGTTGACGGGATGTGAGTGCCGCTTACCTAACCTCCCCGGTAACGGTGCTAGAAAATAGCTTGAAGTCTACTACGCAACTTTATTCTTGTAGACTCGTGTTGGGTGATACAAATGTAGTAATGATGGTAGATATTGATTTTTGTGATAGTGACAATAAAAAACAGCAAGGTAGCATGTAACAAAAGTGAGCACAAACGGTATTACAATGCTTAAAACAAGGCCTAGGGCCGTACTTTCGCTAGTGCAATCTCTCAACAATGCTAATATAATTGGATCATATAACCATCCCTCATGTGCGATGAAGAAACACTCCGAAGTTCTTGTCTAGCGGAGAACATAAGAAGAAATTGTTTGTAGGGTACGAGACCACCTCAAAGCTATTCTTTACGATCAATCTATCCTAGAGTTTGTACTAAAATAACACCAAGCTATTCTTTCCGATCGATCTAACCAAGAGTTCGTACTAAAATTACACCATATGATACACATCACCCAACTCTAATGTCACCTAGATACTCCAATGTCACTGCGAGTATCCGTGAGTTAATTATACGATATGCATCAAACAATTTCAGATTCAAAATACTCAATCCAACACAATGAACCTCAAAGAGTGCCCCAAGATTTCTACCGGAGAAACAAAGACGAGAACGTGCATCAACTCCTATGCATAGACTACCCCAATGTCACCCTGGGAATCCGCGAGTTGTGTGCCAAAACACATATCAAGTGAACCAATATGACACCCCATTGTCACCACGTGTATTCATAGCAAGACATAAATCAAGTGCTCTCAAATCCATAAAAGTATTCAATTCGATAAAACGAAATCTCAAAGGGGAAAACTCAATTCACAACAAGATAGAGAGGGGAAAACACCATATGATCCGACTATATTAACAAAGCCCGTGATACATCAAGATCATGACATCTCAAGAACACGAGAGAGAGAGAGAGAGAGATTAAACACATAGCTACTAGTACAAACCCTCAGCCTCGAGCGTGGACTACTCCCTCCTCATCATGGTGGCCATGGGGATGATGAAGATGGCCTCCGGTGATGATCTCCCCCTCTGCCCCCTCCAACAGAGTGCTAGGACGGGGTCTCTATTGGTTTTTCGTGGCTACAGAGGCTTGCAGCGGCGGAACTTCTGATCTAGGGTTACCCCAAGGATTTTTGGAATATTTGGCGATTTATAGGGCGAAGAGGGGGTACGGGAGGACACCGAGGTGGGCACAACCCACCTGGGCATGCCTGGGCCCCCAGGCGCGCCCTGGTGGGTTGTGTCCCCCTCGGGGCACCCCCAGGTGTTGCTCTGGCCCATTGGATGTCTTCTGGTCCATAAAAAATCCACAAAATGTTTCGTGGTGTTTGGACTCCGTTTGATATTGATTTCCCGTGATGTGCTCCCTCTGTTCCTAAATATTGTATTTTTAGAGATTCAAATGGATTTCCACATACAGATGTATATAGACATTTTTTAGAGTGTAGATTCACTCATTTTGCTTTGTATGTAGTCACTTGTTGAAATCTCTAGAAAGATAAATATTTGGAAACAGAGGGAGTAGAAAACAAGCAAAAACAGCAACTGGCACTGTGCACTGGTCAATAGGTTAGTCCCAAAAAATGATATAAAGTTGCTATAAAATGATTGTAAAACATCCAAGAATGATAATATAATAGCATGAATACTTCATAAATTATAGATACTTTGGAGACGTATCAGCGATCGCGCCCCATCCTTGAGTGATGAAGACGTCGCTAGAGTCGACGACCTCGGCTTCCCCTTCTGAAGCCTGGTTACAACAACCGTCGTGCTGTCGCCACAGCTCGACGGGCCCCCTCGGCAGTATCTCCCTCGCCAAACACCGCGGGAGCTGGATCCACATGCGCGGCGACATTGCCGCACACACCACAAACTCGCGGGCCATGCCTTCGGCATTGGTCCACAGGCGGGGTGGCTGTACTGCCACCGCCTGCTCTCCTCCCCGGCTCCGCTCCTCGCGACGTCCGCGGTCGTTCCCATCGGCGGGGCTTTGCGTGCGAGCATACGCGCGAACCGGGAAGCCCGGTGGAGCGCGTTCTTGCCAAGGCCGCGTCGTCATGGGCGCTGCGGTGGCATTGCGGGAGCAATCATGACTCTTCTTCGGTGGGAGCAGCTCGGGTTCCACCTAGGGAGCCTTTCCCTTCTCCGCGGTAGAGAACCTCGTCACTGGCGCCATGGACGCTCTGGCAAGACGGTAGGACGAAGAGGAAGAAGAAGGAGCGAGTGGCGAGAAGATGGAGATGCTCTACTGCAGGATGCTGCTAATGCGACACCACGACCAGAGACCCTTCGATGAAACTATGTTCGATGCAATAATCGCAAACAGTGGTGTGAAAAACCCGTCAAAAAGGTGTAAAACGTTTGCGATGGAGGATGAATCAAACACAGTTCAGATTTTAGTTGCGTGTGCGATGCATGGCATACGGTTTAGTTCAATTAACTGTTTGCGGTGAGGAGGAACAAAAGAAACGGGCAGCCAGATGAAGGTGTGTGCGATATACAGCATACGGTTCACTCGGATGAATTTTTTATGATTAGGCAACACAAAAGAAATGGTTAGCCAGATCAAGGTGTGTGCGATATACGGCATGCGGTTCACTCGGATGAACTGTTTGTGTTGAGACAAGAGAACAAAAATGGTTCAATATAATAAGATGTGTGTGATACGCTGCAAACAGGTCTGTAATCAGAAATGTGTGCGAAGACCGATAATAACACAGACGGTTGCTACTAATAAGACATGTGTGTTGTGTGATGGGATTGCATACAGAACAACAACATTATATACACACTTAGAAGGACATGGTTGCATAATCAAATTAAACATTCACTTACATAGGTGGCTACTACAACCATGGCATTTGCACACACCAAAGTAAACTATTACATGCATAATTACATAGGTGGCTACTACACACATGACATTTCCACACACCAATAAAGTAAACTATATATTACATGCATGATTAACTAGCATAAACGATCATCTGATCATCATCTACTTCTTGTGATGCTTGCTCTGCTTGTGGCTTGATCCAGGCTCGTCGATTTGGGTAACGAGGCACTTCCTCATGTCAACGATCCTCATGTCCATCTCGTAGCATGTGTACACGCTCTTGGCCGCGAACCTGAGGTGAGGTTCATCCAGTTGCCGCATCCAGGCCCTGTGCCAGGATAGGGGACTTGTTCTCTGGGCATCCTGCTTCATCTTTTCGTAGTAGGGGTCGATGGTGGCTGAAGAGAGTTCGACCATGGAGTCCTTCGTGCTGCCCCAGACCCTGTAGTGGTCACAGATTTTGACAAGGTTCTTGCAGGCCAAGCCCGTAACACTGAGCGCTTTTACATCGTTAGTGGTTTCCACCGTGGCAAAGTTGTAGTCATTGTTGTTGACAAACCTGTTGAAACGGTTGCAAGGCTCTGTGGCCATGCAGTAGTGGTAGATGAGGACATGATGGTGCACACACAACTGGGCGACGGCAACCTTTTGATCTATGCTGGAACGACCGACGCTGTACTGGAGGTCGATGCCGACCACCTTGTACTTGTCTCGAGCAAGCAACTGGTCAACGTTGTTGATGTAGTCGTCCACTACGGCCGGGTCGATTGTGTACACCACCGAGAGATCCGTCTCCCTTGCATGGGTCTCCACTCTATGCTTGCCGAACTCCATTGAGGCGAGCGCAAGCCCGGCGCGACAACAGACGCGAGCAGAGGCCGGCACAGTGATAGGTGGCAAATAAGACGAACTGTGCAAGCGATGTCGGAGACATCAATCATGAATCAGATTAGAGTTGCGTGTGCGATACGTGGCATACAGTTGATCCATCCGAGTTGTTTGTGATGAAATAAGCCGTGTGTGTTGCGGGCAAATGCTTGTTGGTATATAACCTTAAATTTAACCAAAAAAGTGTTAATGCATGTTACAAAAATTGTATAGCTGGAAACTATGTTCAAATTCAACTCCAATGATGTAATCTTTGGCGACATGCATTCGTATTTTATTAGTTAAATCCTACTTATAAACCAAGACGGGGGTATAGTAGGTAATTAAATCACAAACATTTTTTTGTATTAACTGTATGTGTATGTGTCCGTTCGTCCTCCTCTCAGACGTCTTATCACCCCACTGCCGCAGATGGCTTACAGCGCAAGCTTGTGCAGCGCACGGGGGCGTTCTTTTGGCCCAACAGTGGCTCAAATTGGCGCCAATGAATCATCAGTGAGCCCGTTCCCACGCAACCTCGCAGGTTCCCACGCAAGCTTCCCGCCCAACTCGGTGAAATCCCCCAAAATCCCAATGCTTACCGGCCTGCTATACAAACCCTCACGGCCAGCGAGTCCTACGTCGCATTTCCCCTCCCTCCCTGTAGCTTATCCCGTCTGCTTCTCCCACAATCAGCAATGGCACTGGTCCATCGTTGCCGCTCAGCCACTCCACCGTCATCAGAGGACAGCTCCAGCTGGGAGGCTACACCACGGCGGCGGCACAATCCTCGGTCTAGTGTAGTGCGCGTGGCGTCCCTGTTGGGTGTGCGCGGAACACTCACCACGCGCTCCGTCGCCGCTGCCCGTCGGTAGTTTTTTCCTGCCGCCGTTGCCGCCACACCACCATCGAAAGCCAGGGCCATCTCCTGCTCCCCCGCCGCGGCCCGAAGGCAGGAGGTGGTCGTGATAATCCCCAAGTGCATCGAATCATCGTAGCAATTCCCAAAGGTGGAAGTGATAAGTATGGAGTGTCGAACCAACAAGGAGCTAAAGGTAAGACCAATATTCTCTCAAGCCCTATCTGCCACTGATACGACTCTACGTACACCGAGCGTTTGTTTCCAACTAGAAACGAGAAATAAAACTACATTGTGGGTATGAAGAGGATAACTTTGCATGGTACCGGAGAGCTAAAATATGAAAGTAGATGTTGTTATCATAAAGTTAGAATATATTACTAAATATTATAAATAGCGAGTGTGGAATAATGATGGGTCAGTGTGCGGAATTGTCCTAGGAAATTGTTAACAAGACCGATAGTATGAGGGGGATGCATAAGCTAACATACTTTCTCTTCTTGGATCATATGCACTTATGATTGGAACTCTAGCAAGCATCCGCAACTACTAAAGACCATTAAGGTAAAACCCAACCATAGCATTAAAGCATCAAGTCCCCTTTATCCCATACGCAACAACCCCCTTACTCGGGTTTATGCTTCTGTCACTCAAGCAACCCACTATAAGCGAATCATGAACGTTTTGCAACACGCTACAGCAGTAATCCCTCACGCTTGCGCGACACGGAGGGCACAATAGGACAGCACCAAAATAAAACATACAACTCATACCAATCTAGATCATCAATCAACCCAAAGACAAAGGATATCTACTCAAAACATCACAGGATGGCAACACATCATTAGATCATAATATGTGGCATAGAGCACCATGTTCAAGTAGGGATTACAGCGGGGTGCGGGAGAGTGGACCGCTGTAACATCCCAAATTTTCAATTTGGAATGTTATACATAGATCATTCATGCATATCATATTTTATTGCATTTCATTTTACGATCCTCGAAATCCTAAGCAACTCAAGGACCCTCGGGGAGAGAGTTGGGGATTTCCCTGTTTTCATATTTGAGTTTTATCAAATATTGAAACGAGGATTTTTGGTTTTAATTATTTTTCTCTCCGAAAATATTTCATAGTAAAATATATGAGAGGAGATAATATGACTTCACCAAAATAAATGAAATATTGGAGGAAAAATATTAAAATTAAATATTTGATTTTATTTGGAGTTTATTGCTATTTTATTTGAATTAGAAAAATTGCATGTTTTTCAAAGTTGCATTTTAGGGCCAAGAAAATGTTCATCTCGTTCTAAATATTTTATTTAGACGGTGAAAATTTGTTTTGGCATTTTTTTAGCTTTTTATTTTATTTTATAGGATTTTTTTAGTTCGGCGAAATTATTTTTAAAAAAAAGTTTCCTCTGCCGGCTGGGCCGAAGCCCAAGTCAGCCGGCCCACCTCCCCCCGCCGTCTCCTTCCAGGAGAACGGGAGCGCGCCGCCGCCCGCGAGGCCGAGTCCGGCCGGGACTCTCCCTCCCCGCGCCGCTTGCCACCTCGCCCAAGCAAGCACCCCCCTCCTATAAGTACCCCGCCCCCGCCCCCGATTTCCGCCACCACCGCCGCACCCCGCCGCAACCGAAGCCGTCCCGCGCCGCTCTGCCTTTGCCGCGCCGTCGCCGCCGCTGAGCGCCGCTGCCGCGCCGTCGCCGCCGCTGAGCGCCGCTGCCACGCCGCCCCTGCCACCCCCGCCGCCCACCACCGTAGCCCCGCCTTGCCGGAGGTAAAGCCGCTGTTCGTTTTTTCTTTAAAGAACCGATCCGGTTTTTTTAGAAAACCCTAGGTTTTTTTTGAATAGATCTGTTCTCCGATTTTTTTTCTCGATTTAGTTATTTAGCGGACGTTCGTCCGTACGTTCATTTTAATGAACGGTGTTCACTCATTAGCCGCAGACAGCGAACGTTCATTCGTTAGCCTGTTCGTCAGTTTTTCTTTTTCTCGGATTTTCCGCGATTATTTTCGATCGCGATTTTTGGTTCAATTTTTGTTTTAGTTTATCTTTTCGCTCGTTTGTCGGAATCAGGCGATTCAAGCGCCTAGATCTTCGTCTCGAAACCCTCTTTATGTTTAATCAACTTGAACAAGGTTTTGTTACTATAAAATTTGACTTTAGTCCAGAATAGTAAACGGACCTTGTTTCTTTCGCAGTTTGAGTTTCGTTGCCCCGTTTGATTTAATTTTTTTATCAAATCGGAGTTCTTAAGTTGAACTTTCTGGTTAGACCTTCTTATTTGAGTTTTATCCATGCTTCTTTACTTGATTGCGTATGTATGCTATTTCTTGTTTGCGATAGAACACCCGGAGTGTGAAGCGTGCTACTTCGAATCTTTAGGTTTTGCGGATCATCAGCAAGGCAAATAACACTTTGATCATACCCCTTTATCACCCAGTTTTTATGCATTAGCTCCAATCCTCAAACATTGCATGATTAGGATGTGATTAACATGTGGGTTGGGAAGTAGTTAATGAGGTAGAACCTATTGCCATGTTATTATCAAACCCTTGGAGTTACTTCTACGTATTGCTTACATTGCTATGCTATGCTCGTAGACGTGGTTTAGGTGAGTGAAATCCATGACAGATGTGATATTGTTAATTAATGGTTCAACTTAAGGTGGCAACTTGAATACACATCTGGGTGGATTGTTTGTCGGGCACCTGGAGAATCCAGTGTTGTCCTAGGATATCCCGGAGTACCCGTGTGATAATCCTAAGGTCCGCCACCCAGTCTCAAAGGGAACTGAGGTATTTCATGCTAGAAACTTCCGTGTGCAGCCACATGCTATTATGGGCTCTAGCATAGCTGAGTGAGTTACATGAGCTCTTGAAGAGGTGGATCAGCAGGTAGAGGGATGTAGGTTGGTATGGTCTGCCCGGAGTAAAGAGTAAATGTTTCTGAAAGACTGTGTCTCGGCCATCCATTTCTCAAACACCCTGTAGTGCAAGAAATCCAACGGAGGAGATCGGGTCTTGTGGGGAAAAGTGCACAAACCTCTGCAGAGTGTAAAATCTAATCATGGTTAGCCGTGTCCCCGGTTATGGACAATTCTTGAGTATCTAGTACTTGGATTATCATATGTATCTCATCACTCTAAATTAATATTGTTGGGTTGATAATTACTTTTAATTGGGATTGAGTTGGAGGAACCTTCTCAATGATGTTTCAACTACCATGATAGTTAAATAAAATCTATTCCTTTGTTGTAGGAAAAAATTGGCTTTTCGCAAAAACTATAACCATAGAGCTTTCCACCAGCCAAATATGCATGTAGTGATAGCATTATTCTGTTCTTACTCTATTGTGTTATATTGCCAGCATATTCCATGTGTTGGCCCATTTTCGGGCTACAATGTATTATGTTGCAGACTTTTCAGACGAGGAGTAAGGTTCGTTAGGTCGTTGCCGTGCAACTCAGCTATGCCGTTGGAGTTGATGGACTCACTTTATCTTCCAAGCCTTCCGCTGTTATCGTATTAGATGGCCTTAAGCCATATTTATTGTAATAAGGTCTCTTTTGAGACATTCGATGTAATAAGTGTGTGATTGCTACTCTGTTATAAATCC